>NC_139837.1:14555879-14963379 GCF_963691815.1 Echiichthys vipera
AGATAGCATTAAAATTTGTGTGCAGGGCTTTTCGTACGATATCCTACAAACCTGTTAACCGTACGGGTGCAGATCCTGGGGAGGACGAGGACATGATGTTTGACAAATATATTTCTCCATATCTGTTCTCCTCCACTACAATGGAGGTGAGTAGACATTACATGTCCGAGTCCCTTTAAATCATGATTTTCTAATATAACAGTTAAGTCAGCAGTTTAGGACAAATAAACAAGAAAGGTATAAGCACAGTAAATTATTCCATGCGCAGTACTTTTTGAATGATATGGCGAGCCTCTACGAAGTTGTGATTTATGTAGGTATTGTATGAGTTGCATACGGACAAGACAAAAAAAATCACTTTCCTGACATTCCTGACATTGGATCTGCACCCTGTGAAAATGTTGACCCAGGTGCCATCTTCCTGCCATGTCCAAATTCTTTTAAAGCAGTATAAGTGGTTGTTGCACAGTTTTTTTCCCAAGCCACTTTAGGGCAATAGAATAAACTGTGAACATAACACTGACATATCTCCATTATATAAGGTTGCTATGGTGAACGTCCAAATATTTCCTCATCACACTTGCAGAACACACAGAGCAGCATTACATATAGTTGGTAAATATTATTGCTGCTTTAAATAATATTGTCACATTCACAGATCTACGCAACTAAATCAAATTATTAGTGCCAAGAACAACATGCTTGCAGCCCAAGTCACTCTAAAACAACAAAATGAGTCCTTATATACCCTTTGTAATTTACACCGAACACTGCTGAATCTTCCATCAACAACCCAGATGCTTTTGATTTTTTCTTTGATGATACTTCACATTGGATATTGTGGATCCACGCAGCTTGTGGATTCTTTCTGAGCTCCGGGCGGCTTGACAGAGTATGAAGAATATGCCCACACACATGAAGCTTTGTGAAGCCTTTAAAGGCTGCAGGGTGATTCGGTTCACGCTGTCACCCATGGATGATCTTAATGTGATGATTTTGCTACATGAATTGTTTTATCCTTATGGCTCAAACCAGCGCTGACTCATGGAAAACGGACTGGTCTTTGTTAAACTAAATGTCTTTTGTCTTCGCTTGTGAACTTAGGAGAGTCAGATGCTTACTTAATCTCACTTACTGGAAATTCTCTGGTTTGTTTTGGCGTCTAGGTAGAGCGTGCAGGAGGGAGGACATAACGCGGATTACACCGCGGTGACAGTAACAACAGAGTCTCTCGCATTTCTTTGTATTTGGACGATGATTCTGGTGTTGGTCCTTGTCGACAGAAGTTCCCGTCTCCAATTAGACATTTTTATCGCCCTTCTTGTTCTTCACTCTCGGAGGTTTGTGCTCTTCCAGTTAGAGTGAGAAAAATCATCATCTCCCACTCCCTCGCCTTGAACATTCACGAGGCACAATGAGCGGCTCCATTCACACATGGGCTCACTCATAGCGTTTTTTGGCCGACAGGGAACAGGTTCGTGAACCTTGGTGCCATCTTGCAAACCAGCCCTCATTTCCACCAGTGTTGCACAGAATCATTGGTTCTCCGCCCTCGGTGTTGCACAATACACACCACTGATCGTCATGGTTGAACCAGTTTGCACTGAAAAACACTGCTATTTTCCGGGTCCAGTTAGTAGCCAACTTTTCACGTTCCGAACTGAGTTATTTTTGGACGAAATGCTCCGAACAATTCAATATCTGGTGCGCAAACTGGAACAACACCCACATCCTGTCGGTCGAAAAAGTGCTATCAGAGATTACACAGACTTTGTACTAGGGAGCTGGCAGGGTAAACTAAGTTGGATGTCTGGTCCGATCATGTAAACATCCAAGAATTCTGGAAAGGGTTCTTGTCTTTTTTTTCACTTGGGTGGTTTTGTTTTGTTGATGCACGATGTTGCAAGGTTCTAAATTTTTATGTTTTTTGTTTTTATTTGAAACAGACTGTGATCATACAATGAAACAACACAGGGGAAATGCCCACAATAGGTTGATGTAACTGTTGTAATTTCCTCTGAGGTGTGGAGGTTCCATAAAACTAAATAGACTCACTTTAGATAAATCACTTGTTGCCTATCAAAAGTACACGGGGCCGACAAAAGGATGTAGAAACTTACTCACAGGAGATGAATTAATATCAATCATTTAGATTTGTTAAAGCGCCTTGACTTTGAAGTCTGTTGGGAAGACACCTTTGCTTAAAATAGCCATGTTCTGACCCATCTGCTTTTACAGTGGTGATTATCACATTGCTGGTGTCAAAACTTCTATTGTAAAATGCCTGAAAACAAATCCATTCTTTCCATCATGTTAACAATGCTGCGCCTTGGAAGCGATGTGTGATAATGATGGCACCACAGACGACTAATCCCTGTTTACATGGAAGCTTTACAGCCAAGTAAATGGAAAAAGTGGAAATGTAGACAAAGCTTTTCCATTACAGCCATTAACCTATAATGAGGACAGCAACACTGTGATAAAAAGAGAGATTGAGTTTAGTTTGAGAGTCAGTACACACTAATTAATTAGAGCAGTGTGTGTGTGTGTGTGTGTGTGTGTGTGTGTGTGTGTGTGTGTGTGTGTGAGGAGCTGAATGTGCTTATAAACCCATTAAAACCATCAATACTGAAGTGATCGCAGTGAACAAGAGCTTTGTGTTAATCATTATCTCTTAAACACCCTCAGAGGGATGTGACACACACACACACACACACACACACACACACTTTCAAATGGAGGGATATTGATTGTGTGAGCATATGCGGGATGATCATACTTTAGGATTTAGTGAACCCAGTTAATGGCCCAGCCAAATGGGCTCTGTGTGTGTATGTGTGTGTGTGTATGTGTGTGCGTGTGTTTGGGGTCATGGAGGCAGACTTTTGGAAACATGCGGATGTCACAGTTGAACTAAGTGAGGACTTTGTTCTTACTCGTTGATTTTAACAACGTATACCATGAACCATTATGTGTAAAATATCTAATAGGACATATCATAGGCTACACATTTAAATCGCTTTGTTTTTAATGGACAAAGTGTCGACAGGGTCTTTTGTGGACTAGGTGTTACATTGAATCACAATGATTGCTCTAACAGAGCTGCCATGAATGTAATAGTTCCATCTGTATGTTTCCTATAACAGAGGCTAAGATTTCCAGATTATTACAGTGTTGGTAAAGTTTCAAAAACTACAATATTTGATCTTTGAGCAACATTAGCATTCATTTGGAGTCATGTTACTGGTTGATTGAGGGAGATATCTGGCTATAATGTCGCTAACTTTGTCTATTTGTTGTTTTTTGTTAGGCAGGTATAGTGGGGTTTTAGAGAGATGCTACAAAAGACTATACAGCAAACACAAAGGGGATTCTCTATAGGTTCATTGCTACAAGTCATCCCTTTCTCATGTACTTAAAGTCCCCCTCCACTCAAAAAGTGTTTTTCTTCTGATTATGTCCTCTAAAGTGTCTGACGCTGACTATAGAAAAGTTTGTCTATAGAGAGGTATTTTCGTGTTTCTTTGCTGAATGAGGTGATCAAATCAAATCAAATCAATCTTTATTGATATGGCACTTTTCATACTATCCACAGTAGCACAAAGTGCCTTACAGAAAATAAAAGCAAAACAAAACAAAAACGAAACATGAGCACTTCTCTGAAATTTGAGATTCAATTGATCCTGGACAAAGCTACACTGTCCTTCAAAGCCTAAGTGCAGTAGCTGTGAAATAATTTAAACAATATAAAATGGCTTTAAAGTTTGTTTACTCAAGTCTAAGATAGGTTATGGTTTACTGGTTTGCCACGGTATATATTTATTTATCCAAATCAATGCTAACCTCCATACTTTCAGGCCCAAGACTCTGCAGAACTCATGTTATTTGTGATTTCGTAATTACTGCACTTATGCTTTGTAGGGCAGTAGAGCTGGTAAATGACTAATCCATAAACCAATCACTGTCTAATATGTGGAACACTATTCGATGGGGGAACTACTTCAACACAAAAAAAACCCTCCAGCGCTGAGTGGACTGTCTGTACCAAGCCCCCAGCACAGCGACTTCCTGGTTGATCCAATAAGGAAGTGCCAATAACTGCAGTTCACCGAGTGTCCACTAGGGGCAGGTTCCCAACCCATTCTAGTCTGTATGTTTAGGTACATATTAGGTTACATATCTCCATGACAACACTGTGGGGGTAATTTTCTTTGTACCAGGCTAGTTTTTATTTTACTTGAGGTCAAAATTCATGAATAATTAGGGGCGGGGCCTATTGAGTGACAGCTAGCCTCTGGCCCTCACTTCTCCTCGGAGGTAAACATCAGTCAAATGGAAGTATCTTCCTTCCTCCAACGTCACATACATGCCCTTTTTTGGTAAGAGGAAATGAGGCGGAGTCAAAGTCTGACAAGATGCCAACTGGATTGGATCAGGTTCAGAGAATGGACCCCGACGGGTATGCTACGTCCATTTTTTATACAGTCTATGGTCAGTACACACAGCCATCATAGCTGTCTGGGCTGTAACTAGCCACTGCCGACTACAAGCTAACAAGCTAACTAACAACTGAAACAAATGCTAACTACACTTACCATTCTGATACATCTGCTAGTCCCTGATTTTAGCACACAACAGATGAGGAGACTGTTGAGCACATTTACTTCACATATTTACGTATAGAAACAGGCACTGTGTCCCTGTTTTGTTGACTCACACTTGGCTGTGTACGGTTCTCCAGCACCCCCATCCAGATGTGTAACTCTCACATGGTTTGATGTGATCCGTTCTGAGAATTTCATTTGGTGACAATTTGGAAGCTCTCAAACTATTCAGGCTGTGATTGATATGCAGCATTCTAGACATAATATTCCTCACCTGCAGCTTTGGCTTCCTGTTACACATTCACATCCAGCTGGCAGGTCGAAACCACATTAGCTGCGGGGACTTGTGGTGTGTGTGTGTGTGTGTGTGTGTGTGTGTGTGTGTGTGTGTGTGTGTGTGCGTGTGCGCTGCTGTGCTTACATTTCATATGTGCAGACTCCCATGACATTCCTGGCTGTGCGAGGACCGTATCATTTCCATTCTCATAGGTTTTCTCAGTGATATGCTCTTCACTTCTCTCAAATGAACAATTCTCAGAAAAGATGCAAGTGTAATCTTCTGTAATTGTAGTTCTGAAATTTCCCAGCTTGGGATCAATAAAGTATTTCGATTCTATTCTATTCTATTAATTTGAAGCGTGGATGGAAATTTAAACAGACTGGAGATGTGGTAGCATCCTAAGGGGTATCTGCTCCTGCCCTCACACTCACACTCACACACACACGCACACGCACACTCACACACACACACACATGCACTGGATCCATTATCATATTATTGTTGTATTTTGAATTTCCTCTAAACTGTTAGAGCTTTCTGTTGAATTTGGTGAATAACATCGATTGCCATGAAAATATATACAGGCATTCATGTTTTCCATCCGATGGATCCTACCAACTTTGATGAATCCCTGATCTTTCCTCTTCCTCTGAACTGTGCGTGAGGTACACACATTTTCACCACACATTATTTTATAAATACCAGGTTAGTTTGTGAAGAGGCGTATGCACGGTTTTAGTGTTTGCACATCATTCATGCACGTGGCTCCACTTGTGCAATATAAATAAAACTGTCTTGACTTGACTTTTTAAAGAGCTTGGGTGCCGTGTTACTGGCCAGGGATTTTATATCCGGCTGTAACTAAACTTTTTTTCCTTTTTTTTTTTTACATGCACGCCTTAATTTGACAGGGGACAGTGTAAAAAAATATATACAGAGACAGGGATTTGACATACAACACGGGTCCCAAGCCCTAAATCGAACTCCTGATGTCATATAGCATGCACTCCCATACAACCAGTGTTGGGAACGTTACTTTAAAAAAGTAATTAGTTATAGTTACTCACAACTTGTCCGCATGTCCTGGCTTGTGTGTAAAATCACTGGCTCTGGTTGGCTACCATGACACATGCCTCTGCCTTAGCCCATCACTTATCTGGTTGTTAACCCACCCGGTCTCCTTGCTAACAGTTTGTGTGTGGAGCATGGAGCCAGGGTTGCGGTCGGCTTACGCAGGTGATTCAATCAAGTCAGTCAATTAATAAATTAACACTCAGTAACAGTAACGGCGTAAACAGTAGTTAGTTAGATTACCCCATTACTGAAAAAATAACGCAGTTAGTAACACATAAGGAACGCCGTTATACTTAAATGCCGTTACTCGCAACACTGTATACAACAAACTTGAACTTGAAGCAGATTAAAATACCAGATCATGGGAGTTACTGATAGAAACATGTCCAAAAATGTTTGGCTTGATTTCTTCTCGACAGGAACGTCTACATATCGCTTTTACATTCTTCATTCTTCTTGATGATTTTGCCAGAAACAAAGACATCATAAATCTAAAGTGATGTCCAGACTGTGAGTGATGGACATCATTAATAGCACCGGCTGTATTATTACTGTGTGTCCCATGTTATAAATGCAGGCAAATATATTATTTTAATTGGTCCCTCTGAATGCAGGTTCTCATTTCAGAGGGTAAGATTCTGTGTTTTCCTCTCTCCACTTTTCTCCTCCTCCCCTAACCTCCTGACAAGAGGCTGACACAGCGAAGCGGGGCTTCTCCATGCTGGCTGTTTTGTATAGCTGTCACATTAACCGGCTAATGTAATGTAGACTTCCTGGGATTTCTCTCCTCTGTATAGTGATGCAAATACTGTAAATGTGTGTAAATGAGTCCACTGGAGGAGAAAGAGTTCAGGCCAGTGAAAACTTGTTTAACGTGTAATTCCGGTGCAAAATCATCCCATGGTCATTTTCGGCACTTACATACATCAAAAAAGAGTGTTTTGAAAGACTTACCAACTGGCCCCGGTACCGTCTCCTCTCGTAGTAAAGTCCATTCAAGTTGATTACCAAAGTCAATCCAAAAGGAAGGGGCCTTTGTTTTATGTGTAAGGACTCTTCTCATGCTACTGCAGAGGTTTGGTGTTATTTTGAGCAGTATTAGTGGTTAAAAAGCCATTTTAATGCCTTCACCGTACTGCCCCGAGCTAATCAGAGTTAGCCACGTCCGGCTGTGACTCTCCCGTATTTCTCCCTTAATAGTTTATACGCAGAAAAAACTTGATGCTTATTTGATGTATATAAGTGCCAAAAAAGACCAGTAGATGATTTTGTGCGGGAATTACACTTAAAGTCTTGTTGCTGGCTGTTTCTAAGTAAATATTGATTTTGAATTGTCAAAAAAAATGCTCAGACGTGTTTTAAAGCAAACGTGGCCTCAGGTTTTTTTTGTTGTTGTCAAATCCAAATGATTAAAAATGTGTAGTGTAAGAACAACAATGGAGGAGCAACCTTTGGGCTGGTGCAAAAAGCCGTAACATCAGGAAACTTTTAAATAAGATAGCATTCTCATGAATTGATTTAATATATGATATAATGCTATAAAATAAAAGAGGAGGGTTTTTAATGTCCGCAAGTCATTTTGAACTTTAGGTCATTAGACCCAAAAAGTGAAAAAATAAGAGAACAACAATTTTCAAACGAGTATGACTTCATTTTCCCATCATCTGCTCTTTGTTAACGTCCAAGATCGACCACATCAAATGCAGCTGACAGCTCAAGACACAACAAATGATTAAAGCACATCTGTCCTGTACTGTATGTGTGGTATAAACTCACAGATTATGTCACTTTTGTTTTGGAAGGATTCAGTGTTCCAGTATGAAGAGAGGGACAGCAAATCCACGGGATCAAATAAAACGCCACACAACTGGATCTGACCACACGTTGTACCAAACACAGATTGAAAGCATGAACTACTACTACTTGCCCTGGGGCACACACACACACACACACACACACACACACACACACACACACACACACACACACACACAGTAGAGTCTATGTTGACTCAGGAGCGTCTTTGTTCACTTAAATTAGATTTTTTGGTGCTTCTGCGCCGTTCAAAAGCCAAATCCTAGAGAAAAGGGAGAGGTTGGCGAGGTGAAGGACGGACAGGTCACTCTCTCAGCCTTTATTCAGAGCTTTCATTGTCATTCCCAGAACCTCATCACTTCCTTTAATGGATAGTCAGCATTTCTGAAGTGGTTACACTGCACTGTTTTGGCTCCCCTGATGCTCAGAGTACACTTGAATTCTGCTGTCTTAGATAATATTGTTACAAAGAGAGCACTACAAAGAGAGACATATAAGGCATAGTTTCACATGTTGGGAAATATGCTTATTTGCTATGAGAAGATTGATGCTGGCGCAATAAAAATTAGGCAGCAGTTATCTTGAGCTACACTTTTTGTATAGACTGGAGTGGAGTGTTTGTTAAAGAGGTTACCTTTTGATTACTAATATATTGCAATCTTTTTTTCTACATTTCTATTATAATTTGATTAATGATATCCATTTCTAACCATCCTCTTTACAGTTTATTTAATTTAACTATCAATAAATAAGTATTTCTTTTGATAAGTATCTCAATTCCAAATTATCTGCGGTTTAAACGGTTGCTTTAAAGACAAACCTCCATGAATGATGTGTAAGTTGTGGGAGGATTAAGTTGCTAAAGTCATAATAGTCCTATTCTATAGACTTTTACACTTAATTTCCCGATGAACTCAATATGTATTACTTTGAACAACATTGGCCTAATTGCTAACATCTTTTTCCTCTCAGCTGAATGTTGTCACTCGTTAAAACACACTGAGTAACTACAGTTTCAGCACTGCTAATAAATCATTAGCGTCCCTTGGGTGGAAAAATCCGGCTCACATTGCAGCAGTCTTTTTTCCTGATGTTTTTATGGGTTGGGATATTGATGGTTTGGACATGTTTTCTATTGAACATGAGGCTGTTTATCACATTATTACGCTGATACTACACAGCAGCTTGTCTCTAACTGTCTTTATATTGTATTTTTATTCATTGTACACAAGTTTTTAGGCATTTTGGCCCTCGACCATTCTGCAAAAAAGGATCCTTCGTGTTATCCTCGTTCTGATTGTTGATCTTGATGAAGACTTGAAGGCAGAAACGCCAGCTAAATAAAATAATTGCAAAAGGAGCCAAACACTATTTTTCTACTTTCAAGTCTGCCTCCAGTGATCACCACCTTACTACAATCTGTGGTGTGAATTACTGTTATACACTCGTTTTGACACAAAATCAAACTTTTCATTTCTCCCTTTATGAGTTGTTATTGAGTAACTGCTTTTTTCATCATCCTTGCAAGTTTTCATCACTATGTACGGAAGCATAGCAGCTCTGTGAGGCTACGCGCTACAGCTAAATACTAAAATCAGCATGCTTATAATGATGATGCAAATGCTAATCAGCTATAAAGCATTGTCTTAGCTTATGTTAATGTGCCAGTGTTTGATAATTTTCACTAAACACAAGATGCACACAACTAAACTTTAAATGAAACAATAAAGCTTGCAGTTATTTTGTTATAATGGGAATTGTTTTGTTTCTCACTTCGCTGGCAGTGTTCTGTTCCCGTGGGTTTATTCCTGTAAGTGTGATTAAAACATAAGCAAATAAAAGGACACTTAAAAACAATTTGCAGTTGAGGCTGATGAGAATTAATTTGAGTGTGTATCAAATTTCATGTTTTTTTAAATCAAAAGTGGTGCTGCTAGCAAGGGTAAATCATTCAACAGAGCATTAAATGTACCAACAGTGATCCTTTATTCATTTGTTTTTCATTTATTATATTTCCTGTCTCTGGGTTGGAAGAGTACTTAGGTCAGGATTGCACAGTCGAATATACATTGGTTCAGTTAGATGGACCTTAAATGAGGCTGTGAAGCGCCTACATGGATTTCCATTGATGTTTTAATGGAGCTGTTTGTTGCAAATTGCAGAGGTTCTAACGGGTCAGTGGGCTTATTTGTCCTGTTTTTAATTATGGCAATTATGTCAAAGTCTGGCTGCACAGCAGTGAGTTTCCTATATTGACCATGAAGCACTTTTTCCATTTCTGAGTCTGGTAAACAAGAGATACTCGTTTCAGGTCTGCTGAGAGGAAAAAGCAGGAGCTAAAGAACAACAAAAACATTTTATTTACCTGATCATTTGCTAACTGTTGTATTAAAATGCTGACATAAAAGATGTCATTGCACCATGTCGTCTTGTCCTGACATTTTTAAAATCAAACGTATTCAACATTTTTTAGAGCACCCGACGTGTCCAGACATCAGACCGTCACATTAATACAACAGCAACTGCAGCACGCATTTATTTTTCTGATTTGCAGGTCAAAAGGTATCTAGAAAGCAGAGTCAAATTGATTTGCAAATGACCAAGTGTTTCAACAGTATTGAACCCCCTTAAGAGCAAAAACACACAGTTTTGTTTTTCTGCAGGAAATGCCAAACTAGACCTGCTTTGGTACACTTTTTGGTAGATTTTTTTTTCACTGACAAAGTAAATCACTGTCTCACACCCCAATTTTACAGGACATCATCAAAAAAAACCACCTGGAACTGAGATAACACTGGTGAAAACCTCTTGTCTTTATACTGGAAAGATGTTGAAGTTAGGATCTATAATACCACCTTAAACAGATGATGGCGGAACAAATAAAAGCATAAAAATAGCTCTTTGTTTGTCATAAACATCGATGCAGGTGTTGAATCCCTCTCCATAGGTTTATAGTGATAAGATTCCTGCCACAGAGGACTGCTCTTCTAACAAAGACAATCACAGATGGGCGAGTATTAACACAGCACTCAGTTACACAGCTCTTACCAGTCTGTCTGCGTCATCTCTCTGCCTCTCTCATTATTCTTCAGCTCCTTCATTATCAGTCTGCAGTCTACTTTATCTGAGGCACGTTGTGTTGAAGTGGGCTGCTTGGAGCTTGAGGTGAAGCCGGGTCTGAGATCAGTAGAGCTGCTGGTTTGCACTGTACAGTATACCTGCTCCTGCTCTGGCTGAGCAATTGGATGTTGACTCTGAGCCCTTATTTTCTTTTAGGCTGTCTGTGGGTGTCAGGAAATGAAAGGCCACTCATTGTCTTTTCCAACACCTGAATCAGAAGAGTGTGAGGTCACCATTTCACACCTGGATCCGACAGGGATCGAGGTGTGGAGGAGAGTCTGAGAAGCAGCCACTCATTCAGAACCTATCGGATGGAATGAAGTGTGTTACCAGCATTAGATCAGATCAAATAGTAGATACGGTAACCTAGGGACGTGCTCGTACGCTAGACAGGTGAAAGAATGGAGCAACACTTAATTTATGTGGTCTTGGGGGTTCTAGTTTTGCTTTAGTGTTCCTTTAAAATAAATATGTTGACCATTTTGAGCAGCAGTCAAGAAGATGAGTTGTCGAGCTTCTAACAACAGCAGTAGAAGAAGTCAATCTGTCGAGTCCCTCCATAATAATAATAATTCATGCTTACAAGTGAAACTAACTAAACTATTTGTAACATGTATGTTTGGGTATTGTGAAATAATGAAGTTTATTAACTGACGACAATTAAGCCACATTAACCTCTTGCAATGATAACTGCTAATGTCATCTATGAAGTAGTGGTACTAGCTCGTAGTGAGTTTACTGTTAGTGTTGTATGTTTTAAATCATGTGTTGTGCGTGTTTTATCAGAAGCAAGCCGAGTTACAATATATGAAGGAATTACTCTATTTTTTTTTGACATGCTATGTTTTGCAATACTGCTATTTTACAGCTTTCTTGCAATTAATGTGAGATTATGATCTGACATCCCTGTTATTAGATTACATGTTTTTGATATACAGCAAAGTCTGGGGACATTCTGTTATGATCACTATAATAATTTGGGCCAACCTTAAACCTATTAGTGATGTTTTTTCCTTTTGCCCCTTTTTTTATGTAACCAATAAAGATTGAAATTGCCCCAAGAGCATCAGATATTTTAACTTCAGATAAAGAAAACATCTTTTGAAGTTGGTGGTCTATAAAGGACAATTGCAACAAAGGACATTTCAGGAGAAAGATCTCCATGGATTTAATTTTTGCTGACACTGACTTGTTTCAGAAAGACAGAGGTGATCAAGGTTAGAGTTTGTTAATTGCTCAAGTTGTTCAGTTTTTGACACAATGCTCCTCGTCCATTTTTATAGATTTATTTGTACTTTATTCACTTGTTTTATTGGCACGACCATAATATGCCACCCATTGATTGGATGCGGGACTCCGGTTCCTTTTACAGATGTTTATTAACAGCGTAGAACTAAAGTTCAGGTAAACAAAATAAAAAATAACATCAATTACAATCATTGCAGAAATAGCATTGCTTAGCACTGTAGCTAATACAGATAAAATAATACAGAGTAATACCAACCACTTTAGCCTATTTCTCAACCAACGGCAGAGTCATTCCCCAGAGGCAGTCTCCACGGTAAAAATATGATTCTTCAGCCGGATTTACACTCTTGTTTTGTTGGCATGACCATAATGACATACAGTGCATTAGCAGAGCACAGTGAGAATGTGACAATTACACACATACATCTATTTTTAAGCAGTATGAAACACCAACAGCAGAATTAATTAGAAAACAAACTACTTTTTCAACGTGAATCATCGAATTCCCGCTACCAGTCCCTTTATTGTGAAGGTACATGAAGCACAATGAACATAAGCAAATGATTATCATAGGATACAGCCAATATCATTAACATATAAAAGAAGAGGCCTGTAGATGATTTAGCAGATCAGTCTGATTGTCTCATGTTGTGGCATGCAGAAACTGTCCTGCCAGGATGTAATTTTCTTTAATTTCCCCCAATTTCCCCCAGTGCACTTTTTTTTTGTTTTTTTAATTAATAAAATGTGGATGCTGATTGGTGAATTTATTGTGTGAGGAAATGCTGCTCTGTCTCTACTGCAGTTCCTCCACACTGTTGGCACAGTCGCTCCTCTTTTTGGCAGCCATGCTTTCTCATATCTGCTTGTTTCTATTGCCAGGCTGTGAGCTCTCAGTGTCACAGGTTTGAATATAAGAAGGACACAAATGCAGACAAAATTATAAGCTGGAAGCGGGACAAAAAAGTCCAAACACAACTGAAGACGAACCGATAAAGAACAAATGAACTGAGGTGGTATGAATAGTGAGGAAAGTGAGAACAGGTGAGCAGGAGGTCAGGTGACTGGTGGAACTAATTGGGGAAGAGCAGACAATAACAAAGGAGGGATCTCCAGGTTTCCATGCACTCACTGCCAAATTGCTCTTCGCCTTTCTATGCAAGACTTACCAGAACTCATCTTTGGACTGGTTTCCCCTTTACGGACTGCACATCGCATGTGCCCCGGTAAACAAGTTAGCCTTCTGTACCCGACCTCGAGTTTTTGCCTATGCCAGCTTTTTGCCTTTGTTTCGTGCATACTTGTGCCTTGTCTGCAGTGTACATTAAAGGACATTGTCAACCAAACCCTTAGTGTTGTACGCTACCTCTGGTTTGTTACAAGTGTGGATATCAAAATAAAACATGAATCACAAAACAATGAATGAAAGAAGAACTGAAAACTCATAAATCCCTGATTACTGAAATCAATTACATGGTCCAGAACCTGACAAAAAGCCAAGAAAAAAAGCAAGATGGTGCTCAGTCTGTATCTTGTGAACATGTTTCTGTGTTTAACATCACTCACTGTCACTGATAACATTTCGTTTTACTTTGTGTGTTCTTTTGTGTTCCTATATGGGAAATAGGATGTTTGTTATTATTTTGTTGACCAATAGTTCAGGTCTTAAACTGGTCCTGAGGCAGAACACAGCTTGAACCGGTTTGGAAACAAAGCGTCAGGGCCAACTGGGTGAGGTAGCTTTTTGTCTTTGCTCATCTTTTGGCACTACAGAGCTTTGTGATGAATTGATCGTTTTTTGGATTTCCGATAATGGCAATAATTACAAATTCATCTCAGCAGGCATTGTTAGTAGTTGTAGCATACAACTTATGTGGAACTTACTTTCAGGCCTAAGTAATTAAATCCCAACCGTTTTCTATGTGTTCCAATTGAAAGTGATATTTGTTTCTCTGACATTTGGATCTTTTTGAAACTTTCAAGTATGTTGAACCTCTGAAGTCCATCTCTTGTCAGACTCAAAAGGATTAAATGATCTACCTATAGCAGCTGGCAATTTGATTTCTGAATTGTGAAGTGAGACCTTCTTTACCTCTCTCACCAAGGCTCTTCTCCCGTGTGATAATTTGTCACAGTACGAATCCAATTAGACTGTTGCTCAGAACATTGTGTTTCGTAAGGACATGTTTGAGTCTGGAATTTATAATGCTACAAAAAACCCAAATGCATCTGTAGTTATCAGGGTCAGATCTGTCTCCGTTTTTTATGGTCGGCGTAATGACAGCACGGTTCCAGATGGAAGGAAGGTAACCTACACTCAAGATCAAACTGAATAATTTGAGTATAGCAAATCCAAATTGTTCTACTTGTGTTTAAGCGTCTTGTTTTGGATGCCGTCAAGCCCACTTGCATTTTTTGGCTTTCGGTTTGTTTTATTTTTTTGCTCTGTTTTATTTCAGCTCTTGCTCAGAAATCCAAAGATCTAAAGGTTTCTGGGAGTCGTTGATGGTCAATCCTAACTTGCTTAATTTTTCAGATATGTGTTTATTCAGAATTTTTAAAATTGAATGAATGTTTATATATAAAGCTTTTTGAAGTGATTGATTCAAACGTCTCTGTCTTGTATAACTGGGTCATCTTTAGGTTTAGTTCCCAGAATCTGTTTGTGTTTATGGACTCCTCGATTGTTGTTTGTTGTTTTTTTGCGTACTGAGCCTTTTTGATCTTGAGTTTACATTTGTGTTGTTTGAGCATGTCATACGTCTGCATTGCTTGGGTCTCTTAGGTTTTTGGTTCTTTTCATTTTTGTTGGTATTCTATACCAAACCAATTGATCTCTTTATTCAAGGAGTTTGTGGCTGGATTTCTTTAGTTGGGATTCATGAGCTGTCCTTATGAAGATTTGGTTACTTTTTCTAATTGCCTGGTGTGTGCTTTAATGTAAGTGTGTGTGGTGGTGTCCAGAAAGTTGCCTATTGTGTTTGAGTTTGTTGGCGTCTGATTGTTTTCTGTAACTCTTGTGCACTCTCTTGTGTTTGTCTGTATGTTCTCCTGTGGGATGTACTACGAAGCTTGATTAGTGGCTTAACGCGGTTTGTTGCGCTCAAAGCCTGGATCAGTTGTGACAGGAAAGTCGCTCTCTTTCAGCGTCGCTGTATCACCATGGTAACTTATGCTTTTAACCAAACCTGGTCGGGAGAAGGTTTTCAGCTAAGACTTAGAGTCAAGTGAAGTAGGGTTTGTTTCTGATGCGATGTGCATTTATGTGTAGGTTAAAAAAATCATATTCTTATGCCACATAGAAAACGTGTTCACTAAAGGTTAGGAAATTCTGTCCCGTGTGGTGTATTATACATTTGCATTCCCTGAAATATAAAATAAAGCAGGTTGGACGTTGCTTTTGCATTTTGAAAATCATCATCACTCTATTTGGGATTAATGGCGATCAATTCAGCATTTGGCATAGTTATTTTTAGACAATATGCAGAATCTTTTCACTTACGAATTTACACAATCTGCTATCCTATTATGTGCAACTGTGTTGCCCCTTGCGGTTATTATACTCTTGAACTGCTCATAGGAGTTCATAATAATGATCTGCTCCTCTTGAGTGAAATATGCAGCCCTTGATCTGTCCAAAGGGTGAGTCAAATGAAGCAATACACACCCTTTTTATGAGAACGTGCATGAAAACTAAAACGGAAACCCTTGCTTGACAAATTGCGAGTTGATTGATTGCGAGTTTCGTATTTGTTGATCGAGGTCATCCAAAGAAACCCTGAGTATGTTCAGCGCGATTCAAAGTACACCTCTCAGATGTTGAACAGATTACTGGGGTCTGTTTGTTAAGGGTTCATTTCTGCCCTTTTTAAATAACAGTAATTTGGCTTTGATTAGACAGAGGTGTGAATCTGTCATGATGTACTTCTGCCAAGAGGTGAGCAAAAGGTGGGTCTTCCCAAAGAGTCTCTGAATCTACCGTTAACAATGTACAGACCGAGGCTTTGACATAGCTGGAGCATCTCTTCCATTCTTGTTTTCCTAGGGGTCAGGATTATGTTGAGGAAGATCAGTGGTGTTTTGGGAGAAGTTTTCTCCATATGTGTTTATTCCCATTCTGAGTTTGTGTTGGGACGGGAGCCAGTAGGTGCATTGAGGTCTCGGATCAGCCCATTTCCCTGGGCCTGAAATCCGCAGATCTGTTTGTGTAGATGTGGGAAGATTTTCTCGTCACTGGGAGGAACATATATTGTACATAAAAAGCAATTTATGTCTGGAATTCTCCGTCCACACTATTATTAGTGTCTGTGAGGCCACTGTATTTAGTGGTCTCACAAACCACCACTGTCTACAACGCTGCCTGCAATTTGCCTCCTTCTCAATAGACGCAGTTATCTCCTCCATTGTCGCCATGTTTGTTGTTATTTTTTAAACTTTATTGGAGTAACTTTTGAATCCAAGCAACTCCGTCTAGAGGATGTTTTGCTCAACGTCCATTCCAACAGGACACATGAAAGCATGAGGGCAGTGACGATTAGAACGTTCATAACGTACGTCTATTTACGCACAAATGGAAGCATAAGTGAGCCTTAATGGAAATGAATGAGGAAGTGAAGCATGTCATTAGTAAAAAAAAACCTCTCATGGCTAATAAGAATTGAATAAGGCTAAAAGAGCATGCAAAAGTCGTGAAACCCGTTTGATTTGTGATCGGTGTGACAGCTGACTGAACAGATGAAGCAGCAGGCTAACAGCACAGAAGAAATCTCCATAGTAATTTAGGTGCCTGTGTTTTTTCATGCAACCATGAATAATGTAAGCCAGGTTAACCGCAATATCCCGGCTTAATCCCTTATCTAGGTTTTGTGCAGCAGCCCCCAGGTCTCTTGGATGATGAAAATCTTGTTTTCTTTTAATTCAGTAGTTTTTAGGGCTGAGATCCTGGGCTGGAACTGGTGTTTGTTGATGCGGTGCTGGCCTGTCTTGCCGGAGTGGTTCTAGTTCTTGGTTGGTGTGGAGGGTGGAAGGGTGTGGATATATAGCTGTTTTTTTCATGTAAAACCAGCTATATGAAATACTTTGGTATGATTTACAGTCTGAAACATTTTAGTTCCGTTCTTTAATAGGTTATTTACGTTGATGCATGGCATACTTGTGTCATAAACATACGATGAAGAGCCAGATGTTAATAGTTTTGTGTTTAAAATAATTACCTTGTGCTGAAGCAATATTAAACATTTCCAGTTATATTTCAGTAGCCTGCTGTGTATATTCAGCAGAACTCTACACATAACAACAACATCGGTGTGTTTTTAATTATGACAGTCTAAGCAGACTCGTATAAACAAAGTTTGAGTTGTTGGCAAGTGGACAAATGCATTTATTCCAGGAGTTACAAAGCAGGATATGACCAAGGTGAGTAAATGGCGAGAGTAAAGAAGGAAGGAGAGGGCTGGTTGGCGTGGAGGCAAAAGGAAAGAGTTGGCAGGCAGGCAAGCAATCAGGATTCCTGGAGAACAGGGAACAAATAAGCATTAGATGAGGTAACAATACGAAAGTACAAACTGTGAGTAGAGTCACTGGAGTAGGGCCCTGAGAATAGCTCCTGGGACTGGAGCGACAATCTGGCGTTGAGTGTAAGGAAAGCCAAGATCAATAGGCCTATCATGGTTTGATGAGCTGATTGTAAGCAGGTGTGTTGGAAGGCTGGGTCCAGGCTAACAGGACACTAAAAGGAGTCGAATAGTGTGAACTATTATTGGCACAAACAAACCCACAGATGATGCTTATTATAACTTGATCTGTTTGCTGACAGAGGCATTTAGATTAAAGTCAACAATCTCATGTGCATGCTTGTGTGCTTCTTTTGTATTTTACAGGATGTCCAAAGCTGATTTCTTAACAATTTCACCATGTTTTACATTTTATGTTTTTTTCTCGAAATTGATAAGTGTATCTTTCCTACCATTGTTTAGGTAATCTGTCAGTACAAAAGGTCCCAGCTGAGACAACAAACGTTCATATGAACTGGATGGATGAAAATATTTTTATTTTATTAGAGAAAGATGGCAGTGCTGCTGGACACTGGAATGTTTTCATTGGAGAATCAAAAGACACAATAACCAGGCCAATATGTTAAATATTTAAATTACGTGTGGACATGCTGTATTGTAAAGCGAAGAGATGCTGCTTTCAGTAAACACAAGGGTCAGCTCCTAAAATCATTAAGTCTACTGTAAGTGCAGGTAATAACAAATACATGAACATGCTGCATAATGCACCCATGTTCAGTGCAGGATTACTTTACATCTGAGCCAAATCCTCCTCCTGTATCTAATAGAAATGGATATGAGACGAGATTAGCAGTTGGCAGGACGGCAGACAGGAATATTTCTTTGAGCTCCAGGACTGCATCTGTCTTGTTAATACAGTAGAGATATGTCTTTTAGCCGATCCAAAAAAAACAACCTATTAGCGTGTTTCTGACTGATTTGTCTGGCTTTCTTCTACGGAAATGTAACAGGGTGGTAAAATCAGTCATATTTGAGTTTCAACTCGAGTTATTAGATACGTGAAAAATGTAAAGTTTATGTCATATGTTATTTTGATAGTGCCATTTCTATGTTAAAAACTATGTTAAAACTGTGAAGGCAGTTGTAAGTGTTTCGCCACAGACCACGGAGATGTTTCAGTCAGGAAGACGGTGATGTGATAACATTTTGTGAAGAAGAAGCTAAAAAATTGACGTATTAAATGGTAAAAATTATTACTAGATGTGATGCTTGTTGCAAGGTAAAATAACTAATAACCATGTTTGCTTAAGATTATGTCTGCGCAACATCCTGTGGAACAAATGTGCATGTAGCATGATCTTTTGACTTGTACTTATGAAACTGTGACTTCATGAACTCTTTCAATACCAGGCACATCTGCTGAGAAAGCACATGCAAAGCCGGTTCAACTAGACGTCTGCTAGCATAGTTCCTCTTTAAGGTGTTACGTTGGGCGCATGATCATCTGAAGTGTACTCCACATAGACACCAATGTATTAGAATCCTATAAAAACACCCTGTTCTTGTATTCTGTGTGCCATAACCTGACATTTGCCTGTGCACATGTTAGCGGATGACGCGCTGCGGTATACCAAGTAAATAAAGGCTTGTGCTTGCGTCAAGGTCTCAAGAAGTTCTGTTCCAAAGAAGAAGATTTCTCGTTGTGTAGCAAAAGAGCCAGTGGAAACAGTAATCCTGACCATTATAGAAAAGTTTCCACTACAGTATTGTGTCAAATATTGCTGTGTGAAACCCTTGGTACCTGTTGATATTTGTATCCGATGATTTTGTATACCTTTTGATTTCTGCAGATTTTGGGCGCGAGTCACGGGCGCAATACTGTTCAACTTCAATAACATACTAGCGACTGTAACGCCATGCGGTGTGATTTTGATTGTGAGAAATGTTGTTCTAAACAAAGGTTATTCTGTCTAAAGATGAAGACTGGTGCAATCTGCCGGGAGGGTCCACATGGCGCTAAGTAAAGTGTGTTGCAAAGTGTTTTTGGTTAAACATTAAGTGACTTTTTGATACTGTGGTGTTATGGAATATGTGTGAACCGATTTGAGAACCGATTGTGTTTTCTGTTTGTAGTCATGGCCACTGTCGTATTTTATTTTATTCTATTTTAATTAGATTTTCTTGTAAACACACCCTTTGTCATAAGGGTAGCAATTTGTGTTCATCAAATAAAAACTAAGGCTACAAGAACCCCAGGAGTAATTGTGTCCTGTGTGGCATCTAATTCCACGGCTGCAGAAATGATATTTTTCTGAGTTGTCTTTTTTGAAAGACATTAAAACATCTGAAAGGATTTGAAAGAAATATTCCCTGCTTAGCTCAAAATTCTTCTTCTTCATGTAGTTGTAGCGTGGCAGAGCGGCCAGAAGTAACATGGTTTTCACCGCTAATATACACTGGAACGTACCCTCTCACCTGTTTTCTGCCTGTCTGGTTCATCCCAACTTGCTTAGAAACTTTTTGAGAGCATTTGTTTTTCTTTCACTAGGCTTTAGAGGTGCTGGTTGTTTTTTTCTTCTTCTTTTTTTTTTACACTCGGAAAGATCCAGACTAGCAGTTTACCCCTGACTCTTTTATGCTAAGCCAAGCTAGCCTGGCTCTGTTAAAACGGAAATCTGTCAACCAGAACCGCTAAGACTCAATCATTTCTATGTTGTATCTAACAACATTTAATGAGTCAGCTTTAAATGTGTGATAAAAGGTCTTTAAAAAAAAACAACTTCATACAGCGCTAGACTAACTCTTTCCTCCTGTGTTCAGTCAGCCATCTCTTTAATATGGCACAGGATGCCTTTCAAAGGATTTTATGTTCTCTTGTTTCCTAGGTCAGATGTTCAATGCAATGTTGTTCTGGGTCAATGTTGAATCACCTACATTTTAAAGACTATGTGATAGATTTATAGATTGTTAAACTCCTCAATATGCCCTTACATTTGTGGACTGCTTTTTTTCTTGACATTTTTCTTTAACTGCTTTATAAAAATCTCCCTTTGTCCTTTTTTAAAACTGGGAACTGCAGGGATAGCTTACCAATGCCTTATTTAAATGTTGGTTTGTATCAATAGAAACACATGGGAACACAGGGATGATGCTGATGATGATGAGGAGGAGGATATTGATTGATGGATGATGTTTCATTTAATTCCCCAATTTGTGAAAAGTTTGCTCTAAGGCAAAAGAAATATCTCCAGATTCCAAACTGTCTTTCTTTTTTCTATACTCTCATATCATCTCTTGATTTGCTGCCACATGTCTCAGTTTTGTTTTCTTTGGATTTCCCCGTCTGCTCTTCTTGATGTCAGTTTGAGTTAATTTTATCAAACTTCCAGCATTCAATTTATAATACTGGCTATTTAATTATTCATTTCAGGACAATTCTTTGTGGTTTTTGTTCTGTTCTTTTATCTTTTATTTTCTTAATTTCCTCTAATCTTCTCTTCTCTGCTCTTCTCCGGTTTTAACTTACTGCAGCCCTCCTGGACTGTTCAGGAATTTTCCATATGTGGAGCTTCTTTTCTCGCTCTGCATCAATGCACTCTGCAGTGCCAACAGTTTGAAAACCTGCCTCAGGATTTGATGTGTTGCCAGAAGGAAGGAAATTATTTAGTTAGAGATTTTACTCTCATGGCAAGATCCATTAAACAAACCACGCACTTTTGGAAATGTCAGAAATTTTACTGAAAATTACAGACAAATATGGAACTTTTTTTATAACATCCTTCTTTCTCACACAGACATAAACCTACTTTAATGTCACTATAGAGGTTTAGCTCAACTGGCCTTGAGCTACTGCACAAAATAAACAAGGAGATGTGACATTGATTGCCTTAGATGTGGTGCCTGTGCAAATCTGCGTAGGAAAGGAACCCAATGTGCTTGCTATTAACTGTTCTGTTGAAACATCCAAGAAAGGTGGAAAAGGAATAAGAAAGAAAATATTCTGATCTCATTTGTTATTTTGGTCCATAAACCAACTCTGTGAGACTTGTTTACAGTAACTGGGATCGCGTAAATGGGAAGAAACTTCCTGATGGGCCCGGATAAGACCGTCTCATGCACACAAACACCGTACAAAAACATCTCCCGACAGACCCAGACAGCTTCGTATTTGACATTTATTAGATTAGACATCAAGAGCAAGTCGTTTCCTGCCGACTGTGGAGGTAAACAAGAAGTTCACCGCTGCATGGCAACATCTATCAATGCATCTGTCTGTGAGCTAATAAAGTCATAAATCTAGAGAGATTAGCCTATTGTTAACATTTAGAAGGATTCAATGTGGTAAGTGAATAGGAAACACGTGCATCAATACAATTTGAGGATTAACTGTAGTTTTAAAGGTCAATCTCGTTAGTTTGAGCCCCTTCATTTTGCACTGCATTACTTTTTAATCACATTTTTAGATATGCAGCAATACAGAAGTGAAAATGCAGTATCTGGATCAAATCTAACAAATAATATTTCATATATAAAAGGTACATTGAGTAGAGTTATAAGTGACATTTTTAATATTTAGGCCATGATTACCGCCCTATCCTAGCCTTTCTAGAGCATCTGTAATCCACTCAGGTCATGTTGCTATGTTCAAGCAATCTCCATGGTCAGCAAAACACATGGAAAAATAATTCTCTGGCACTGAAATTCCACATCAAGCCACACAAAATTAAGCAGATATGTAGCACACGTTTATTTGGCTGCAGCCCTGCAATCAAAGGACCGAGAGCTTCTGCAGGCCTGTGTCTTGTCCCAGGACTCTGATCTCACTCCACTCTGCAGCGTAGGAAAATAAACGGCCAAGATGGATTCATGGAGAGTTCTGTATTATGTGTATACGTGGTCTACCGATATGGGTTTTTCAATGGCCTATGCTGATATTTAAAGAGCAAGGCTGCTGATGGATGATAAATAATGCTGATATCGGGTTGTTTTCATCTGATAAAATACAACAATTCATTCAAAACATCCCGTTGTCATAGTGGCGGGCCTTAAAGGCTTCACAGTTACACTTGCACACAGTCCCACAACCATCCCAAATGAGAAATCTGAAAAATGTTTTCATGTTTTAAAGCTGCAGTTGGCAAGTCTGGCAGATCGAGGTGACTCAGGTCGCGCCCCTCCCCCACTACCACTGAGCTACTCCACTACCTCCCATTAAGTGCTCGTCAGTGCGTGTGCACCAGATTCCTGTGAATGCTCCCGTGTCTTCTCTCATCAATAAAGGGCATGGAGTACACGCTACATGGAGGTAGGCTGAGTTTTATTTAGCTAATGCTTAGCTTGAGGTGTGTGCATGTGATATTGTAACATATGAGCGGACAGGGGGGGATCTGCGGTCTGTGCACAAACTCTGAATTGCTCTGAGTGGACAGAATGATATGGGCGTGGTGGATTTTTGCAAAACAAACAAGGTGCATGTAGAGGCGTGTTTTTTTTTCTGAAACCGGATGATTTTTTGTTGTGATTATTGTTCTATTGATCAAACAAATGTTACCGACTGCAACTTTAGTGTTGGACTGAGTTTTGTGTGTCCTGTGCATCACTTCAGTTATGTTACAAGCAAATTTATTTTAATCCCACCCGAGATCAATCCCTAACCAAGTGGTTTGGTTTGAATTCACAACATGAACCACATGTTAAAAAGAGTGACCGTTGTGGAGCATCAACCTTTGACTTGCAGGGCTACCAAGTGTGTTGACAAGTGACAACTTGGGATGGTAACAGGTTGGAGTTTGGGCTGGGGACGCCCATACAACAGTTTTTTGAGCCCTGTAAACTAGTATAGCTGACTGAAGGCTTGCTACGCTGATGTCTGCCTGTAGAATGGCGAAATTGGCTACCTGCAGGCATGTCTGCAGACATTTTTTGTAATCGGCCTTGTGAGCGCAGGCTTAGATTAATCGGTCACCACTAATGTGGTTTGTACCTGTTGCAACATTTAAACAAAAGCATACAATGTGATGTGTTTGAGGCCAAGTGGTAATTTCTTTCAAATACACAAACATTCGGAATATTTCCAAAGAGGCATGCAAAAAATTTTGTCCAAACGGTGCTCAAAAGGGTAATAGGAAAAACATGTCTGGTCACTGTTCTTTAGGCTGAAACACACGTAGACACAAAAAAAACAGCAACAGAACAGAAACTGAACATTAGAAGATGTGATTTTAAAAAGGAGGCTTTAGAAACGTCTGGCAGCTGTCAGAAGGATCGTCCTTCCCTAATAAGAAGAAAGATTTGTTGGCTTGATTTCTCAAAATAAAGACCCCCACCCCCTTTTGTACTTCTCTCCCCATCTCGTCTTCCATTGCCAAACAAACCAGACTCTGTTCACAAAAGAAGAGATGTCATGTAATGAGACCTGAGACAAAGCCTGACTTCTGCAGGCGATTCAAAGTAATGAGGTTCTTCTAACTGAATTACATGATTCGATTTGAGATCATCCTGAGAGATGGTATACATAGTCAAACAAAGGTCAGGGGGACGTGGTGAGAGACAGTCGACAGCTGGGTGCCTTAACACTGGATGACTCTGGTTCGGCCACTACAGCAGTCAGAAACCCTGGACAGTCTGCAGGATGTTTGAGGAGTGACCCAAGAGTTGTTACTAGCTTGCAGATGCATTATGAACGCCTCTTTTTCTGTAGCATTGCTCCTTATTTTAAAGGCTTTTAAAGTGTTTGCCTGTGGGCTATGTAACAGTTCCTAAACTAATGTTAAAACTAACAAAATCACTTTTTTTGTTCTGGTGATGAGTAAAATGGGGCCAAACAAAGAGTAGCCTCAGGGTCCATAACCACCTTAATCCACCCTGACCTCTGGAAGCATAAGAAATCACTTATGAGCCCAGTGACCTAAGCTACAGACCCCGAGAAGGGCCTCACAGTGTACAAGATGCCTTATGAGGAAGAATTTACAAAGCACATGAAAAGTTAAAGACACTTCATAAGACTCTAGTAGTGGATTATAGGGCAATAAAGGGTTTTTTTTGGCCGCTTAACACCTCATTACTTTGGCATGTGATGTTTTAATATTACGTGCTGGTATCAAGGAAACAATGCCAATGCAAAGTCAATTTGGATCCTTTGTCATGGTGAACACACAAATCCCCTGGTTCACATTTGTCTCAAAGTCCACGTGGGGAGGAGGGTTGGGATGGGACAGATTGGTCGAACAAACACAGGACTTTTATCCAGGAGACGGCAGTCCGTGTCCCATGTGAAACCAAAAGTTAACGTCGACTTATTTACGTACGTACTTGTCTTACGTAACAACCAAATTCATTTTAACCAAGATAATGATCTTATCTTTCCTAAACCTAAGCAAGTAGTGCTGTTGCCTCAACCTAAATTGTTTCTGTGGTGCCAGCACATTAGACGCACTTTGAATACATAATGTGTCACCACCATGTAATGTGCTGTTAAGAGGCCATGGTCATTTTACATATTTCTGTGAGTTCCACCAACTCCTGCAGCGAATATTTGTGGGGTCTTTTTCTTTTTTTTTCATTCTGTTCACCATCTTGTTGATAACTTTGTATACTTGTGGTTTGGTGGCAGGCACGGTTGTAAAGCTTTTTTGCTGAAAACATCGGCCTGCTGTGGCTGAGACGATGCTGTGCATTGATGTGGGCCATAAAGCACCTAAGCAATGAGCTGAAAGATGCTATGAAAGCAAAACTGGTGATAATTTTATTTATTATTTAACGCTCTGAGAAATGAATCCACTGTGGAAGAGTGAAAAACTGCATTTCCTCGAGTGGCTGCTTGAGACTGGCTCCAAAACAGAACAAATCCACAGAGAGCCCCATGTTGAAATGCCCACCTTTCCATCAGAAATACTCTATATATATTTACAGCCTAGCAAATGGAAAATGGTCTCTATAGCTTATTTCACTATTCATGATAACTGTACAGGGAGTGCATCAGTATATCCAAATGAAACGGTGAGTGACGTTTTAGTATTATTTTCTTTACATGTTAGCATAAGCCTATTATTCCTCAACAGTTATATTCAAGATAATCTGTCAATGGCAACGTTACACATACATTTCAGCCCCCCACGGACATCTATCAGTGTCAAAACCATAAATATGTGCACAAAAAAAAAATATTCTCACAGAATGAACAGTGTAAGTTCAGGCAGCTCCGAACCAGGCTTTATTCGGCCTGCCTCAGGTCCACTGCACTCCTCCTCTGCCAAATTTTGGATTAGACAGTAGCAGGTGGAGTCATGATACTGCCAAATTGGCGATGGCTGGAGCCGCCTACTATTAGCTATGGTTTGACATCATGGAGACTATGCATATTTCACACAGTGGTTCTATGTCCAGATCCATTACAGATCCATTTTTATTATAAAAAATATAGCTGCGTTAACTTTTTGAGCTCGAGCTGCCTTCTGACACTACGTGGCCTGTAAGTGACCCCAATGAATTTAGGGGCTGTGTTGGTTTTGGTTTCCATGATACTACGAGCATTACTTAATACAGTTTGCTTGGTGGAGTTGACACTTTCCCACCCCTGCATAATATTACACAGTTAGATATCATCTGTTTCTACATGTGCATTCCAGCTGTTATTCACATCCTCCAGGCCTCTCTGCTTTACTTCTGTCTTGACCTGTGATTTCCTGTGTTTCCCAGAACCTTATAAAGCATAAATAGGTGCGAAGAACACATGTAATGACATGCAGACCGTTACTACATTGCATTATGGTCTATTGAAGTGTTTTTCCTCCTCTAAAATGTCTGACAATGATTATAGTCAATCTGAGCAAATTTTGTTTCACCGGGAGAAGCAAGCGTGTCTCGTGGCAGACCCAGGAGGCTGGCTGCAGGGCCAGGCAGAAGAGCAACTGGTAAAGTACATGGGCCGGTGTGTCGGTGGAGCGCTGGTGGGTGCGTTTTGGTGTTGTAGGCGGCGGAGCGAGTGCCGGGGAGCGATGCGTGGACTACAATGAAGGAGAGGGCCTCTTCACCTGGAGAGTTGGAGGTCGGACACCAGAGACTGTGGGACATCGGGAGAGACTTAGGGCTGGGTTTAACCATTCGAATTTGATCTTTTTAATAAATCTTTTTAACTGTTGACCCAATTGTGCTTTTAACTTTGCTCAATCCTGATTTAAAAAAAACTGTCTTTTTTTAACCTAGGTGTCGTTGTTGGCAACACATTTAACCATCCACATTATTTTTTATCCATTTAAATTTTTGAACTACGCCAAATGAACACGAGCAGCGGGATGAGGCCAGATGCAAAGTTTCCACTTGAGGGTGAAAGAGTAGATGTGCCTTAAGCTCCAGCTCTGAGGTTTCTTTTATTTTCTATATAGGAAATCCATGTTAAACCAAATGTTAATCACATCAGACTATTTTTTAAATACTTTAACATGTGTCTGGAGTGGAAGTTTAAAGTCCTCTGTGGTTTTGTGATGCTAAAACTGAAAGTTCAAACAGCTGATATAGATGTTTTAGATACAATGGAGATCAAAATTAGAGAACAAATTATAAATACTTGATTTATTCTGAAATGCTGTTATTTTTTATCGTCCATAATATGATAGAATATCCGCTGTGGCTATAAATAACCAAGCAAAGTGAGCAAAATTATAAAACACTATTCGATACCTCACAGTTAATGGTGTTAATCTGGCACCTGGTGACAATTTACTTAATTGTTGGAAACACCCTATTTATCTGGCAGCTCTCCTGGTTACTTTGCCAGATGGCGAGCTGCTCTAACGAGACTGAAACCCTGAGACAGCAGGTTGTCCAGATGAAGGCCAAAGGGACGACCCTCTCAGCCATCAGAGAGAGGTTGGGCGTTCCAAGTCTGTGATTTCAAGAATAGTGAAACTTTACAAGAACACAGATTAGTCCCTCAAACAGACCGGTCCACGTAAAACAAGTGCACAAGAGGACAGGATTGTGTGACATATTAGGGTGAATGCAAATGTTTATGTGAACCTCCTTCAGCAACATGCAATACCTTCACTGCAATTGTCTCCCAGTCAGTCCGCAATTTTCACAAAACAGGTTACGCAGTTCCTTGAAGCTAAGAATATTAAAACAATGAAAAGGCCAGCCCAGAGTCCAGATCTAAACCCCATGGAGAATCTCTGGAAAATCCTTGGTGACAGAGAAATGTCTAAGAAGCCCCCTACAGTTACTGAACTGTGGAAGAGACTGAAGAAGAATGGACCAAGATCAAACCAGAGCAGTGTGAGAAACTGAAGTAATTCAAAGCAAGGGCCTTAAAATAAAGGTTTTTGTTGAAGTGCTTTGGTTATTTAAAAAAAAACATGCCAGTAAAGCAGTGGTATGGCCACAGCGCATATTCTATCAAATCATGAACAATAAAAAATAGCATTATTTTAGAATAAATCAAGTATTTATAATGTATTCTCTAATTGTATGATGGAAACACGCTCTACTATTGAAGCTGAAGTAGAGTGAACTGTTTTCTGTTTTCCCAAGTTACCACAGAAACAAGACAACCCCCGTAACCCTAACAACAAGGTGTATTTAGATTTTTAACATTGCCAAAGTGATCAACTTAACTTATATATATTGTTTTTACTCGTGTAATCTTCTTTTTCTTTTCATACGTATTTAATTTGCATTGTTGAGAGAGTCTGAGACTTAAGGAATTCATTGTCAACGTCTCTGCAATTGTTGTGCATATAATAAAAAAAGATCTTAAACATCAGTATAATTGTAACTTGTGCATGGTTTACACAGCAGGGTTGCATTTCCACCAGCGGCAGTATGCCTTTCCCCTCACCAAAAATATCTGTGAAATGATCATCATTTGCACAAGTGGATAAAAGAAAACCACAGGTACACACATACTTTTGATCTCACATTATTTTCTGCATGTGTTTACTAAGGTACTTTAAACACAACTTTGAGGTTGTCAAAATACCAGAATTTTAAGCTACCCCTGTGAAAGAGTAAAGAAAAAAGTCACTGAACACACACCACCACACTTTGTTTCATGTGTGCAGCCTTGGGTATAAAGTTTGATCCTAGAGCTGTTTTTTTATATAGCTTCTTGATTTTATTGACTGTGGATATCGTATCACTATAAACGCTTTAAAAAGCATCTCTACGTTAGATTTCTAGCATCTATTTGCAGATGCAGCCCAGTTATGTCATGTCTTCTTGGTAAATGTACTGGTAAAATCTGAAGCTCATCATTTTCTTGTATATTCAACATAGAAATCTATATCTGTAAATCTTAATCTGTACATTGATGAGCAGAGGTGAAAGTTTGTACGGGAGCTTTGGAACGCTTTCACTGTATTGATGAAATGCTGAGATAATGGTGCTAATAAAGGTTGCCTTACAATTCTAACACGGGGGATTCTCCTAAACAACATCAGATGTAATAAAGGGGCAACTTTAGGCAATGCATTGGTCGGACTTGGCTGAGGCATTGGCAGCCAGTTTGGGACCTCTTGGGAAAATAAGAGACAGACAATCACAATTAGTGGTTTGCATGTATTGAGCTCTGTAGAAACCACTGAGCCCAGATTTTAGTGCTAAAAACATGATGCCCAGAAGTTGAGCTAACAGCATGTGCAACAATTCCTCTAATATGCCCAAATAAAATGTTTAAATGGACACATTAAAGTTAGAAAGTGCAAAAGGTTCAGGCACAACTGAGACTCAGGCGCAGAGAGAGACACACAGGAGTTGCAATGTCTTGACAGCTGAGCTGGAGGTCATATAAGATAATAAAATATATTTATATTTATTGTGTTATATAGAGTTTGCATCAACTTCCTGGAAAAAAAGGTGAGCGAAAGAGAATTGCCCCCACCTCCACATCAGAAGCCTCGATGATAAACTAGTGTTTTGGGTCCGACAGGGTGAGGCCTGGCGCTGAAGTGAGGCCTGGCGCTGAAGTGAACTGGGGTTTCAGGGTCTGAAAACTCTTATCTGCCTAAGGAGCCAGTGGAGTTGGAGTAAGTGAAGGTTGAGGACCGAGACCGAGGGGAACCTGTTGCGTCTGGGAGCTTAAATTACCCAACTGGTTCATCACTAAAGCCTGAAACGTGTTCTATCTGATGTAGAGCTCCTAGACTCTATCGATCAGGTTGGGTAACATCTGCCTGTGGTCATGGAGCCACTTACCCTGAGCCAGCAGAGCATCACAGAGAGTGTCTTTCTCTGCTGAATCAGTCATGGCCAGGCGCAGAAAGGGACACAGGACACAAGGACTGCTCTGTTTTAATGTCTTTACTGATAAGCCGTAGATCATACACAAGATAACAGTTAACACACAAAAAACAAGGTTACAGAAAGGGACCGGTTTCAACCCTTGTTTTGTTCATTCCAGCCTTTCAGAATGAAAACGATTCTCTCATTTGCAATGTCTAAAAATAGTCTTGCAGGTGTGCAACACAGCCAATATAACATGACACCTCTAGCTATGATTCTGCCCAGGCCACTGATTCAAATCAGATTCACTGTTCACTAATGTGTTCATTAAGGGATTCTTTGTGAGCCCCGTCAAAGACCAAAGCTTTCCCCACAGCATCTGTAAGATCTGTGATCATTTTACATCAATGTTTAGTTCTATTGTATGTCTTTGATTGTTGTGCATCTATTCTCTGTACTTTTGCACCTTTTTGTGGTGGTTTCCCATCTACATTATATGTTTTATGTCCTCGTTTTGTTTCTCTCTCGAGTCATTTTACATGTATTTTTAAACTTTTTGTTTCTATGTGGTTGTTTTGTGTCTTTTTTTCAGTCATTTTAGATTCTGTTGGTGGTCATTTTGTGTTTTTTTTTATGTTTTGAGTCCCTATACTCAGTTTTTGTCTCTTTGTGGTCATTTTTTGTCATTTAGCATCTCATTGTGATCATTTTTTGTGTTCTATTTTTTCAGCAACATTTTATGAGACTGCGCCCGTGCTCGGTTGGCCCGTTCAGTAATCCAGCCATGTATAACATGTAAGATGCTGTAAAGTCACATGACTAAAAGGGTCAACAACTTGGACGACAGAAGGTGGCTGCCTTGTGTCTCTCAAAGATGATATGTGGATGCAGAGCTCATCTAGACTGGTACCCAGATTCTGGGGGAAATACTGAATTTGCCTTTAGCACACGCTCTCTCTTCTATCCGTATTCTTCTCCACTGCTCAACAAAATTAAGATTGTCACCTGAAGTCTTTGAGAGAATGATACTTCAAAGTCAAGAATATATCCTGTTGAAAGTCAATCCCCCCTCACTTTTGCTGTTGCTCTGCAGCGGGAAGCGCTCTGAAGAGGGACTTGCCGCTGATTGACAGGTTCACACACAGGTACTCTTCAGATGAAGTAAGCCCTGAATGATTGAAGTACCGCGAATGTAGGCACATTGTATCAAGAGCATAAGTCAGGGAAAACACTTGACAATAGCATTCATTGTCTAGAAATAAAGAGAATACATCGAAATATGTAGATGTGGAACAATTACCACTTGTTTATGCATAAAATGTCCACTATTTTAATACTTTGCCTTTATACTTTAAAACCGTAGGAGATCAACAGGCAAATTTATATTTTATGTATGTTGTAAGACAACACTGGCTGAGTTTCACTTTATTCATATGACATCAAACAGAACTAAGTGTATTATTTTCTCTCACTATAACAAAATAAAAAAGGCATGAAAAAGTATCTGATATTCTGTTTGATTTGAATTAACGCAATCAATAAGAAAGCATAAATCTTTGTACAGACTGTACAAAATATTATTAGATGCTTGAAAAAAGGACTCCATGGTATGATTTAATTAAATCCGCATTACCTTTTGCATTGTGCAAACTCTGCATATAAAATAACCTAGATCTCAGAAATCCAGTTCTTTTTCTGATCCTAACCAAGTTGTTTTAATGCCTAACCCTAACTGTCACCTTTTGGAGACTAAACTGGGTCAAGTAACGATACTTTTGGTGTCCAAACCTAACCAACGACAAAAACAACTGAACCGTTGACTTCTGGTCTATTGCTGTCTCATGGTCGACTTCCACTCGCTGTTTCGTAAGATATACAGAACTTTTCGTATGATATGAACCTGTTGATAGAATACGTTGTTCTCAAACGTGGTATGCATGCCCCTAGGGGTTCTTTGGAGAACTGTAGGGGGTAGGCTACATTTTTTAAATGTTACAAATATCATTTCCTAAAATAACTATATCGTAATAAGCAAAAGAAAAATGTAACTGTAAGTTTGATAAACCGCATTTTATATTCAATATTCCTGTGTTCATGATTCATTGTGGATTTCAGATTGAATGTGTTTGAAATGTAACAGCAATAAAGCTGAAAACACGGTGAAAGAAGTGTTATTGCATGACAAAAAACTGGCAAAAAGGTGTGTTGGCACAGGCAGTGGCGGATTAAGGTGGTCAGGAGCCCCTAGGCTACTGTTCGTCTGGGCCCCCCGCATTATTAATCATGCTGTATCAGAAAAAAACTGCTAGAACCGAAGAATAGTCCGCAACCTTGAAAAATCCTGTCAATTTAGGAATCTTCTTTAGTAGATCTTGGTCCTACTGTTCTTGCAGTCGTCATGCTTTTCTTTTTCAAATTTCCTTTCTGACATTTTGCTGCTGCACTGTCTAGTAACAGGGAGTGACGAATCATTTGACAACAAAACTGACCTTATGAACCCGGCCACATGATGGCAGCTGATTGGGTAAATGTGTCCCATATCCATCCAATCAGTGACTTATTTGTTTAATGTTTCTAAGGGCCCTAATAGGGGGCCAGTTTTTTTTCTCAGTGAGGTAAATTGAAAAAAATTAAAATAGTCTGGCCCATCCGGGGCCCCTAGGCTGCAGTCTAGGCCAGCCTGTGCATTAATCCGCCTCTGAGAACAGGGAGAAACTTAAAACAGTGGCCCTCCAGGAGCAGGATTGGAGATGCCAGGTTTAGTTATTAGCTTGTTACCTGATAAACTGACAATTCTATTGTAATCTAGTACTTGAAAAAATGCCTCTTCTTAATATTTTTTTTCACTTTTAAGTAAAAAAAAGTACATTTCCATGAAACTCTTCTGTAATTGTATTTAAGTAAACTGAATACAGGACTTGTACATTCGTAGTCTAGTTCTACACTCGATAAATGGTATTTATTTACATTTCTGGTTTATTTTGCAGTGTAAAAAAACCTCTAAATGACACCAAAATGCTGTGTATCTGTTGTTCTTGGCAACATGTTAAAATGCACCACAAAAACATAATAAAAGGACATCCACTGCAGAATTAATGATTTGGTCTGAATTCTTTTTCCACCACAGTATAATGATCATCTTTGATCTCTGCTCTATGTTGTTAAAAGCCTATTTTTGTATTTGGCATAGGCAACATTGTGTGTCCACTCCCTGCAGAACCGAGACAGAGATAACACTCTTTTAAGGGCAAAAAAACACAAGATAAAAGTAAAGTGAGAGTTAAGAAAATGAATGTCTCTATGACTCAGAGAGAGCTAAAGAGAGGGACAGGGAGAGAGAGAGAGAGAGAGAGAGAGAGAGAGAGAGAGAGAGAGAGAACGAGAGGGAGAAACAGAGAGAAAGAGAGAGAGAGAGAGAGAGAGAGAGAGAGAGAGAGATGGGTGGGGGGGACGGGGGTTTGTCGTCACCCGGAGCTGCAGCAGCATCAGCATCACTATAATGAGTAACTGCGCAAGTGGAGAAACAACTACACTGTCCGGAGGAGCGCGCGTGTGTGGTGTTGTGTGTTAATGTGTTTGCTTCACGAGCCTGTTTGCCAACGTATTCATGAGGACATAAAGGTGCCCGAAACTACACGGACTCTCTGTGGACCTGCCGAAAAACGGGAGCCATGGATTATATCAAAAACTACCATGCGTATCTCTCTATCGTCATTTTAAGTAAGTACCACAATTCACTTCAATTAAGCCTTGTGGTTTTATATATATTAAATATTATATATCTATATATATATATATATATATTCAACCTCACCAAAACTTTTCCCATTTTAATCTTTTTTTATTTTTTTCCTTAAATGATTACAGGGAAGTGAAATGTGTTATGCATAATAATGTTTAATTACCACAAATGTATGTGCGTTTTACATTTCCATCCACAAACATTAGGAGTTGGTCCATCCAGTTAATTAAACAGTAGGTGGCGCTAATTCCCCTGTGCTGTGCCATTATATAATTATAAGAAGACGACTCCATGAAAGAGTGCCAGTAAAACCTCAAATGGCGGTTGGAAAAAATAGAAATGTGTCATTTTTACGTTTTGTTTCGTGTCTTAATTTGTGGAAAATTTCCTCTTCCAGCACATATTTGATGTTTTTGTGTTCCAACATTTTTCAGTGAAGTTGAAGTTAAATAATTTGCTTCATGTGACGAAAAAAAGAAAGAAAGGGCTGTGTCACATTTTGCTTTCACCAGTTTTCCCACCACCAGCCTCATTTTAAGACTTTTTTTGAAATATGTGTAGTTTTCTCTTTCCCTCCCTAATTTTGGGTGTTTTATTTTTTTTATGCAGACATTTAATTTAAAATGTACATAAAAACAGAGATTGGTGGATGCCATCTGATGCTAACAGGCCGAGCATGTGTCCAATTAATTAGCTGCTGTTGTGCACACCCGCTTCTTCTCCGTGTGATGTTGTGTTGCTCCATTGCAAAGGGATCACCAGCTAAATATAGTCCAGCAACAGCCTCAGTCTGTTACAGTTTGATTTCATTTCTCTGAGTGCCTGTGCACAGCAACTCTCTGTCTCTCTCTCTTATTTACGCACACGTACAGAGGTGTTTTCCCATCCACTTTGAAAAACGGCATCAGTCCAGGTGTCATATTCACTGGAGGCACACTTGAGGGAATTTGATTTACATTCATTAACACTGCAGCACAACTACAAGACTTGGCAAGAAATCTGCCCTGCAACTGCTCTCTGACTACTGTAGTTTTCGTTTAAATGTTCATTGAAATAAACAGTGAAAAAGAAAACAGTGGAAACTTTGGCCTTTCTATTCAAAAGTTGAGGTATCAGTGAAGCAGGTTAGCCTAATGTTCAGATGGGATTTTGTCAACTTTTTAATTTTAAAGGGATATCTGTGATTGTTTGTTTTCTTAAAAGTGGGGTTGTTTGACTAATACATCGTAAGTGTATTGCACATCTAAAAAGATCCATTTCCATTTGAGAATATTTTTACCACTTTACCTTGCCTTGTTGTCAGACAACCCTTTAGTTTCCCCAGAAGTTTCCCCTCTCTCTCTTTCAGCTCTCTCCCCCGAAAAGTTCTTCTTCTGTTTACTCCGGCTCATGCAAGGATCCTCTGCTCTCCACAGTGAATGGCATCTCATTGTCGCTGTTATGAACACACATGTTCATTTTCTTGTATAAGTTTATTGCATGACCCTGCAGAAAGTCTGTCTCAAACAGCTGATCTGCTGCGTAATACACTTTATGCATAAGTTGAGAAAATGTATAGTGCCAAAGGACAGGGCTGTCTGGTGGCAAGGTTAAGCGGTGAGACTATTGTAAATATAGTGTACACCGAGGCTGATATTGATTTACTTTAGGGGCTTTTCTTAGCTGACTAAAGTACGTTTTGCTGCAGCTGCTACCCCCCCCCCTCCATTCACAGTAGCTTCTCTGTCGCTGCTTCTGTCTGCTTTTCCAATCTTGTGACGTGCTAAATAGATGGATAAATGGATCAGTAACCCCACTTCAAAAAAGCTGCACTATCCCTTTACAGTTTATTTGCTAACTGAAAAACACATGTAGACAATAAACAGTTATCAGCACATCACAGTGGTAGCATTATTCAATTTTCTGAGTCGTTATTTTTTTGTATTGAACTCAAATTATATTGTTTGCCTCAATAAAATATTAATTTGTGCTTGATGCTTGCCATATCCAACCAGGCTTAATGGCACATGAATGGAGTGAGTGTTGACGACCAGCAGAGTCATGTGGGCCTAGAAATTATAATGAGCTCACTTGGTTTCACCAGAGCTGGCTTTAAATGTTCCCGTGGAGCGCATTGGTTCAACTTGATTTGATCATGCCTCATGCCAGTGCTTGTATTTCAGGAAACTGTCTGGTGAATGCAGTTTGTGCTGTTAAACACTTTATGCTTTACCACTGCTAATGTGACACCACATGCACTCACATGCCAGCCAAATACCACAACCTCTTGTTTCCCATATCTTCAGCAACACTGCATTTTTCTTTTTACAAAAGAGGGAGAGGAGGAATGCATCTCTTGGCTTGACGCTTCTTTGGCTCCGGCAGCCTCGAGGCTGCACCAGTGTAAGTGGCTCTTACTGCAGTCAATCCCAGTGACAGGAGAAAACCCAGGGTGAGCTTTGCCAAAACTCACAGTATTACGTCAGATCCCCCCCCTCTCTGTTCCTAAGACGTCTCCAGCATTCAGTCTAGTTCAGCAGCAAATAAGGTACAGTTCTCTCCTTGAAATTACATTAACAGACTACTAATTTGGAACAGCAAATATGTTTTACAGGAAGCAAATTATAACGCAGAAATTGGGTTTAATGATCTTTAAACGGTGAAACATGTTCATACTGATTCTGCAAAATGTTGATATATCTAAGGTAAGATGTACCCGCAGGCAAGCCTCTAGGACTTCATCTCCCAGAGTTCCTTTAAAAACAACAGTGTCGACTGAATGACGTCAGTAAATTGGCAACTATCACCTCACGATGCGGCGTGATGCCTTAATATTCTTCATGTCTGTTGATCCTCCATTGTGAGTCAGCAGTAATAAAATGTTACTGCACCAGTCAGTCACAAAAGAGCGAGCCTGACTCAGAATTCAGACCTGAACCCTCCCTTTTATTGCACTTTTACTTGTCAGATTTCCGAGTACAAGTGAACGCAGCATAATCACCTGTGTGTGTAATGACGAGCTCCACCTGGGAAGATCAACCGCTGCTGACTGACGTAAGAAGCATCACTAACTCTGCGGCGCATTTGAATATAGCGAGGGAATGTCGCCACAGACATTCAAATGGTATTTCTCGGCAAAGAGGCAAATACAAGTGATTTCATTAGTGGGTCATATGATCAATCACCGTTGTTTTAACTCACTCTTTGATAGATTGTGACTTAACAGACAATGACCTCGATGAAAATCTTACGAATTATAACTTGAATTAAAAATATTTTCCTAACCTCCCACCTTCCTATGATTTGTGTAACAAGAAAATAAAGCACTTTATTCAATGGAAATATACAGAAGGTTGCCAAGGCAGCAATTACATTTCCCACAACACTTATTTGTCAAAACCAATTAGTAGTGTACTGTATAAACCTAATTGTAGACATGGAGCTCTGTTTGTTTTGCACGAGTCCATTTATTGGCGCGTGTTGCAGGGCTGTGTTTCTTATCTTCTCCTCATGACCATTTTCAGTCTTCCAAAAACAGAAAACCCAACAGATGCTTAGGCCCAGCGGGGAGGTAACTTAGCTCTGGCGACCACTTGTGCTTCGATAAAAACAAAATTTGTCAAAAAAAGAAAAAGAAAATCCCTTTTCTCAGTTTTCAGTGCTTGCTTGCTGTTCATGCATGGTGACAAAACAAATACATAATATTATTCATTGCAGCCTGATGTTATTCAGGAGAAACACTGAAGGTATTAACACCTCTGTTTTAGAATGTTCCCTTCTTCCCTCCTCTAAGAGTTGAATGCCAAGCATCTCTCAAAAATGGCAGAGACGGGAGCACAGCTTGATTTGACTTTAGCTTTTAGTGTTATTGAAGATATTGGCTGACTGCAACCAAGATTTATGGTTGCTTTGCGACTCCGTGACTAATTCATACTGAAACCAGCAAGGCTCTTAGGACTGTGGTTTGCAATAAAAGTGTGTGCTTCAGAAGTTACACTGCCTCAGGTATTAACTAAAGATGATTTTGTTTTGATTGGTGATTAAACAGCAGGGACTCTCAAACAGCATTAACTGTGTGTGTATGTGTGTGTGTGTGTGTGTGTGTGTGTGTGTGTGTGTGTGTGTGTGTGTGTGTGTGTGTGTGTGTGTGTGTGTGTGTGTGTGTGTGTGTGTGTGTGTGTGTGTGTGTGTGTGTGTGTGTGTGTGTGTGTGTGCAGCGTTAAAGAAAACAAATCATCGGTGTTTATTTTGCACTTGGCGTCCCCATGTGTCTGAATGTTATAAAAAGAGTCGGATCTGCACTTAATCAGCAGAATTTGAACCTTATTAGTGCAGGCTGTCAGAGTCAGCCCATTACTTGATGGATTTTGTTTAAACCAGCGTTAACCTTCAGAGTTCATGCTTTGATGTGTTTCGAGACAAATACAACCTATCCTCTAACGTTAAGTTGCTGCTTAATGTTATTTAGTCAGATTAATCCTATTGGCTGAATTTAGTTATGCAATTTACCTGGATATTAAGAAGCATAAACGGCAAGGTGCACAACTTAAAACATTTAAGAGGAGCTGGTATAAGACTTAAATCGGTTAAACAGAGCCTTCAACATGGTTGCGAATAAGACGCTTATTTGCTTGAATATCTCAGTCAGACCTCTTGCTGGACTATAGTTCAGCCTTTCTTCAGAGGTGCAACTTCATCACTTCTGCATCTGTATTTAACCTGGAAAGTGTCTCATTTTCATGATCTGGCTCTTCTCAGAATTTCTTTGGCAGGTTTTTGGGACAGACTTCACCTTTTGAGACTTTATTTTTGTCTTGTCTTGATTGTTTTTAACCTTCTGAACCAGCAGCAGTCACTAAAAAGACAGAGTGTTTCCTGCCGTCCTTGTATTGAAGTTGTTGGATCAGAGTCTAACGTCTGTTGCTCAGGTGGAGATAGAGTGCAGCCGTGTATCCACAGTCTGCAAAGAGAAAGAGAGAGAGAGAGTAGTGTTTCTCATGTTCAAGGGCAACATGGGTCAACTTAAAACCCGTCAGATGTTTAATTTTTTTCAAATTCTTGACAATGAAAACAGCAGATGAAGAAAGACAGATGGATACAAATAGACAAACATTTAGAGATAAAACATGCCATAAATCTGACTTTTGGCATGAGTGAGATGTTAGACTTGGCATGAATCCTTGAAGCTGCTCTTTCCCCCCTAGACGCAATACTGAAAAAATGCAAGGCAGAAGTAATAATGTCATTTATTCTGCAATGTGTGAAGGGCTTAACATTTCAGGGTGTCACCTCGATATAACAATGATATGGCATTGAAACTGTTTCCCTTTCCTTTTTTCATGTACTTTATGACTTTGATATTATTGTAAGGTTCAGACGTAAAGTTAATTCATGTATTTGAGGTAATGGTGATGTTTATACAATTAACTATTTACATATTTATGTTTACACAATTTTTTATTTACATCTTTAAATGCTTCAGTGACTTAAAAGCAGTTACAATAATCTGCTGTGGGGTTCCTCACCTTTACCTCAGTCTAAATCCTACAAGCTCCTTATTGGTCCGTTCAGTCACCTGTGAGTCAGGAACAGGAAGTGCTGTGAAGCAGAGGAAGAACAGATATGCTGTGCTTAAGAAAGTTATCCATCTCCATCCTGCTGTGATGCAACCACCACAAATCGAACCTGTTGTACATTCGGTGGCAGCATGGTGTTATTTTGATGGTTTGATGGTTGCATTTGGTGAGTTTTATCCCCCAGAACTGGGGATACTGACACTTTTGTCAAACATGGATTTTGTTTTTCACTGCTTGATAGCAGCTGGTAAACTGAAAGATCATAGTTTATGGGTAATATAACGAATTTTTGTGGTTTTTCCTCATTTTCATTTTGTGACTTTTGAACTGGGCACTTACTGTATCTCCCACCATGTCTGCTGCTGATGAAACTGATTTTGTGTATGCTGGTGTCTGCTCCCACACAACAGATGTCAGAGGATGTTACAAGGGCTGGTGCTGCTTCTTTGGCCCCACATACTGTTTCCAGCACCCCCGAAAAATGATCTTCCACCTTTTTTTTAAATTCAATTCAATTCAATTCAATTTTATTTATAGTGCCAAATCATAACAACAGTTATCTCAGGACACTTTACAAACTAGGTAAAGACCACACTCTATGACTTATTTATGATAAACATAGACCCAACAATTCCCTCGTAGAGTACGGTGGCAACGAAAACCTTTCCTATAACAGTGAGGAACGTCAGACAGACCCAGCTCTGTGGAGGACGGACATCTGTCTGCACCGGTTGGGGAGGAAAAAAAGGAGAGAGAAAGAGAGAAAAGACGGACAGAAGGACAGAGAGAGACAAAGACGGACACAAAGACAGAGACAGACACTCTTCCAGTAACTATAATAATATCTATAATAATGTGAATATGACTTATATGTTATGGCAGTTAATACAGCAGAATAGTAGAAACAAGCACAGCTAAGGTTATAAATTATAATAGTAGCAGGAAGCGTCATGCAGGACGACGGCAGCAGGCACCACCACGATCAGCAGAGACCTGCGAGACGACAAAGCACAAACAACTCCGGGGAAGAAGTTGAATTAGTAACATGCATTGATGAGACATGAATGATACAGACAGAGAGGAGAGAAGCTCAGAGTATCAGGAAAAATATTATCCCCCGGCAGACTAGGCCTATAGCAGCATCATTAAGCAGAACAAAATCAGCTTAAAAATAACAACATTGCTAAGGGCTCGTAAGCCCTAGCTGTAAAAGGGATGATACTGAATCTTTCACAAGTAGGTGTCAACGCTTTGAAGTGGCTATGCAGGCTATGACTTCACTTGATGCAGATTTGTTTACAGTGGGCTTAGTCCTCCCAACTCGCCTACAGGGTTGGGCGATATTGGACGAATATATCACCTATCACATATCATGTTTTTAGGGTAATTTTTTTGCCTAAATAAGTGTTATTACTCTTAATAATGACCAGCTGCAATGTCAGACAGTTGCTCATCATTGGGAGACAGCGGGAAAAACTTATGAGCGCTTAGAGCCGACATGTTATCATATCTTATTCTGTGAATTAAAGATTTATTTCGACCAAACCAGAGTTGGTGATTGCTGGAAGAGTGGAAATACTGACTAAGATGGGTTTGGTGAGTTTTATTTGAGTTTGAATTAAGTATTATTACGACAAGTTAACAAGGTAATAAAGCTATCGTCTTAGTTCGGTATATAGGAACAACTTGAATTCAGATGGGTTCCGGTTGTATTTTTCTGTGTAATAAGGAAAATAAGTGTAGGGATACATCCTTGCAGTCTGTGAGTTTAATTAATTTATAACTGTGAATCCCCCCTGGAAACGAGACATGAGCATTGTGTGGAAAGCTGTCTTCCTCTGTATTGCATTCTGTCAACATTTGTGTGGACAGCGGCCGCTTACTGCCTTCTGACTGACTGACAGCAGACATATTCTGACCCAAAACAGTTTTCATGTTTTATTTCCCCACCCACCGTAGCGAGTCAGCAGCCCAGTGACACAGACACGTCTCACACACCAACTGTGAGCAGATCAATCAACAAAGAAACAGTTTATACATTTAAAACATGTGTATATCTGTGTGATTTCAAACAGCTGTCTATGCAGAACCCTACTCACCTAGCTGATGCTGCATTTCTTTACTGGGATCGCCCGCCTACTTAACTCCAGAGGTGCTATGATTTAGTAAAGGAAAAACTCAGAGATATTTTTGCACCAAATTACTCTCTGCCATTCTTCCAAACTCATTTGAATGCTCACCCCTCGTAAACCAAGGTGAGAGTTTGGATGTGTACAGTGCGGAGATCACTCGTCTTTGTGCCAGAGGACTTTCTCAACTATGACCACAACGCCTAAGAAGGTGAAACATTTAGACGCTTTGTTGCCAGTTTGCACATAACCTTTTAGTCAAATATTCAGGAGATGGTTGCTGACAACGCTGCAACTGACCACTCTGTGACCTCAACACATGATTCACCCCAAACCCACCGATGAGAAACTCTTTGAAGTAGTTGAGCAGCGTACTGTGACTAAACATGTTGAAACATAAGAGAAGCACAGTTGCCTGCCTCTGCAGTTGGACTCCAGGCCTGACAGATCCTCCTGTGATGCTCGGTACAGTGCATGCAATCCCTCTCCTGCACCCTACCATAGCAGACAATACCCCGGAGACTATTACTCACCCGAGAAATATTATGGTCGTGATTCAAAGTCCCGCTACGAACGTTGTTCTCCTCCTCCCTCTGTTCATGCCCTGAATGGCAAAAGATGCACGTGATCTGTGTCACTCTCCAACACGTTTCTCCTACCAGTACTCCAGTTATGGTCACCATGACAATGATGCTAACAGACACAGTCCTAGTTCAGCTCCACGGAGAAATACAGATGTCTCCATACAAAGGGAAGTGTTCGCTTTCAGTCTACTGATCGACAGGCACACTCCAGCTGCAACCGGTAAACTTTAATTAGCCGCTGTTGAGGGGCAAACGTCAGCTACTACATCACAGCTCCATGATGACACCCCGCAGTCAATGCCAGGCTGTGAGTCATCCCTGGCCCAGAGTTGATGATGCACTCGATGCTTTGTCTGGTTCTCCGGGATGGACCTTCAACATGGTTATTGATGAGTCGAGCTAGAAGAGACAGACCATGAAAAAATGGCATTCACAACAGGAGGTGGAATTATCACTTTAAAGTGATGCCAATGGGACTCTCAAAAGCTCCAGCTACATGTCAACGCTTAATGGAGAAAGTACTTCATGGCTTGGTGTATTTGGATGATGTCTTCATTTGCAGCCACTCTTTCAGCAAACATCTCCAGCACCTGGAAGAAATCCAGGTTTCAGTCAAGAGACCTTGGTCAGTTCAATTCTAACAAAAAAAATATACTATTAATGGAAATATATGTGTACCAACTCCTGTCTGCTCAACAAAATCCCAGTTGACTGTAAAAAGACTGCTTTTGAGTTTTTACTTTGGCCCTTGAAGCATCAGTATTTTTTGGTTGGGTAGGTTTGCATGTTGGGATATTAGTTTTTTTCCAATACTGTAGAATAATAATGCCTTTTAATTAAACCTGAAATAAAAGTAGCATAGTCTTTCCATTTCAGCTCAGCAGGAGAGTCTTTACTGCACTATGCTGTCATTTACTATCTTGTTTCTCTCCTTACACACACACACACACACACACACACACACACTAACACACACACACACACATACACACACACACACACACACACACACACACACACACACACACACACACACACACACACACACACACACACACACACACACACACACACACACACACACACACACACACACACACACACACACACACACACACACACAGGGCACAGAAGAAAGAAAGGTTCAGTGACCTTCAGCAGCTTCAGCAATGTTAGCTTGAAAGAATGTGCATGCAGGCTAAAATTCATCATATGGCCTACTGCTGTTTTGTCAGGACCCTTTGGCATCAGTTGTTAATGCACTGGATCGCCCTGCAAGTCAAACGCATGACACTTCACTGCAGTTGTTGTTGTTCCAAACACAGGGGTCCAATAAACAAACAATGGCTGTTTGAGCAAGTGCTCCAGGATTAAAAGCACCAGAGTGTCTAATATTAGTTGAAAGTTGGAAGGTTTGCCCACACCCATATTTTAACTTAATCTTGGTTTTGATCTCAACTACACACCTGTAAAGTTTTGTGACTGTATGTTGCACAATTGGGATGCTATCATCGGTGGCAAACATAGATAGACATATACTGTATATACCAAGTAAAATACTCAATACTACCTCTGTGTTAGTTCTACAGTTGGTGTCTCCAGGACCACATCTGCCATGATAACACACACATGCATTATATGTTCTGTAAAAAAGGTTTTGATATTGATTCATATCTGAAAACTTGATACAGAGTGATATGTCTGTGATAAGCCAATATTGCCTGATATCAGCCTATTGATTTATCGGTCTGGCTGTAAAAGACATTAAAGATGTATTAACCGAGGGCAGGAACTCTAAAAAAATAACAGAGTGACTTGACATAGTGGAATGAGGACAGGATGCTGTCAGAGGAAGCAAAACAACCATACAGAACAACAAGAGTGTCAGATGTCACAGACCCGAGGTCTCATGTTCATTCATCACATGGCATGTTTTGCTCCATTCCCGTCAGTGTGTTTACTGGAATTCCCACAGTCATACACACTGTCCTGACTCGTGCCTAATTTAATGACTTAGGAATAATAATGATAAATCAGAATAGATTTTTTAAGTCTGTGGTGAATAATAAAACTGTCAACAGCCGAGACAGCGACAAATCCAGATTGTCATTATTCTCTGCATCTGGCTATCAAGGCTCCAATGGTGCTCGTATATATATATATATATATATATTTTTTTTTTTTTGCTCAAACAGACAAACAACATGTTGTTGCCAGGATCATATAAATGTCTTTGACCTTGTGTTTGAAGCACGCTATCAAAGAGAATCGGTCGTAAAAATTCATTTTAGTCCACCAGAGCCCAGCGAGAGTCCTATGCCAGACAAACTGGCTCTGGTTGGCCACAGTGATGCTCCAGCCTATATGCTGAACTGAAAAACACGTTCATGAGTGTGTGCGTACTGCTGTTTTATGTCTGTGAAGGAAGGTCAGCCCACCTGTGCATTCAGACTCAGCAGGAGTTGGACTTTGTGGTTAGAGATGAGAAGGATGGCCTCAGGATGTTAGCCAGATGTCAGGGCAACCACAGTACAGACACACATTTGGTAGGATTGATGACGTGCTTATGAGCACCATACTAATTTGTACGCTATAAATGCTTTGAGTAATGCATGTTATTTTAGTCATGTATGGACTTGCTTTGTCCATTAAATGCTATTCATGTAAATTTGCTTTTACAAACACTGTAAACATCAGGCTACATTTCCACAGTGTTTGGAGGATTTGAAACCTTCGAGAACATATCCGTCACATACACAAGAATATGTTGCATAGATTGTTCATATGACCCTTTTCTGATCACCGCTTATAGTCAATTTTTTTTTTATTTCAAGGGGGCAACGCAATAGGCTGTAAGCAAAACATTATTAGCAGCTATGAGAGATATTTTGCTTATTTTAATCCAGGTCTGTGTCATGGCAATGTAGGTATTGTGTTCAGAATGGTTTAAAATGGGCAAAGTATGTCTTTTACGTTGATAGTGTGATCGTGTTAGCATACAGTTTTCAATATCATCCATCAATAAAGCTTTTATTTAAAGTCCAATATTTACTCTCCTTGTAGCTCCGTTTTGGTCTCCTCCTGTGGGAAATATTTGCCTCTTTCGCTGCTAAATGTTCAACGCTGCTCATCAGCTATAACTGCTAAATTTATCTGACTGTTGTTTGGTGCTGGTTAGGTAGTGCACAGTGGAAATCTAGAGCTCTTTTGCTAAAAACAGCTGCTTGCTGAGCTGATGAGAGCAATATGACTGAAGCAAGGCTAGCTGTTTATTCTGGTTTCCAGTCTTTGGCCTAAGTTATGTTAGCTGACTGCAGGCTGTAGCTTCATATTTAGCATATAGACATGAGAGTGCTCTTAAGCAAAATTTTGAACTTTTTCTTTAAAGTTTGGTTTTGGTTTCTTTTTTACTTTCTGGAGCTAGTGTAAGATAATCCGACCCACCAATGCTTCAGACAGACAACATCCGTTATTATTTGTTAGGTTCCTGTCAGGTGGTTCAATGTTTTTCATGTGACCCGGTGAGGAAAGTCATTCAAACAAGAATGTACCACGCATGAAATATTCATGGCAAAAACACATTAATGTAGTGAAAGCTTTTCACCATTACGCTTTTAGTCTTATCAAATTTGCATGTTCTTTTACCATGTCAGCTACCTTGTCCCTAGTCACCTTGAGTTAAAATGCTTATTGGCTTATGTGTATGCTGAATTTTATCTTCATATTCATAGCTGGTTGTCAAAGCAAACAGATGATGTGTATCTGTTGATAAAGGACGGTCAGAGAAGAAACTGCATGCTGGTAAGATATCACCTAACCGAAGCCAAGCTGCAACCAATTAAATCCAAAATTGAGTTATGAGACTTAATTCTTTTGGAAATACCAAAAGCCTGATTCAGTGCACATGAATGGGTCTCCAGGAGTGACTCTGTATGCAGACAGACATAAGGGTCTCAGCATAGATGCACACATTTTGATGTGGACATACACAGTTGTATTGTAGTTCTTATCAAAAGTGTGATGTAATGGAGCTTCTTCTTTAGAAGGAAATGGAGACCAGTTTATCTAGACCCAGAGCCGAAGAGCTGAGTGGCTATGAAGAAGTACCTTTAGTTTCCCTTTGTACAAGCACAAAATAATAATATCGCTCAGTTTCTGGCTTAGTATCAATGAATGGCAGGTGAGTGTGAATTAATGTACTGGTGTAGTATCCATGTGTGAATCAGAGTCAAAGAGATTTCTCTGCTGCTCAATCACTTCAACTAATAATAATAGGTCAGGCGCATTGTTGGGTGCATTGCTCTCTTGAAGCAGCAGAAAACCTTTGTACCATTGACCAACAAAACCGGGTCTGAAGTCAAGGGGCAGTATTTTCCTGCTGTTTACAGGGTGCATTAGTCATAGTAAGATTAATGATTCAGGAACTGCAGTTGTATCCATGGCTCTGTGGTCAATCTACAGATAGAGCCAGTCGTTTGATAAAAAATAACACTCTGATTATTAACCCTCTGAGGTCTAAGGCTATTTTCTCGATTTTGCATACTTTTGTAAATTCCCCTTTTAAGGGTACTTGCATATCACATAATACCCAAGTCTTTTTTATGGAAATGTTCAGAACAAACTCAGCTTTATGCATAGTGGGGCCCAAATTTGTCCTAGAGCATTGTATAAAAAGATTATTTGGCTCAAATGCTGAAAATTGTTTTCCACTTTTTCCAATTCTTAATATCTCCTTTTCAAACATACCTTTAATCAAGTGACAAACTGTTTTGGTGCTTAAAATGAGTTTACCAAAGTCTTACAGTAGGTTCACAAAAGTATTTGTAATAAAATAGTGCATAAATGTAAAATGGATGTCTGAAGTGGAATTTTGTCAATATCGCTTTTTGAGAAAAAGTGTTGTCTCTCACTCTATTTTAACCATGAGATGAAATGGGACTTCATACTACATATCTAGATTCATGGGATGTGTGCAAATGAAGAAAAATGCATTACAACTGTTTCTCTTCCAACCAGATATTTATTATATACAAAAAATACACAATTTACATAATGTGCATGTTTTTATGCTTCATATATTCAGCTGTGCCATGTGCTGGTGAGGTGGTGCAGGCACAGGTACACAGGACAAGGATGATGTGTTCCTGGTGGCAGACAGAAAAATATTTCACTGTTACATTCAGTATAAAAATCACATACAAATAAAGAACAGCGTGCTGAACTAGTGGCCAAAACATATCCATTCATCTAGACCAGGGGCGTCAAACTGATCCAGTAAAGTGGCTGCAGGTTTTCCAACCAAGCAAGAACAAACCTGGTCCAACAAATCAACTATGTGAAGACAATTTGGGTGATTAAATAAGTCCAGTCAGGTGTGTTCTTGCTTGGTTGGAATGAAAACCTGCAGCCACAGGGGCCCTTACTGGATCAGTTTGACACCGAAGCTCACTTATCAATAATACAAAACAAAATAACTATTACAGAGTCATACTTTACTAATGGACAGTCAATTTTGTCAAACAAAGTTCATGACTATTGATACACAGACCAATTCATGCATTGCACACAGAAGCAGACTTTGGCCAATCTGGTCACAGTTACGTATCGTTTTTGTGAAGTAAAAACACTTACTCATCTTCAAATGAATCTCTATTGTTTCTCTCGGTTGGAGAAATCAACCCTCTGGCACAGAAGCACCGTAATCCTTGTCGCGGCCAAATCAGTTCCAGAACGGTGCTTCTGTTTTCCAATGTTGTGATCTTCTTTAGGGATTTTTTGAGTGTCTATTGGTTAGATTCACAGAAAATGGGGATTGAAACCATGGTCCACCAACCACACACTGAGAGGAAAATCATGTCGGTCACATGTGCTCTTTGCTGTCTTCTAATTGGCCGTGTGAGTGACTTTTGAGCTTGCATTAAAACAGAATGCGGAAGAGGAGAGTCTGCCGTCTCTGGCACTATATAGATCACCTTTGTACACTGTATTATCGCTAAGATATTGATATAAACAGTGAAAGAAACATAACTAGGACGCGCCGGCACGGGCGTTGACCTCAGAGGGTTAATGCAGATGTGTGAAATGATCATTAATGAAAAATAGTCATCCCATTCTCTAAAATGTGAACAGAGCAAAGCAGAACTGCTGTCCACTGCTGCTCCCCCCCCAAAAAAAGAAAGAGTAATTTCATTGATTATTTCAGAAGCTAAAAGTTTAGTTCTGATTCGGCTGATTATAACCACAGATTTTAGTTTTGCGGTTTATATGTCCGAGAAAATTTGCTGTAGTGGCTTTACCTCCCATCATTTAAGTATAGTGTTGGGGGACAAAGCGGAGGGTCCGCGGATTCGCTCGCTTCTCCAATTACTGAATCCGCTGTTTAAATAGCAAACTGCCAACTGTAGGTGCACTTGTCATTTAAAGGGAATGGGAGATGATAAGTTTAATTTAGGTTACGCCCAAAACACACCCATGATGAATGAAGCAGACAATATACAATCCCTTTGCCCCTTGCGCCTTACTTTGAGCCCAGAACATGCACCGTCTAACTAGCAAAAGTGAAGCTGGACACGCCTCAAAGCTCCATGCACTTTAGACCATGTGCCATAGATTGTCTAAATAGGGCCACTCAGTCACACAATCACAACGTTTGATTATTGTAATACACTTAATTGCATACATGTGACATTTACTAAAAGAAAAGAAAGCCTTTGATTTTGTTTTTCATCCTTTGATGTTACACTAAGAACGCCCATTACCAAAGTGCTCTAACTTCTGAAGTTGTCTCATGACTTCACTTGAATAACTGTTATTCATATACAGTAGATTTCTCATTTAATGTTCTGCACTGTCCTTACCATGTGTATGGGATGTTAGTGTCACGGCAGCCCTGTTTTAAATGAGCAGATGGAAAAATAAAACTTTAGAAATGAGGAAGCTCTGGTTCCAGTTGAAAGATTTCTGTCAAAATGCTTTTGATCTGTAACTTACAGCATAAAAACTGACAGCACTTTTTAAATGATGTCTCAAACCACTTGATTCTCGCTCTGAATTTGTCTCTGATCTGAGACTATTCTCACAAGAAAACAACAGCATTAGTCATTTCGTTCAATGGCCTGAAATGACCAAGCCTGGCAACTAGACGAATCTGCGTGCTGATGTTTTATTTGCTCTGGCACAGACACATGGTCCCCTCCTGATCAGACAGATTTCCAGCTGACCAGGCCCTGTGTGGACAAGTCACAGCCATCTATCTTATATGGGGCAAATTGACGATGACTGACAACTTGCTTTATGCAAAACATGTGCTGACATCATTTTTGGCTGGCACACCCTTCTCCTAGGCACATTACGGCGAGCATATGCCTAGCTTAGTAAACAACCAAAATGGCTGATGTGGAACTTTCTGTTGAAGTACTTTTCAAAAAATTGTGATAGCAAAAATGATGGAGAACAATAATTCAGACATGTTGATGTTACACCATCACAGCTCATCTCTGAACGCTGTAGTCGATTTCCATTTGTCCGTCGCTCAGCGCTACGTTTCTCTGGGTTTTGTTCTACGATTATGCCCCTTGGAAATTAAAAAAAAGGATCTAGAGGTTCCAGATTAACTCAGATTTGTAATCTGGTCTGGAATGTAATTAAGTACATTTACTGAAGTAGCTTTCTGTACCAAATTATTATTTTGAGGTACTTTACTCAAGTATATTCTGCTACTTTTCAGAGGGAAGATGGTAAATTTTACTCTACCGCATTTATCTAACAGCTGTAGTTACTTTTCAGGATTTTACTTGTTATCCATTATTTTACTTCTATACTTTTTTATACTACATACCAATATATCACTCTGGGTGGAATCATTTTGATGCTTTTGATACTTTCAGTGCATTTTTCAAAATGTTGTGGATTTTGAATGCAGGACTTTTACCAGTAATTTTATACTGTGGTATTACCATTTTACTTGTAAATGATCTTAATACTTCCACCATGGAAGGGATGTCTAGAGGCTTTGAGACTTTGAATGTTTTGGATCAAGGGGAAACAAAGCATGACTTAGGTTCAGAAGACCGTGGTTCTTTTCCAGATTTTGTACTCTTTACTGTATATTTTTGTAATGGTCATGTGATTCATGACATATTTTGTGGTTACGTTTAGAGGCCGATTATTATCTAATGAGTTTAATGTCATTTTTTAGAGGGCGTTCAGCTTGCAGTTAGTTTATTACTTTAACAATTACCATTTTTAAATACGAAACTTTTCGCATTTGATTCAGAACACAATACTGTATACAAGTGTAGGACAAAACAAACCTCAGAGTTTTTCCATTTCACTCCTTCATTGTGGTGGTATGGGCTCACCCTGCGTGATTCCTTTTGTTGTTGTGACATAAAATTATTTTTCACAGTCAAGAGAATGCAGTCTAATTCTAGTCTGTACTTTGGTTGTTGCTAACCTGTATAATAAGTTATTGAGGCAACACATCTAACAATGCAGATGCTACAGAAAAATGTTATTATAAACACACAGGTGGTCTGAGGTTCAATAAAAGCCAGATGATTAAATAACTGTGAGCATAACCTCGAGCAAAGTCCAAGTATTTGCTTCAATTTCCAGTGCTAATGAAGGCTCTCAGCAGTTGTTCCCAAGCTGCCTATTTGCTTCTTTTGGACAGGTCTCTGAGCTCAGACAAAAGCACAAATGTGTTTTGCAGTGACAGGGATTTTGGGAAATTGAATATGAAATAAAACATGAACGTCTTTGAAGCTAAGGTTAATGATTTAGTTTAAATGACTACATGTTCAATTTGAAAAATAAACCCTGAGCTGAAATGTTTTTACAGTAAAGCTCCCTGATATGAATGGTTTCTGACTGGCAATGTTTCAAACACCAGTACAAACAAGCTGTCCGCTTCAGGAAGAAAGATTAATTTATGTCTAATGTTACTGAAATTTAAAACTCCCAGCAGATTGGACAACGTTTTCTAGTCTGTACTTCTCGTTAAAGGTTATGCGTGCGTGTGTGTGTGTGTGCGTGTGTGTGTGTGTGTGTGTGTGTGTGTGTGTGTGGTGTGTGTGTGTGTGTGTATGTGTGTGTGTGTGTGTGTGTGTGTGTGTGGTGTGTGTGTGTGTATGTGCGTGTGTGTGTGTGTGTGTGTATGTGTGTGCGTGTGTGTGTGTGTGTGTGTGTGTGTGTGTGTTGTGATAGAAATTTGCAATATTCATAAGCCTTGCTTTCTCTTATTGTAAACCTGTTGTTCTAAATCTGTTTTGCTGAATCGTTACTGTCCTTTGCTCTTTAAACATCTTTGTCTCTATTGAACTGAGAAAACCCAAGTGGACTGGTTATGTTAAACAAGTTCGCCCCAGCGCAAACAACTGAACGATGATGCATGACTCCTTCTGTTTGATTGTCAGCCCATTTGTTGGCCTGTATAATTGTTGACTGAACCTGTTCCTCATTAAATCATTTTAAACTCAGTCGACTTATACGTTTGTTTCTCACCAGGAAAGTGTTCATTAAAACTCCACCACATGTGTGTGTGAGGGATTGGGAGTCTAAGGCACCGTGTGACCCTCAGCATCATGTCTGGACGTAAATGTAGCAATTTATTAATGCAAAGAATGAGACTAATCCGGGCTTGACTAATTCCTGAAAATGTATCATTTCATTTAAAAGGTTTCAAAATTATACACCATCAAACTTCTGACAAGTAGAAATACATGAAAGGAAAAACAGCTTAAACATATGACTGGCTTGTTTTCTCTCCTTCGTCATTTTGTAACCTCAAGTATTGAATCCAATAAGCGCTAACTCACTTAAAACAAATTACTTGCAGTATGCATATACAGTATGAGAATGAAATTAGATTATTTTTGAACATCATTGATTCCAAAAGGGGTCATTTTAATTTATGACACTATATTATTATTTCATCAAAACAGACATAAATATGGTTTGGGGTAAAACATACAATAAAGCATTCAAGTGGCAACTGGGGAAAAAATGTGCCGGAAATAAATTCATTCCCCGTTACTTATTGTTTAATTTGATTTGCAGCATTTTTTCTTAACAACTATAAATAACTAACACTTACTTTTGTTGTTTGTCACATTTTAACCCAGATGTTGCAGCACTGACATTCACACTCTGGTATTTAAAGTAGTGGAGATCAGACAAGAAGGAAAGAGACGAGTGTTAACCATTGCCCTACCATGCCGCCTGCTTTCAACCAATTATAAGAGGTTGAATAATGAGAGGAACATTTTTGTTTTTAACATATTTTAAATATGTGATCAATAAAAATGTGGTTATGCAGTACCATATTTAGCCATAGCACCCGTTTTTGATTTTGGAGAACAGGCAGAAGGAGAAGGATCCAAACACACAAAATGATTGCAGATAAAGTCGACTGCAGGGCTGTCTGCACTCCGCTCCGATAAATTCAAACCATTTTGAGGATAAGCAACTGCACCAGTAACAGGATGTCAATCACATGGGACACTGTTATAGTAAAAGAAAAGAAAATATGTATCTATCTATCTGAACCATTGCATTCCTGTTAAGAGGACATGGAGACATAAATTCCAAAATGCTTTTCCAGTGAAAAGTCAAAGTGAAGCTCTTTTGTTTGTGTCTAGCAGAGTTATTTATTACGTTCAATCATTCAGGCCGTGCCAAAGTCATTTCTCTGTGGAGATGAGGTTACTGGGGTTTGACTTTTAAACCCCTTCCATGGACGCCCCTTTGTTTAAGGCAGGGTGTGGGACTGGGAATGTTCAGGGGGAGACAGCAGGTCAACAGTGGATACCACAAAGACGTCTTTACATCAGCTCAAGACTGTGTCTCAAGGTTTACCAGTCATGAATAAAAAGATAAATAATGAATTATATAAATAAATAGTTAATCTGTATTAGTACTTATGTTGAGATCTAAATACTTCTAAGCCATTTCCATGCTCACTAATGTCTCGTCATTTTTGGGTTGATTTGGTGCAAAATTGTACTACTCGAAATTGATTAAAAAATGCTCAAAAATTCCTCCAAAATACCATATTTAAAAAACAAACCCTTGAGGAACATTAAATAAAAATCCATGCTGCAATTTGGTATCAAAGACTTTCACGATTTGGAGATTTTTTTGTGAGCTCAAGTTTCAAAAAGTCTAAAAAAATATCCGTTGCGCTACCAAGATATCTTAAAAATAGTTTAAACAAGATTCATGCCCACTGATTTAATACACTGCTAGCCTGTTAGCTTAGCTTAGCATAAAGCCAAAGTGAAGGAAGATTGAATGAATTATTATTATTATTAGAATCAATCTTTTCATTAAGTGCAAGCCGCGGGCAGAGAGTGGCGTACAGCCAGGTTCCTCCAGCCGAGAGAGGAAATGAGTATAATAATAAAAAGCATCTGACTGGTTTTTGTGCATAACGATTTTTACAGATGACGGATTTAAAGAACGTACACGAAAAATATTGACTCAATGTGCAAATACCTTAATGCTGTGATTTTACAGTTTTACATCACCTTACTGCCACTGCCGCATCTGTCTCCCAACAAAACACTGCTCTCATCCTTAGTAACCAGTTGTTGTTCAGTGAGGAGCTTCGAAAGCAAGTTTACAGACAAGCTTTGCCAACGAGTGCTTAGGATTTGGTTTAATGACACACAACATTAAGATCTTTTATATAAACAGCAGCGCTTTGATCTAGCTGTAAACTCTGTATACAAGTCACCGCAAACTTTGTATTTACGGATGAGGGTTTTGTTTAGTTTCCGCGTGTTTTGCTCTTAAATGAAGTAGAGAGTACTGATACTCATAAATGCACACTTGCAAGCAATTACAAAGGCTTAAGCACGATTTATAACTATGTTTACAAGGATTACTTTTATTATGTGAGTTAATTTCTTGAAACCTTACTATTGAAATTCCTCTCGGGAGCTTTGTGTTGTGACAGCTTTTGCGTGGAACTATTACATTATTTTATAGGGTGCAAGCCAGGACATATCCTGGGAAAAAGCTATGCAGTCACACCCTCTAAGTGTCATCAATGCCAAAAATAGTGATTTATTTCTTTTTAAACACAAACTTATTGCTAAAAACATTGATTATTGTATAAGATCAGAACAGAGGTACTGCTTATATCCACAAATGATAGCAAAACGGTTAATCCTGCAAACACCAAATACTCAGTCGTCATTGAAAAGAGCAAACTAAATATGTCCTGGAAAATTTTCCAGCAGCAAGCCGCATCGCATCAGGCAATGCAAATGTTCCTTGATGTCTGTGTCCATTAGTCTAGACTTGGTTTAGTGAGGGATTACTAAACTAGGGCTGCAGCTGTTGACTATTTTATTCATTGAGTATTCTACCGATTATTCAGTCAATAAATAAAAAAGGTCTCTTAAAATGAACAACTAATTGGTTTTCTTTTAGAAAAATCAACATTTCTATTGCCTAACTAAACCCATTCAGTTCATTGTCAAGTGCCATATTCAGGCGATATATAAGTGCTATTTATGCAAGGCTGACGCGTCAGACTTTTGGTGAGCGGAGCCAGTGAGGCCAGGTGCTGTATCATCTGCATGTGTTGCCCAGCTGCAGTGAGGTGGAGCCAGTTAAAGGTCGACATATAAATCCTGACGTCAGCAAGTGTTAAAGTAGCCTCAGCTATTTTGCTGTGTTTCCTGTCAGAACAGCACCAGACCACCACCACCAACAGCTTTCAGCTCAGGAAACAGTTTGGACCTTGATACAGACTTTGTCCTAAGAAACTGATTAGTCTAAAACTGAGACAGCCTGTATTTTCTCCAGAACCGACGTGTTGAAAATCACACTCTGATCAAAGTTGCAAAATGCAGCCAGCCTCCTGGATTGTCATCAAAGTAACTAACTGCTCTGCTGGCTGAAGACTAGGTCGTTCTTTTACTCTTGCTTTATTCTCTCTTCATTATAAAATAATTTCATCAAGTATTAGATTAGATTTTTTCTCCGCTTCATTTTAAAAAAAAATCCAAACTTGACACTGCAAAATAAGGGGCGATTGAGAGGCAATGCAATTAACTTTGAGTTCTCTGGGAATTTCCCAACAACTGTCTTCTATTTTATGTTAATAATAGAAAGTGAATGTTTGTTATTTTGCTGAATCCCCCTCTTTTTAAGGACTATTGACATTTTCCGGTTTCCGTATTCAGAAATCTATCCATAGCTGCTTTTATTCCATAATTACCGATGAATAGCTAGTCTGCCGTTCAAATACTCAACCCCCCTTCATCATTATTATTATCAATAACTTCTTTTTATAAACTGTGGTCCTAGTATCTCAATTTGTCCTGCTTGACCTGTGTGACCTTGCCTTAAAGGGCTCCAGAGAACAGTAATTCCACTGTTCAGAGGCCATTCAACTGGGTAAAGTTGGGATGACCCATTGGGGCATCATCATCTCCCTCACTGTCTACTGGTCATGCTAGTTAGCATGTTGTGCTCTCGCTCTCGACCGTTGTCCAGAAAAAGACCACATCTGTGGGTCATGATTTGTTTTGTCAGTCTGCAGTCGCCCTATTTCTGGATCAACTCTGTCGTTCATACATCCATCGGTCTATTCTCAGCTTGTCATGTTCAGAGTTATGACTGAAGCCATTCCCAGCATGCATTGGGCTGAGGCGAGACTACCAATGGTGAAGGTTTGGTTTTTGTCACGCAGACTGAACTTTAAAAATCAATAGATGAGCCCATGCTATACTAGTTCATATCACGTTAATACTCGCAAATAATACATTATGAATAATAATAATAATAATGCAATGAACAGTATTTGCTGAATCATTAATGCACTAACCCAAATTAAAATCACATTTGCTTTCAGTGATAGAGAGATTTTGCTTGACGATGGACAGAAAACTATCCATTCCTGCCTCTATTTGCTTAATCTTCAATTTTAGCACGTTGTTATAATAATATTATAATTACACTTTGTCAATTGTTAATCCAAAGTTCGATTAACAGTTGTTCCAATTGTATTTAAAGTCCTGAAAAGTGTCTGCAGATTATTTTTCTCAGACTTCTTACAGCCTGCAACAATTAATGGATTAGGGGTGTCCTCGAAATAAATTATTTTTTACAACATGTCGGGCTTATCTCTTTGCTGTGCACACATGCATGAGAGAGAAGTTCTCCACACATTTGGTTAATTGCTGCATGACCGTGGATGTCAGACTGACCTTTTTGGAGAGTTACAGTAAGCGTAGGTGCGGTGTAGGAGCTTAAGGGCCGCCTGTAACCTGAGAGGAAAACCTGGGGTGAAAAAACAAACAGCTCGTAAAGCCTACTGCCGTGAGCACATGGTAATAACTGAAGGAAACCTTTTTGTTTTGTTTGCTGGAGAAGTTGGAGGTGAAAATTAAATCTGACCATCTTTGACCGGCTCGTATTTACGCAAGATGGAGGAGAAAAAGAAAGATGATGATCATAGTTGTGTTTAAAAGCCATGAAAAAGTGCTGATCACCTTTTAAGTTAATGTGTTTATCTATCTATTGTCTCTTTACTTCAACCTGCTCAGGGACTACAGGTGGAAAATAGCAATCTGCTACAACCTGGCACAATGCATATTATCTTGTTGTAAAAGATTAAGGTGTTGTTGTGCACTGTCCCTGACTTGAAATAAAGAAATTGCAAATTACAAAGTGACGCAGAAGTTCTCAGTCAGTCTTCCCTGAAACGTCTGATTTTTTGTCTGTTTTATGGTCATTGTGTACCCTGTAATAGTAAATGGGGAAAAGGCTCCAAGTTGTTTAAATTCTACAAAAGAAAACATAAAAACTCAGTTTTAAATGATCTTCAACTTCCTCCCAAACATCCAGTTTATTGCTCATTAGGTCATTCATACCCTGTAATAAGAGAATACGTACCAAGTTGTTAAAAATAACTTCTTTGTAAGATTCCAAATTGTTGCCTGTTATTCTATAAATCCCACAAAATATAAAATAAGGTAATCAAAATTCTTATTTGTTTGTTTATAAGACACAAAATAAGGTACGTATAAATGCTGTTATGAGTAATCATTGAATGATCTAGAGTCTGGTAAATTGCCTCCATATTGTCTCGTCTACAGTAATGCACTGAAAGGTTGGTCACAAGTGCCATCAGGCAAACATGTTGAGTATCTTGCGTAACATCAGTAATCTGTTTGTTGACAGTTAAGTCTGATACATCATGTTCCATGTAGTTATCCAAGGCACATTGTAAATAAATGTGTTGCTTTGTATAAAAAGTTGCTCTGCTGCAATTTCCTCCCTTTAATGTACCTCACTAGTGGGAAGCGGTGCCAGAACCTCACTTTGTTCTATTACGGTATGACAAAGTGAATGTCTACATCAAAAGGAAATAATGATATGTGTTTGTATTTCATTTTATTTGTTTGATTGGTTTTTATTTCGCCATTTAAAGTGTTCGGTACTGGAGCCCATCTCAGATCACATCAGGGAAGTGGCAGAGTACATCCGCGACGGTTCGCCAGGCACAATTTAGCCTCGTCAATTCAGCCACCTGTGTGTCTTTGGACATTTTTCAGTTTCTCCATTTGAATATCTCCATCAACGGCCACCTGTGTTTTGGCATCAAAATCGGCGTGGGCGAGGTTTAGACAGCCATGTGCAGTATTCCTTGCTCTGGAACTCCACCCGGGCATTTGTTTCCTCAATGATTTTCAAAATGACGGTAATGAGTTAAATGCATTGTAGAACAGCTTGATGTACTCTTGTTTGACTATGAAGCCAAGTCATAAATAAGTACCACTCTGTTTGTCTGTCTCTCTTCAGTCAGCAGCACCTGCCACGCTCTTTTGGACAGATTTCTCGAGGAGCACCTCTCTGATGAGCTGTTTCTTCACCATCAGGACTCGGACGATGACAGCCAGAGTAAGAGTTACATACTTTACTGATGTGCACCACACATTTGCCTACACACAAACGGAAAACGTCATTACCTGCGAGGATTACCTGCATATATACATAAAGATGCTGCTCCTGGCTTGTGAGATGCAGCCACCTTGCTTCAGGGTTCAGACGAGTTCTGACCGTTGACTCCGTAAGGACTCATAGAAAAGGTCAGACTTTTGTGATGCTTTTGGATGACCCAACAGGACTAACGCCAACACTACATGAAACACATCACAGATGAGCAGTTGTTTTGCAGCATTTTACTGATTCATTAATGCGAATTTAATATTTCACAAGAGGTCATCCTTCCTTTAAGGAACATAAAGTTAAGTGAGTGATTACTAAATTAAGCTAACGCTGTCAGGTAAAGACGGAGATGAGTATTTTTTTTTTTTTTAGTAATGAGTTATATATCAGTAAGATTACGTCTGGCTATGTATAATTTCAAGCGTGTAGGAGTCCTGGAACGGCCACTTGAGGTGTTCTCAATCCCAATAGACCACAATGAAGAAAATGCCCACTTTAACATCAGAAATAAACATGTTTACAAGCTGGAAGTAAAACAATTTTTTTGATATCTAGCTAATTTCCCTGTTCATGATAGCTGTACTGGGGCTGACTTTATATATAACGTACCAGTTTAAATTATGTTAAGGCTTAAAGTTGCTTAATGTGACTACAAGAGAAGTTTTTTTGGTATGAAAAAGAGACATTTTCAAACAGCTTGAATCAAGTCAAAATTCAGCCTGGAATGGTCGCCTCCTGCCTCGATGCATGTATTAAGAGATGCGGCTTGCAATTTAGCAAAATGGCGGCCGCATCAATGTATCCCTCATGTGAACAGCAGCGGCTCTTCCATTCTTGATCCCCCAGAGAAATTCCTATCAGCTGTATTGGCAATCTCCTTTTCAACCATCACATGATGTCTCAAACGCCTTGTTCATTGACCGCCCGACCCCCCCCTCCAACACACACACACACACACACACACACACACACACAAACACACACACACATACACACACACACACACACGCACACACACACACACACACACACACACACACACACACACACACACACACACACACACACACACCTCCAAATTTACAAAGGGTCTGTCTGTTTGGCTGTAGCAAGTCTTAAGCAGATTTAGTATTTAATATAAATTTAAAGGAAATGTGAGAGCCAAGGAAGTGATTTGTCTGAGGTGACAACATTGTTGAATAGGGTGTTTTTGATAATTTAATAGGTTGATTTTTTTTTTCTAAACTACAGTGACTCTGATTGAAGACATCTGGCACATCTATCACTGCGTATATTTTGATTCTATTATTCAAATTAGACATTTCGAGGGTTTTATATTCTTGATGAATGGAAGATTTCATGCTTTCAGAAAAAGACATGTTTTTATTTTAGGTTGAGATAATTAAATACATTTCTCATGATCTCCCAAATAAAAGAAAACAGTGTTTGCTTATCCTCTCTCTGGCCATTCAAATAAAACGTTTTGGCTCATTTTGGGGGGAAATCACAAATGCTCGTTTTCTGCAGTTTTGTTGGTTAGTCGCTTTCAAAAATTAGATAATAATGTTTTGTACATCAGAAAATAAGAGGTATATTCAATATATAAGTATTTTATTGGCAGCTGTAAACGTCCTCCCGTTTCCCTCTTCTTTGGGGCGGCAGTAGCTCAGTCCATAGGTGACTTGGCTGGGAACCGTAGGGTTGCTGGTTCAAGTCCCTGTGTGGACCATATATGGAGCGTGGACTGGTGGCTGGAGAGGTGCCAGTTCATCTCCTGGGCACTGCCGAGGTGCTGTTGAGCAAGGCACCGAACCCCCAACTGCTCGGGGCGCTGGTCACTGGCAGCCCCCTCCCTCTAACATCTCTCCTCAATTGCATGTATAGGTCCTGGTTGTGCATGTGTGTATTTCGGGCCTGTGTGTGTAACATGTATGATAATAAGAGTGAAAATTGAATTTCCCCGTGTGGGATAAAAATAAAGTAATTCTTCTAATTCTTCTTCTTCAACATTTGATGGTTGTAAGTTTCGAATAGAAGACAAAAATCCCAAATTTTGATTTTATTCCGATTTTTTTCCAGTGTTCAGTAAATCCCCTGCATCTGTGAACATTTACCAAAACAAACAAAGTTATAAGCTACGCTGCTGTCTTTCTGTCTTTCAGTTACCTCCTGTGATTTTGAGTCACTGTGTCACTGGGCTTTATCAAATCACGGCGACCAAATGGACTGGTCGGTGGTGTCGCCAAAGCAACCGGAGAGCTCTCAGGCGGGGATGATGCCTGTGAGTGACCACTCAGAGGGAAGCTCTGACGGTAAGAGCGAAGAGACTCTCTGAGAAGAAGCTAAATAAATGCTCCAGGATACTGTCATGCTTTTTCCCATTTTTTTTTTCTTCATATTTAGAAGTTAGAAAATCCAGTAATGGATGTTTGGGATTACTCAAAGCTCATTTGAATCAGTACATCTCCATATTTAGATTTTGTGCTTGATATATCCTAATGCCTAGTCTGAGATTTGTCCTTTTGTTAAAGCATTCATCAAATGATATAGGCGTGACAGTTTAATGAGGGTGTCATGCATCAAATTTCTACATTCTAGGAAACTTCCTTCTCTTAAGCGCCTCCCCTGCCGCCGAGGCCTCTGGGAGATGTGAGTACCACTTAACCAGCCCAGTCTTGCCAGGAAACGACCGGCACTGCATCTTGCAGGTGGCTCTGTACGAGTCCGGTCCAGCGGCGGGGAACCTCACGCTCCTGATCAAGCCAGTCCACTCAGGTTCAGCAGTTCACTCCGTGGTTCTCAACCACAGGGACCGTGATGACCGCAGGTCAGCAAACACACTCACAACAGCCTCTCCATGCCTTTGTGATGCCGTTTGTGCAGATATCTTATTATGCATCACAAGATGTCAATTTAATTAGTGTCAAAAAGCAAAACCCTGCATCTTTACTTGATTGAAGTGCTTGTCAAGTTGAAGTCCAGCCTATGAAATACATAAAAGGGAGCGTAGATTCACTGCAATGAAAAGTGACACAGGCCCTCAGACAGAGCAAGGGCACATAAACCAATGTCTTTTACTTCTGTGGTTGGAAAGTAAAGTAGAGTTAACATTCTCAGCTGTCATGTGGGACAAACTGTAGAATTGTGACCATGTTGGGACAGTGGTCCCCTGTGTATTGTTTGGGAAACAGGGACAGGTATTTGCTATTGATCTAATGCTGAAGTACAGTCGTCTTTAGAGCAGCTAAAAGCATTCATGTGTCTAGATGCAGACTCTGAAAACAAATTTATATATAATTGGTTACGGCAGAAGAGGGATGGATGAGCATATGCAATAAGTTTTTGCTTGGCTTTGTTAGCGTTTGTGCAGTAATGGACTGAGCAATTCCATTATGAGACACACAGACAGTGCTTTCATTTGTTGAGCCTATCATTCATCACATGCTAACCTGTAGATGGAACTTCTAGATGCACTCTCCATTTACAGCAGTTTACAGCATGATGTTTCATCTGTACTGTTTTCCGAAGTAAACAACCGTCCTAATTAAATATTTTTCCCCCTGCAAAACAGAAGCTTTATGGTTCTGCAAATGGCCCCTAAATTATATGCATTATTCTTACTTTTACTATATGTTCCCGGCAGTGAAACATTACTCACCCACTCAGCTTAATGTACAGTATGTTGGAAGCTGTAACTGTCTTAAGAAAACGGAGGAGGATTTGTAATGATTGAAGCAATGGTCAGGAAAGTGAAGGCAGTGTGAATTGTGATAGTATTGTAAGGGATGCACCGATCTGATAGTAATCCGTCCTAATATTGACAAACTAGCTGGATTGTCTATTGGATTATTAACCAGGTCCATGGAGCGAGGAGCGCTGTGCAGCATGTCAGTTGACCATCGGGTCCTATGTTCCCCGCTTTGTATGTGACCGGGGAACATCTGAGCCCAGGTATCAGTACTGAGACTGAAAAAGTTGGATCGGTGCATCCATAAGTATTGTGGTATACAGTAAAAGTGCAAACTTGATGATCGCAGATGCAGGGGGGTAAAAGCTAATGCAAATATTCTATAAAAAAAGGAAATATATTTAAAATGTTTTCTAGGCCTTCATGGTGTGCTTGTTTTTTATATATACTTCAGTTGAAGTAGATTTGCCAAGTCTATAGTATTTATATTGAAGACAATAGAAAGTTAAAGGGGAGCAAAAACAGCTTTATGTTTGTTGTGCAAAACCACATATTGTCATGATTGTTTCATAAAATCTGTCCCAAATTGTGTTTTGTAATTAGTTTCAGTCACCATGGCTTTGACTTGGCTTCTATTACTTAAGACCTTTTGTAAACATTGAAAGTCATTTCAATATTGGCTTTTAAGTCCACCTTCACCAAGAATATCATGGAAATATATAAATTTTAATATATATGCATCTGACAACCGTAACCTTTTTCTTTTTCATTTGTAAATGTTATTAAACATGTCTGCTCACTGTATGACAGGTGACTGCGGTTGCTTAGTGACAACAAAGTGATCTGACCAGCCAGGCTTTTACAAAAGATGAATATAAAATGAAAGTGTGCCTTTTTATATTTTCATTCCTGCAGCTGATTTTAAAAGATGTTTCTCTGTGACTGGTTGATGCAGGGCAGAGTGGGAGGTTTTAGAGACAGTGATTGGTCAGGTGGACGAGCCCTTTCAGATTATCCTGCTCTACACTTCCTGTTTGGGCGGAGATGGAGCCATTGTGGCTCTGGACTCTCTGGAGCTTGTTGATTGTGAATCAGGTGAGTTCATCATGTTCTGTAGAGCTGTGAATTGCTGATTTAAAACCAAATGCTATACATGTAGCAGCTATTTACTCTGATAATAGGACTAAAAAAGGGGAACCAGCTGTACAGCCCAACCATAAACGTGTTTTTTAAACACACTTTCCCAACTTCAGGGTTAAATGACTTGTTGTAGAAACCTCCTTTTTTGCAGTATGTTAGACTTTGTTCTCTATGGTGTAGAGGATGTGTTGTATTGTATAATTATTGTGTGATTGCTGGGATGCAGAACACCAGGTCATTGAGCTGGATGCGGCTTGTGGGGAATCGTTCCACTGTGAAAACTCAGGAGGCTGCATCGATCCGAGCCAAGTGTGCAACTTCCACACCGACTGTCCTTTAGGGGAGGACGAGGGCTTCATCTGTGGTAAACACTTAATTAAATCCCAGCATGCAGAACAGGATAATCATAACTCTCAAGTCTTATTAGTAACACTTGAAAATGCACTTATTCAGTCAGAGATTTCCTCTTATATGATCATGAATCTTTTTTTAATTTGATCTGCACCATTGGACTGATTATTGAAATCAATATGAAAAGCAAAAAGTGTGTGAGTGCATCAGTTTATTTTGATTGCGGTTTGAGAGTGGAAGGGGAACTACGCCCATCTTCAAAATGTGTACATGTTATTACTATGGAAAAAAACCCTCTCTCAAATCCTTAAAAAGAACACAAAATTTATACTCGACATCCGTTTGAGACATACTAAAATCGCTCATTCAGAAATTATAAATTAGCTTTAGGGCATAGGAATAATATGCATGAAATTTGAAAATGGCCATAGTTCCCCTTTAAGTAAGGAGTCCTAAATCAGCATATGGGACCACTGGCCATCTGTAAACTATTTGCATTAGGTGTATTCAAGTTTGAATACATGATAAATTGTTAATCCAATTGTACCAGGTACCAGATTATTCCGTGCCACAATATTTAATGAGCAGGGAGTAACTATTATATGGACATTTAAAGTGTGAAAAGTGCAGCTATCACTCAGATCATTGGCATCAAATATTCTGTAATATTGCTATAGACCTTTTCAAAGATGTAAACATAAACATTCTAAATGTGCCCTAGTTTATTTCCTGCTGCAGTGAATGTGAATGGCATCAACTGACAGGAAGCTACAGAGGACCAATCTGTTGCCTAGCAATGGAATTTGGTTGAAAAGGCATATACTTGAGAAACTGAAAAAAAATAAAAAATGGGTTGAGATTTCCTCCATATGGCACCCCAGTGTACGTGAACTACGGGAGAATGTTTTTTCACGACCTCTTGCACTAATGTGCACGTGCACGTTGTGGAGAAACTAAATTTGACAGATCTGTCTTTTAAATCAACTAATCAATAGACAGTCAAAATTAATGTTTAAGTGTAATTCCGGCATAAAAGCATCCCATGGTCTTTGTTGGCATCATTATATATCAAATAAGCCATTTTTTGTTGATTACCTATTAACAGAGAAATCCCGGAGGGTCGCTAACAGCAAGACATGGCTAACACTGAGTAGCTCAGGGCCACTAAGTGCTGAACCATCCAAAACAGGTTTTTTTTAACCAGTGCTATTGCTAAAAATAGCACCCAACCTCTGCAGTAGCATGATAACAGTCTCTTCACAATAAAGAAGCACCAACAATGTAGTAAGCTAACCGAGAGTTTATTTTAAAAAAAAAGACCTAGCAGCCGGCAACGTCCATATTGAGAGGGCAGTCCATACTAGTCGATTACAGAATGCACTGGAGTTCAGTTTAATACTTTCCTCCTTGATTAATGGTTCAACAAAAAAACTGTGAACACACAGAAACATTTCACCACACTGGGAATAAAGATGCCTAGCTTTAGTCAGTAATGAAAAACAATGGTAGTCAGGACTTTTTATGGCTCTAGAGTTGTGGTTTTCTGGGGAAAGCCGCTCAGTCACAGTGGTGGTGTAAATGTTTCAGTGGCCCACCAGTAAAAACCAATCCCGCATCCTGAGTGTTGATGAAATACTCAAGATCAGATGAACAGATTGATATCATTTGAGTGTCCAGGACAACAAATCTAGCTCTGTAAAATTTGCCGCCCAATATGTCTTACATGTAGCCTACTTTGTTTGAGAAAGGAATCGTTCTTTTTGGGAAATGTGCTTATTTGCTTTCTTTATGAGTGCAAAGAAGATCGATATCAATCTTGTGTTTGTCTCTGAACAGAGCTTGAGTCAGGAAAGCTAGCTTAGCATAAAAACAGCTAGCATCGGAAACCAGCTTGGCACTTAATAAAGTTAATGCCTAGAACAGCTTTCAAGCTCACAATTTAACGTGTTATAGTCCTTGTTTAATCCTTACACAAACATCAATCTAAATACTACAACTTGTGGTTTTCAAAGGGAGTTAAGTGCTGAAACTGCTTATTAGCAACAACTGAGACTGACAGTGTGCAGTACTGGAGACTGATAAACTTGTTTGTCCAGTTAATAATAAAACAGACATTACATTCCCTAAAACCATAGTTTGTAATTTTTACATTTCTGTGAAAATGGCCCATATCTGACTTTTTTTAAACAACAGTATGGACGGCACACATCACCATGAGTTAGATATTTACAGTGCTAATGTGCGCCACTTTACTGTCTGTATTACTGTTCTTTTGTGCATGCAGGTCAATTCAAGACCTGTCTGATATTGGCCACATTAAAAAAAATGTGAGCAGCCAAACAAAACAAAACAAAAAAATCAGATCTGAGCCAGTACATATGTTAAGTGCGGAGAGTAAAAAAGATATGCACACGGACTCACACATGAAACACACATGAAAATATGGTACATGTTGTTTGTGCTTACTGTAGATGATTTGTCAAAAATGTAATTCTTGCTTTGGGAAAAGAGGAATGATGGGGAAATATGGACTTTGTTGAAACTATAATCTCAGTTCTTCCTGCTCCCTAGGTGCTCTTCCGTTTGGCTCTCACTGCTCGTTTGAAGAGGATACATGTGGTTGGTCCGTGTCCAACCAGCACTCGGCCTGGAGAATGGTTGCTGGAGACGAACTTCTGGAAAAAGAAGACATGCAGGGAATCACTCTGCAGAGTACACCAGGTTGGCTGTTTGTGTGTGTGTGTGTGTGTGTGTGTGTGTGTGTGTGTGTGTGTGTGTGTGTGTGTGTGTGTGTGTGTGTGTGTGTGTGTGTGCACTCGTGCATGCACATACAAATGGGAATATTAATACCTTTTACGCTGATTTTATTTCTCTGTCTGGCTAATTTTGAGGAATTACTGTGGTGTGGAGAGATGTAAGTTAAAAATTCAACAATGTTTTCGTCACAACAGATCTCACATTGCGTGGTCTCAAAACTATTTATCTTTTTATGCCTCCGCGCTGATGACAGCCGCGGCTCGAGGGATAACATTTTTGGGTTTTCCGTCTGTCCATCCCAATCTTGTGAATGTTATATCTCAGGGAATGTCTTCAAATTTGGCACAAATCTCCACTTGGACTCAAGGATGAACTGATTCAATTTTGGAGGTCACTGTGATGAAGCGATGACATTTTTTTAACGCCATAACTCAGGAACAGAAGGAGAGACATATGGTACTGAATCGATGACACTCATCTTGAAACAGTGGTGATTGTATAGATCTCCTGTGCTCTCGGATCAAGGATCTGTCAGAAGCATTTCTTCTTTTTTTATGAAAGTCTTCACAGTACATAACATGAAACACTATAAAGACAGAATTCTAGGTTGTTCTTTTATCGTTTAAGAAGAGATTTTCATTTATTTTTCTTTCTAGACCCAGATAATGATAATGTTGGGAGGCGTTGTTAGATTATTACCATATGAAGTTACACCGCAGGGCGTTGATCGGGATTGTTGAAATCCAGCTGAAAAACATATTGTTGTTAACAAAGTTTTAAATAGGTTTATACATAATCCAAAGTTACAACTGCTTTCAGTATTCTGAGTTTTTATTTTATAGGCTGCTGCTTCCCGTCAAGTAAATAAACGTGTTGAAAATATAATATTATTCTGTCTCTTATTATAATTTTGAGAAGTTTGTTTCATGAGCTGGATAACATTGTGCTGTGTCTCCTTTATTGTGCGTCCCCCAGGGCACTTCCTGTTTCTGCAGGTGAGAGAGAGTAATTCCCTTCGAGAGGCGTCTGTTCAGAGCTCTTCATTCCCTCCCCCAGTCTCTACTACTGCCTGCCAGGTCAGTTATTTGGACACTAGTTTACTCCTTGTTTTTTTAATACATTATTGTTCACTTCTTTCTCCTCCTTCTGCTGCTCTTGGACAGCAAAAGATTTTAACAATATACTCCTTGATGAATTGGTGTCTGTGTTTCTATACAGATGCGTTTCTCTCTCTACCTCTACGGAGACTTTAATGGTTCATTGCTGGTGGCTATAGAAGAGAATGGGACCACCACTGCACCACTAGTCTGGGAGAGAAACGATCAGTGGACAGACGACTGGGAAGACGTTGCCCTACAGCTGACTGGCCTTCATCACAGGTGCGTAAAATGAAAACAAAAGGGTAGAGGAGCAGATGATTATGTGACACTGATGTGCTACGGCAAAATAATCTGCCATGGTCTCTTGTGTGTAAAGGTTACCTCTAACATCAGCTTTACCCACCACTTTTTCCTTGTTGTCATTTTAAAACAGACCTATTATCGCTCTGTGATATTTAGATTCCCTTTTATTTTCCAAGTCAAAACAAAAAGTACTTTAGCTTTATGATGAGAAAGGAGGGAAGTTGCTGCTTTCATCTAAAGAATTTGTAATCGTTTTGAAGATTTTAATTACAAACTGTTGTTGTACACGTATGTCTGTTGCCTTTCACTAAAAGCCAAAACCTGTAAATACGCGGAACGGTGTGTGATTGCTTCAGGTTCCACGTTAAGGTGACTGCTGTTTGGGGAAAAGGCTCCAATGCTGTTGTCGCGCTTGATGATATTGCAATTGGAGCAGCCTGCTTCGAAACAGGTAAGCTGACGCTAACATGCCAGCATCAAATGCTACAGACCAAACATGCCACTTTTTAAAATTATGGTTAAGCATATTTGTGGAAATAATTATGTAAAACCAAGAGGAAAAGTCTCACAGAACATCTGATGGGGTGAACATTTAAACAAAGGATCCAGGAAGCTGTTCCAACAATTTATTATAGTCGGACCGTGGATTGAAATGGCTGGATGGTGGTTGACATCGCTGTGTAACAGAATATTTAAAGATAATATTACAGGTCTGAATAGTTTTTAAATTGTTTTGCCCGGGGGCTCCAAACAGTTTGAGGGGAGGCTCAGTGAATGGAAGTGAAAAAATATTACATTAAAATAAAAGCAGTCTGTGTAACATTTCAGTGAGGAAACATCACTTTACTCCACATGCTGCACAAAGAAAAGAAAAAATGGAAGTTTGGAAGATGGAACTCATAAATAACACAAGTTTGGCTGCTTCAGTCATACTTGGTTTGTGACCAATGACTGAATGAAACTGAGAGCAGGAAGTCCTCCCAACTGCCGAGACTAACTGATCTGTCTGTTGCTCGGCCCTGCTGCAATCCTCAGTCATTCACTTGATGCCTGGATTCAAAGATTGTTTTTGATATGAGTGTAGCCAACATTTAATGCTTTGCTGCAAATGCGGCAATATGGCAAACATGGCAACAAAAATGTGTACCAACATTCCTGTATCAGAGTCATTGGACTTTTTTTTTTTTTTTAATTCTCACAATCGACAAAAGTATGTTTTAAAAACCTCTTTCTGCCCCGTTTCAAATAATTGAATTTTGTCAATCAGCATGGTACTATGCTGAAACACATTTTTAAAAATTGACTTTAGTGCATTGGATTAAATGGATTAGTCTAAGAAAGGAATGGTTTAAAACATGCAGGGAGACAGTGTTAGCTGTGGAAATGAATGGAACATTTTGTACCAGTACCTATATTTATATATTCAGGTTGCAAGAGTAACTTAAGTCATAGCTTTGCTCATTGTTTCTCTCTGCAAAATGTTTGTCCTCTCTGTGCATTTACGCTGTGACTAAACCGCGGAGGCTGGTGTTGTTTAGCAATACCACATTGGCAACGGACCATGCATTGGGCCTTGGGTTGGACAAATTGCGAACATTGCTATCCTGTAAAACCTATAACCGACATTAAATGAAACCGTGATAATGGCTAAGATTCACTTTGTCTGTATATCAAGTGGATGAACAGAGCCAAGTGAGAAATATATTCATGATGTTTCCTGCTTAGTGATAAGTCTCTGGGAATCTGTCCATGCTCATCCAAAATACCCATCCTCAAATTGTTCCCACGTGTGTCACTTTCTGTCTGGATATAATTCATGCTCCAGTGAAATGCAGATGTTTAATATCGCCTCCTTGTGTCTCTTTATTCCCAACTTTCTCTATCTTGGCTTCCTCCCTCCTCAGATCTGAACTCTCTCTTGCCCATGGCAGACTTGGAGGATTTCTTAAGCCCCCTTCCAGAGCCTTCAGCCTCAGGTACTGATAACTTGGGAATTTCCAAAGCTTACCTCGTCTACCGTGTCTTTTTTAATCCATTTTGCATGCAGAATTTACATACCAGGTGGTGGAGTGTACACTCTCGATGTCTCTTGATGCTTGAAGTTTTATCTACCATATCATCTGACCAGAACCTCTTACCCCTTTCTGCATTCAGTGCTCACATATCACATGGTTAATGCGATTTCCACTTCTCTCCTACATGTTGTGCTGTATGTGTGTCTCCTATGTCCATCGTTTTATCTCACTCACATACAGTATGTCTTTACATACAGTACCTTCATCTACCAACTCTCTAAATAATCTAAACTATTTTATTTGTCTTCATTTTTCTAGAGGTGTCTTTGATGACATGGTGGTTTAACTCCTGTGGTGCCAGTGGTCCCCACGGCCCGACCCAGGCCCAGTGTGACAGTACCTACAGGAACAAAAATGTCAATGTTACTGTGGGGAAGGAAGGATCCTTGAAAGGAGTCCAAATGTGGAGGGTACCTGCTACTAACAGATATCTGTAAGTAACTGGGGGGGGGGGGGGGGGGGGGGGCCATTAATGCTCATCTTTGTACCTGAGCTTTAAGGCGGAAATAAACAGGCCAGTCATTCATTTGTTCACCTGTAAGTCTGCTGATAGTCTGTATCTTTTTTATCGTCAAGAAAAAAAGGAAAGACCAAAACCAACGTTGACTTCTACTAAAAAAACATAGCCTGTGAAGTCAAACCATCATATAGCGTATTCATATTTATTGCTGTCCACAAGCTATTAAAAAACACATAAATGAGCCACACACTTGCACTGGGTGACATGTTCCTTCATTACAATGAACATGGGCACCCTGCTTTATTTTCAGTCAAACCGCATATGTTGGCCTGCAGCTGTAAATAATCAGTGCACAAAATCCATGGCTGCAAACGGCAGGAAATGTACTATTGACTTGTGTTCGAGTAACTTTTGCTAAAAACTACAGATGTTTTTTAAAGAAAATATCTATTCGGTAACAGGGAAGGCAAGTCATAAATGATTGAGATATGGACTGGAGAGACTGTGGGTCTCCCCTCTGGCAACATTTACAAAATATTTAGTTTACTTAGTTAGCTTTGCTCAATTCCTTGAGGCCTTTGTGAGATTGTGTTATTTGATCTCATAGAAACTCAATTTAGCCAATATTGCTTTTTGACATAACTAGTATAAAAAAATGCATAAAAACATGTCCTAAGTCATTTATCAGTTTCTGACCCTGGGGCAGTTGGGGCAAAACAGTCAAATTTACCTAAACTATCTATGAACCATCTCTTACCTTATCTAACCAAATCTCACACACAGGCTATTCCATGTTATCTGCTTTTGATAACTAATATGATAACAAATGCAATACATATAGCCTGTCTCTTCCTCTAAGCAGTGATTGAGTTCCACTGTTAACACTTGTTGACTTTTGTTTCTCTGAATGTCGTCTATAGTTCATTTCAGGGATCTTATTCATTGATAAGACAAGTCTCCGCGACAATCTTCGTGCTGAGGGTCTGAAGTGCTCTGGCCATGCTCAGTGGAACTGATTGTTGTCTTGCTGGATCAAGACTTCAAGCTATTTGATTGTCTTTGTACAGCCAGTCATGGGACCTAATTTTCACGCTCACAACATGAAATAAAGCAACAGGAAAGTGGCAGGAATAATCATAGGATTTACAGGGTTTTGAATGACTTTAGCTGGATTACACACAACTGTACTTCATGCCAATATCAACACAGAGTGTCTGATTGTAAAATGACCTCTTTATAAACAGCAGGTGACTGTGCCTTCTAATCTGTGTGTTTTAGCAGGTTTCTCAAGTGTATTGCGGCTAATCTATCTGCCCATCTAGTGTGTAATATGCTGTGGAGCCAGAGCTAGAAAGCAATTTCATCTAGGTAAAGTATGTAAACGCCTTGTGGTGCAATGATCTCTCTCAGGATCTCTGCTTACGGGGCTGCAGGAGGGAAAGGAGCCAAAAACCACAACAAGCGTAACCACGGGGTCTTTATATCGGCTATATTTCCTCTGGAGAAAGAAGATACACTTTACATCTTGGTGGGCCACCAAGGCGAGGATGCGTGCCCTGGGGTGAGTAGGGTGAACTGGAGGACCAGCCAGAAGAATCTGTGGGCTGTTCCCCTAGGATTTCTTTTGCAGGGGAGGGAGGGGGGTACAAGAAAGTGACCTAGATCAAAAAAAAAAAAGTCTTGCCTGCTGGATTCATACTTTCGTGAAGACGGCTTCTTCCTTTGAAACTCAAATCTTCCTCTCCCATGTGGTGTAGAGAAATCCCCATACCCAGAGGATCTGCCTGGGGGAGTCGTCAGTGATTGAAGACAACCTCAGGGGAGAGGCCGGTGCAGAGTGGGCTGGGGGAGGAGGCGGAGGAGGGGGAGCCACCTATATCTTTAAGGTGAAGAATGTGTTTTTTGTCAGAAGTCTGTGTCCTCTCTGGGTTTTTTTTTTTTTTTTTCCGGATAAAGTGTGCGGATAAAGTGTACAGGCATATTGAAACAATTTACTCTAATCCATGGGTTTATGTATAGATTTGACTTGATTCCTTGTTATGTTTGAAAATGTTTGATTCGTATAAAAACTGGTCTGCAACCAAGTGTCCGTGTTTTGGCCCCTGATGAAGAAACATGTTGAAACACTGAACTTTTGAAAAAGCACCATGCTGTTGAGATAAACGGTAAAAAAGAGATTGATGAAATGAACAAATCTCTGTGCGGCCATCCTCTTTAATCATTTAAATATAAATTGGACAAACACACGAGAGTTGGGAAGCTGTTTTATCATAATTTGCACAAGAAAAATGGCCATTTGTCCCCATGTTTATAAACTCATTTGTAATAAATTTGGAGCTTCCTGGGTCACTTTCTATTTGCTACACTGCTCGGACAAATGCTTTTTCATTTAATTTGCAGTGGAATGTTGCGACACAAATTTACAGATGCACCACCGAGCGTGTCCGTAATTCAAATGCCTCAAATGAATGAGATTATGTGATGCTGTCTTGTCAGATGGAGGAAGGTGAACTGGTTCCCTTGCTGATTGCTGCTGGCGGAGGAGGAAATGCCTACCTGGAGGATCCAGAGTCCAGTCTGGACCAGATACCACTGGAGCAGTATGAAAACAGCACCATGGCTCCCAGTACTAACGGCCGAACTGGTGCTGCAGGTACTATATTATAGGCCAAACTGTACTACTACCACTGTGGATGTACTGTTTGTTTAAATGGTTGACTACAAAGAAAAGATAAGTAATTTACCTGTAGTGTTATGCAGACACTTTAATTTGTGATCACTACCTCCACCCTAATACAATGAGGGTGAATAGAAGTCCAGCATTTAAAAAAACTCTCTTCACTGGATAATCCACATGACGTGCAGTTACCATTGAGACTATTTCTTGAATTGAAAGCAATTTTCAAGCGAAATTTTGACCGTGAGGTCTGCAAGTAATTTTGAGTAAGGAGAGATGACAGAAAAATTGAGGCGGAGAGATTGTGAAAAGAACATGCAATATAGGTCCCGGCCGGACTGTTGCAGTTCGTAAAAAAAATGTATTTAAAAAAATATGCAAAAACAACATATTAGACACTAAATGCTGGTATTAAGGTTACTTTTAATTACATTTGACTGAGCTTTGTAATGGGATATACCTTAAGATCAGCATTTTAAAATTTTATGGAAAACAACATGTATTACAAAAGTGATGAGAAATTTCTCTTTTCAGAACATTTCTTATTAAACTTAAAAATCTAAAAATCATTATGACTTGATTACGGATGAAAGCAACAGTTTCACAGAAAAAAAGAGTAGAACAAAACATTAAACAGTATAAATATATATTATTCCTATTGTCACGAAAGTTTGGCTGTTTACTTCATGATCACAGAGGGGTAAAGTGTCTTTTTTAGTTTGCTCCGGTTCTATGAGCCTCAGATGACAACAGGTTCATTTCTGTGTTAGATGTTAGTTGAAGGAGGCCACAAGATTATTTGTTTGTTCTGTATACACACACACACACACACACACACTCTAGAAGCAGCACACGTTGGCATGTGTGCATGCCCTCGCACAGCAGGATGTGTTTGGCCAGTGGATAATGAGATCTATCTGGATCGTGTTTTTAGTTTCCTGAAAGGTTGAACCAAGACTTTTATGGAAGGGAGGTCTCTCTTTGCCCTTGGAAATATCCTGCTGGAACATTCTCAGTAAATCCCATCTCACCGACAGAGTCTCAACACAGACCATTTATCAGCTCGTCTTACTGAAACCTCGGTGGGTTTGTTTAGATAAAGATCTGACTGTCAGGGGGAAAATGTAGCTCTCAGTAGTGTTCAAAGGGTGTGTGTGGATGCCTTTTGTGTGTAAGAGTGAGCTGTGTGTTGAACTGTGTCCAATACTGGTCATCCTGGCGTCACATGAGCAATGGATACAATGCATCGCATTGCAAAACATTATACGGCTTAGAGACTATTGCTGGCAGACGCAATGTTCCGCTCATCAGCGTACTTTAGTGGCTGTTGATGACATCATTGTGGATTGGTGCAAAATGATAAACCATAATGTAAAAAAAAGACCTGTGTTCTTGAGTTTGTTTGTTTGGGAGAATGGATGGCTGAAGTATCGCTGTTGACCCTCTGATGTCCACCCACCAGTTGCCTGTGAACGGAAACAAAGAAACACAAAAACCCGACAAAAAAAACAACTGGTGAACAGAAAAAGAGCTCTTCGCTAACTGTCTCCTCCGGTTACCATGCTGTGTTCCTCTAATGCTTCATTCAAATCAACAGTTGGAGGTCTTCCCACCATGTCAAACCTGGTTTCAACATAACTGAGATCATTCCTTGGAAAACCTTACATTCTTGAGACTGATAGTCCCTAATGCACCAAGCTGAGCATGATTTACTGGCTGGACACCCAGTCAGACAGCCCTCTGTCTCTCTGTCTCTCTGTCTCTCTCTCTCTGTCTCTCTCTCTCTCTCTCTCTCTCTCTCTCTCTCTCTCTCTCTCTCTCTCTCTCTCTCTCTCTCTCTCTCTCTCTCTGAATTCCTCTGTTGCTATTTGCTCAGTCAGCTCAAGAACATCCAGCAGTAGCTCACTGGAGCCAATTGCCGATGTGATTTTTTCAGTAAGGCCTTCATCAGGTTCACTCAACACACATGACTATTTAATAGCCAATATGTTATTAATTTGCATGCTAATAAGCAACTTATTAATGGTGAAGTGTTACCACAGTTCCAAATGATAAAACCTTAAATTATTTGTAAAAAACTACTATAAAGCTCTTGGATGCAAACTTCTGAGGCTATAAATCCACATCCATAAAGCGGTAATCAAGTATGGAAATATGAAAGTGATAGACACATCCATCCATCAATCTTCAACCGCTTGTCCCTATCGGGGGGCTGGAGCCGATCCCAGCTGACATTGGGCGTGAGGCGTGGTACGCCCTGACGCCAATCTATCGCAGGGCACATAGAGACAAACACAGACGGACAACCATTCACACTCACATTCACACCTACGGGCAATTTAGAGTTATCAATTAACCTGCATGTCTTTGGACTGTGGGAGGAAGCCGGAGAACCCGGAGCAAACCCACGCAGACACGGGGTGAACATGCAAACTCCACTCAGAAGGGCCCCAGCCGGGATTCGAACCCTCTTGCTGTGAGGCGACAGTGCTAATCACCACACCATTGTGCCGCCCAATGGACCCTATTCAATTTACACAGACTTTTATTAGTAAATAATAATTTTCACAATTATATGGGGTGGGCCGTCTGCTTGCCTGCACATACCAAGGGGTAGCCTACACCAGCAGCTAGAACTACCAGCAACTCCTGTTTGGGTTTTTATCAAAGGTCTGTGTTGGCTTTGAAGAGATCAGAGATAGCGGCTTGAGTTCCCTGTCGGAAAGAGCTGTCTGACGGCAAGGGAACATTTCTAAAGATTGCTTGATTTGAGCGACCTGAGCGATACATTTTTTTTATAATAGCATATGTAATATGTTTTAATAAAATACTCTTTTGTGCTTGTTCCTGTGTCTCTGAAGGTGGAGGTGGAGGCTGGAAAGACAGTCCCAGTTCTCACCTGAGGGCAGGAAAGTCTCTGGTGGAGGGTGCTGAGGGGGGCTCCTCGTGTCCCCTTGCCCTGTCCAAGCTCAGCTGGTCCACCTTTGGGGGATTTGGAAGTGGAGGCGGGGCTTGCACCGCCGGAGGCGGCGGAGGAGGTTACAGAGGTAACAGTATTCTGTCAGCTGACCTTAAACGACATTGCTTTGCCATTTCCAACCCCCGCACTAAAATCCCAAAACACTTTTATGTCTGTGCTTCCGTCTCACGCTGTCTCTTGCTCCTTGAAAAAGAAGAATTATAATCTATTTAGCATAAATGAGATTTAAGAGAGCTGAGTTGTTCTTCATTCTAAAGCATAATTTATTCCTGTCTGGTTGCTCTCAGTAACTGACTCGACAGAAATGACACAATTTCCACTGAAAAAGTTTTGCAGCGTGTAAATGTCACTGTTCATGTACAGTTTTGCAGTGTTGTAAGTGGTGTCAAGGACTACCATGGTCTGTGCCCAGTTGGCCCGTTCCGTAATGTGTCCATGGTGTTTCTTAGTTGAGAGAAAAGTGTAAAAGGGGCTGAAAACTGATGAGAATAAATATTTGGGTTGCAATGGTTTTGACATTATCTTTTGATAAGAGAGTTCACAACATCAACTTTGTAACAGGGGGCGACGCTGCGCTGACGGATGAGGTCACCGCCGATGGTCAGAATGGAATCTCATTCTTTCATCCGATGGGAGAGATTTTCCTTCAGCCTCTGGCAGGTGAGACTGACATATGATAATGTTCTGAAGACATGCTGATAAATCTGTGAATAAGTCTGCCACCAAAAAAAAAGACAGTTGTTAAACTAGAGCAAAGTAAAGTAGACTAGACAAGGCTCCAGACTGCGATCAAAATTTGAGTGTGTGACTGAATTTTTACATCTGGTCACGCATGTGAGACCAGATGTAAGCAGTGTAAGAAGATGCCGAGTGCCGAAGCCTCTATATGTGTGTCCTTATGGCAGCTCACAAGCCAAGTGACAGCAGAAATGTACTTAACCAAAATAGTTTTTATTTCAGCTCTTTTGGAAGAAATTAACAGTGTTTAACTGATTCCTTGACTTGGTTTTTCCGCCCAGCACAGCGAGTGAGGCAGCAGGTGACACACAGACTGATCTGATCAGTCAATGTAGATACGGTTCATATGTTTAAAACACATATACGGGGGTTATACTTTACCTCCATGAGTACCGTAGGCTACACCGCATCTAACACAAGTACTATGCAAAGACCCCTGCAGCATCACCACAGCTCTCTGCTAAAATCAACCCCGCTGTTAAGGAAATACTGAAATTTTAAAATAGTGTCAAAATCTCATCTCGTGTATTGTCTTGTTTTGTGAGCTGAGGGTCTCATCACAGCCCTTATTCTGAATGTATGGTATATTTTTAATATTGTACTGTCGTGACAGCGATGGTGCTGTCGGTTTACCTTCTATGTTGCATCTTCAGAAGTACACAATAAAAATGTGACACTGAATTTGAAACAGCACATTGTAATTTCTGCATCTATTATTGTTTTACCATGTGTGCCCCTAAAAATATCTCCTTGACAACAGTGAGTGGGGGGAATTTTTTTGTACCAGGCTAATTTTTTATTTTATCGGAGTTTAAAGTTTAATTAGGAGTTTAATTAGGGGCGCAGCCTCTTGAGTGACAGCTAGCCGCTGGCCCTCACTTCTCCTCGGAGGTATACGTCAGCAAGATGGACGTATCCCCCTCCCCCCAACGTCACATACATGCCCTTTTTTGGTAAGAGGAAATGAGGCCGAGTCAAAGTGTGACAAGATGGTGACTCCCAAAGGCGAGTACAATTGGATCCAGTTGAGAGAACGAACCCCAACGGAGAGGCTATGTCCATTTTTATAAAGTCTACAATACCACGTAATAATGAAAAGCAAAAAAGCAAAAAAAAAGCAGATAAAAAAGATTGTTGAATAGAACACAAAATTAAATCATTAAATGAAGAGGAAGAGCAACAACAATAATGACAAATAAAGACCACGTCAAGAAATGACTTTGATATGAAGTCATGAAAAGAAAAGTAATTGAAAATGGATGTGATTTGTAGATGGGCTGAGAAACTGTGTGTTTACACATGTGCTTGTACCTGTTTGTGCCAAACTATCTGTCAGAGCACTCAGGCCTACACACTCACACATGTGCACGGATATATTGTATAGTGTTTTTTTTGTGAGACTACCATCTGATTCTCATTATTTAGCGGGAGGAAGAGGAGGGCAGTTGACTAATTCACAGCCTCGTGTAGCTCGTTGCCCTCAGCACCAACAGACGGCCCTCCGTTCCCATGTGAAAGGCGCTGTTGTTGCTGCCGTGGCTGCTGCCAGACGATGCTTTCAAGTGTCTCAGCGGCTGCCCCTGCACTGTCCAAACAGGAAACACATTCAGTGAGATCTAAACAGAGATTAACTTACTTTTCTTTTTTTTTAAAAGGAGTGGAGGATGAAGAAGTTTAATCTGACACACATATTCTCCTCCATTTTCATCATTTGTATTAAGGAACAATGGATAATACTGTTAAGGTCACCAATTAGAGTAGTGAGTCATTCGACAATGGAACAATTTTTATTAGCTACAGTACTACGTTTTATACAAATACAGACATAATTGATCACATAAAGTTGAGCTTGATATGTAACGTGCTCAGAGATTAAAGTACAATGTTGGTTGTATTCTGTATTTTTTACCATCAACAACTTCCTTGAAAACACCAAAAAAACAGTCCATCTGTTCATAAATTCTGACTTCCACGCCCAGTATGTGGCTCTCAGCCCATTTGTTCTTGCTTAAGGCCTGTATTTACTTATATTCTACTTTAATTTTTACAAAAGGCTATAAGGCTATTTATAAAAAAGGTTTTAGGGAACATGAACAGGAGTAAATGGAGCATTTGTTGGGGACTATTTTGGTGCTATAGCGCATAATTACAGCAGAGGGATGGTGAATGTGTAGTTGACTCAAAATAACAAAACAACAACCAATGAATGTAATGTAGTAGACGTTACATTACTTTCATTTAACTACTATAAGTGCATGCAACCTTAGGGTGAAGATACTACTTGAAAATGTGCAAGAATCATGCGAGTACATAAAATGATCAAATAGGCAAAATGGCTTGTACTCCATTTTAGAAAGTTTTTGTTTATTTAAATGTGTTTTAATGATTCAATGTTTCATTAAAAAAACTCTGAACAGGTGAGTTGTGAGTCTGCAGTGGAAGGTTTGTAGGGTTTCTGCCCTCCTGATGTCAACGGACAACAGTTGAGCTCTAAGGCAAAAAGCAAATAAGCCACAAAACATTAGGATACTTCAATTTAATGTTGAGTTTGATCTTTTCATGAGATTTGCTGGCCAAGAGAAACCTACAGCACATCACTTGACCTTGTTGGTGTACCCCGCAGACTTACATATCCCTCTTGTGTCTGGTGTTTGTGCATCCATGTGTTTATCTGTGTTTACAATTTTCCCAACAGCCATGGAGAGTCACGGCGAGTGTGAGATCAAGGTGCAGCTGAACTGCAGCCACTGTCAAACGCAGAGCTGCAAACGAGATGAAGAAACGCACCTCATCCTGTGTCTCTGCGACGACGACGACGAAGTCCTGGCTAGCGACAACGTCACATGTATCGGCACCATGGGTACGTAATTAAACCTCGACAAACATTACTATATCTCCTGGCTAGTCTGTGAACAGCTCATTTTAATGTCAAATGATAATTCCCTCAAACGTTTTTCCAGTCTAAACAGATAAAGAATCTTAACAAAAACAATTCTTCTCCCAGCAGCTCCTCAAGGCCCGGCTCTACAGGGCCAGATGTCGACATCTTTGATCCTGGCCGTCGTGGTCTCCACCATTGCGAGCGGCATCGCGCTGATCTGCACCGGCGTCATCCTCAGTAAGAGACTCTTCCAGTTCTGTGTGCACTCTGTGCCGTCCGCCTTCCACCGGCTGTGAGCGCAGCTGGACTTCCAGATCCTTCCAGATGTTGCTGACAACAGAAACAGGAACACCTTTTAATAAGTGTTGGTTAAAATGCCTTCCTCTGGCTGTTTGCCAGATAATTAAAGGAGCTTGGGAAAAGATAGGGCTCTGAATTAAATGTTGCTGACACAATATGAAGTGAGCATATACAGACACTTTTATTACAAGCACTTATTTCAGGTGACTCTCTTTGCTTTCTGAATGTAAATAGGACTTTTTTTTGCCAAAGAGTGTGAAACAAGGTTGTAAGGCAGATGATAAGTGAAAAAATGCAAGTGATATGTTGTATTTATTGCCTACAGTATAATTGCTTTCATGGAAGCAAGAAACAGTGGAGATGTGCTGTAAACATCTCACTATATTACTTTGATATTAAGATACATCATTGGCTATAAAGAAGGACAAGCTTGACATTTATCTAGGAAGTTTATCTCAGCTGGAGATGTGTAGTGATGAGTGGGATTAGACAGCAGTAAATGCCAGGCGTTATGATTCAGTGGCTGAGAAAAACAACTGAAGAAACAATCAGGATTATAAAATATGAACATTACATGACACTTTGGGAAGATGGAGAACGGTGATAAAAGATATAAGCCTTTCAGTCAATTCAGGAAGCACACAGTTTATCTTAACCCACGGGCATTGAGTCTCTGTGATGTGAGTATTACTGTAGGATATTATAAAAAGACTCGAGCTTTGATACAGCAAAACTCTTTTTTCACAAAGTACAGTGATAAAGAGTATTTGGTTGTGAAAGAAGAGATGACCAGACTGAGACAGGCTGACAGCCTGACATGCTGTAAAATGCTTTAATGATGATTCTTGCACAAACCAACTGCTTAAAATAGGAAAAATTAGGGAATTAACAATTAACTGGTTTTAATTTTCACTACTCAGTGGCAATAACAATCTAGGGAAGAGGAATTAACAGACAACCACAATCTATGAATGAGGACTATTACATTACCTAATGCTGCATTAATATCTTGGTCTCAGAAGCTGCTATGCAATATATGCTGTTTAATGTTAACTGGTAGACTAAATCTAGCTTAATTAACCACAGACACTTTATAAATGTATTTATACAAACAGTTTGTATGCAGTCGTTCTGCAATAATATAGGACAGTGAGGGATTATACAGCTAACACTTTTTTGCACTTTTGTCACCTCTTTGACAACCGTCTGCTGCAGATAATCAGGAAGGGAATCCTGGCGTTTCAATCGACCCACTAATCCTCCACCGAGTGCTGTGTAAGGTTTTTCAAGACCGCAGTTTTTCTCTCTCTCGTCTCTCGATCCCCTCAATGAAAGTGCTGAATATTAAGTAAAGCTCAACAGGAAGACTCACTCTTTCTTTCAGCCTGTAACAGCCTCTAGAGAAATCTGCACAGCACTGACTTCCTGTAAAATATCAATCACATTGTTCAGCTCCCTGGACTTGTACGCTGGCTGACGAGGCAGCCAGGCATGAAAAATAAAGCAGTTCGGGGTCCTGACTGAATATATACCATACACTTCATGTAGGGAATAAAGAAACAGTAAATCTTACGTATTAAGATTATTTTTTGTTGTCGTTTGGGATTATGTCAGTTTTCCAGCCAACCCTAAAGCAAAATACTTTGACAACATATGAGAAATTAAAATACATTGTTGTGGAAATGAATGGACTTGAGAGGAAGATTCCTTCTTGGGATGCCTGTTCTGGTGAACTTAAATCTAACACCACTGTAGGAGCATCGTTTCCCCTCGTAATGATACATTTCCTGACCCACATTCGTGCCCATGCGAGGATCCTCTTTTTATTTTGGACACTTCATGAGCTTTATTCTTGGTCCTCTACTTTGCGTAAAATATATCTCATGATCATCGGTATGTTGTTTGCTGTGAAGTGAAAGTGAGTGAAATTAAAACTTCCGCCTCTAGAAAGAGAAAGAACAACTTTTTACAACATTGGGTAAATATTCCTTTTTCACGGGAGACAGGAGACAGCACAGTAACATTAGGGGAAGCCCTGCTATTGCGCATAATAGGACTGAGGCTGAAATCATCAATGTTATCAATTTCACCTGTACTTTTCCTACTATGACATGTCAAAAGGTCTGCTTTGAAAAAGGTCCGTTATCTCCACATCCCTTGATAATAATAGGCACTAGAGGCAGACCCTCATTTGATATGTATTGGTAAATGTGTGAAATTCACATTGGAAGCAAACTTGGGCATCAATGTTCACATGGCACTCTTACTTTAAAACAAAGGTAAATTAGAAAAATGCATTAAAGTGGAAGAAGAGTTAATATCAGCCAGGCCGGCAAATGTTAATCATCATATAAATTGCACTTTCAGATAACAACACAAAGTTCTGAACAGAAAAGATCGAAAACAATCAAATGTTATTACGTGAAAGAAAAAAAGTTTCAGTTATGACAGCTATAGCTAAACGTAGCTGCAATCAGACGGATATTAATTGCAGATAAGATGGTTGTTTTGCTAATTATAACCAGTCATGAACGAGCAGCTGTGGAGTGTAACTGCATGCCATCGTTCTCCTACAATTACCAGATTAAGTGCAAACTAAACTGACTTTCATGAACAACTTTTTGTTTTAATGAAAAATAAATTTAGTGTGACTTTCTCACTAACTGCACTGTGTGTAATTGTGTGAATTTGCAAGTGAATAAATCGAATACTAAAACAAAAACAGGACATTTGTTCAGATGTTGCTTTCCGTTTCAAGCACACCTACACACACACACACACACTCACACACACACACCCAACACACTTACGCACACACACACACACACACACACACACAAACAAACACACCCTTAGGGTTAACAGTGTCTCTTCACCTGAGCTCTCCCCCATGCAGGGAGGTAGTCTGTTCCCTGGGCGCCCCATCTACTCCTCCTCCTCCTACTCCTTCCCCTCCTCCTCCTCCTTCTCCTCCTCCTCCTCAACCCACCCCTCAACCGAACAACCCCCCATCCCCCACCCCCACCCCCCTGAGTCCCTAGCAACTGCACCGGGCGATGGCTCAACGGCACCTCTTACCTGCACGCAACGCCCCCCTCCCTGGCAGACTACCAACCTGCATTGGGGACGTGGGCTGCCTCCATGGCGGGTGAGTCCAAACTCACTGGCACAGACAGTCTAGGAGCAGTAACCAAGGAGAGGACATCCCACATGCATCCCGTAAAACATTGTGTTTGCGCATGGAAGGATCTGTCTTCTCAAAGGCGAACACCGATTGGCTGTCTGTGAACCAACTTTATTATAAAAGTTTGTTTTTTTCCCACAAGAACGTTGTTTTTACACCCATAAGCATTGACTACTGAGATGCGGCTTTACCCCTCCTTGTGTTACCGCTCCTACAGTCAGCAGATAGTCAGGCAGTTGCTTTCTCCAACTTACTTGCAAGTGTGGGGACCAGTAAGTGTTGTGATTTTGAAGAGACTTTGAAGTAAAAGAAGCTTGTCTTGTCCTATCTTTGTCTTCAGTGTGGTACCGTAGGAAGAACGACCTGCACGCAGTGAGGGGGCGTCTGCAGAGTCCAGAGTATAAGCTGAGCAAGATCCGCTCCTCCACCATCATGACTGACTACAACCCCAACTACTGCTTCGCAGGGAAGGCCGCCTCTCTCAATGAACTGAAGGAAGTACCACGCAAGAACATAACCCTTCTCAGGTACAGCACATCTGGGCACGTTGTCAAAATGTCACTTTGAGGTTCTGCCAACGTTCACACAGATTGCCTTTTTACCAATGTGTTCACTTTAATTGTTGTATTTTTTTTTTTTTTTTTCAGGGCTCTCGGCCATGGTGCGTTTGGTGAAGTCTATGAAGGACAGGTTCTGGGGATTAGCGATGATAACAGCCCCATGCAGGTGGCCATAAAGGTCAGCTTAGAGCACACGAGGAAAAACTTGCACATAAATGTCAGGTGATAGAGCCTCACCAGGAAATATGTTCATTACATGTAATCAACTCAACAACAGCACACAGGGGTGCTCCTATAACATTGGATCTAAAGGTCACACACGCACGCAAAGTATTTTAAAAGACAAAAAAAAGAAGTGAGTCAGTGTCCTCAGGTCACTTGGGGGAAAAACTACACAATGTTCCACATGGGTTTGCCTTTTCAATAGTCTGCTGATTAGATGCAATGACATTTTATCTCTTGACGATGACGCATACACGCCTCAAACGCCTTCTCTGATTCTTTCTGCTCCACAGACTCTTCCTGAAATCTGCTCCGAACAGGATGAAATGGATTTCCTGATGGAGGCCCTGATTATGAGGTGCCCCATACTGCAGTTCACACTTCGATTCGTGCTCACAATATCAAACAGCAACTCGTTTCGGAGTTGGTGGAGTTAAATAGCTGGAGCGAGATGTGAAACTTTCAGTATAATGTATCACACATGTTGACTACTCTTACAATTATCTAGTTTTAATTTTAATTATTTGAGAGGCCAATTATTCAAGGACAATGTCTTTAGGGATTTATTTTTTTAAATATCAGTTAAATAACTATAAAACATTCATTATTGTTTATGACCTGTGAGGTGTTAATTGGTAAGTACCAATAACTAGTCTCCCTCTCAAACATCTGTTGGGCGTTTTCACTGTATTAGAGATGTTTTTTTAGAAAGATGAGACCTCGATCCACAACAAAGAAGATTTCCAGTTTCTTCTGGTTAGAAATCTTTCATATTTTTTTTATTGGTCCCAAAGTTTCAGCTGCAAAAAAAGATGTAATCCTGACAGCCAAGATACTGATGAGGCCTGTCAGAAAAAAGTCACTTTTTCATTTCATGCTGCTTAGAATCTGCTGAAGCAATTGTTAAGAATATTTCCAACTGAGCAAGCACCAAGATGGACTCAAAACTTAATCGGTGCTGATAATTCTGTTCTTGTGCCCTCTCAAATCTTCACTCGCAAACTCACTCTGGCATTTCCAAAGACTCATTGATCAATAAATCTCAAGGAGATCGGGACGCATTTTTTCTGTATTGATACTGTGAGCAGGTTGTAAAAAAAAGCTTTTTTCATCTTAGTTTGTGTGCTTGGACATTTTTTTTCTTATCAAATATCAGGTTTTTTATATAACTGTATTGTATCGTGACAATCTTAAAACTTTTTATATCTAAATTTCCTTTGGGATTTGGGTGTTTTCTGTTTAATTCTCATTGTCAAAAAATATTGTGCAATATTATGCCCTATTGCGTAACATCGCTGGGTGTCTTTGCAATCACTTATGAGGAGCCGGCCAATAATAAAACTGCACCAGCAGAACTGCACAGCAAAATAATGTGAGGTCTAACGTCATGTCCACATCCAAAACCTCAAACCAATGTTGTTGCCACATGAATTTACATTTGTCTTTTACTGCAATGATTCCCAAAGTTGGTGCCAAAGATTTGTTTATTTTATTGTTTATCTACGTATTGTAACATTTTACTACTTTAACTTCATTTTATTATGTATCATCTTCAAACATAAAACATCCTCAATCAGTGTATTAATAACATTCAATAGGGAGCTATGCCCAGGTAATGACACAGCAGTCAAAGATTCTGGTTTTGCAGCATTCACAAAAAGTAAGATATCGACAGATACATCACTGCGAATAGTTCTTTTTTTTTTAAATATGTTGATACAAGCCAAGTTGTTTATGGTTATTGCAGAACAAAAGTCACATTGTTTGCAGCAGCATCCATCTTCTCTCTTTTATCTACATTGTCACTGTCTTCTGTATCAAGCATTCCAATGCATAAACACAAAGCACATTTTGTTTGATCAAATTGCTGTTCACCGTTTGCCCATGCAGCAAGTTCAGCCATGAAAACATTGTGCGCTGCATCGGCGTCAGTCTGAACATCTTGCCACGCTTCATCCTGCTGGAGCTGATGACCGGAGGAGACATGAAGAGCTTCTTGAGGAAGAACAGGCCACGAGCTGTACGTCTGTACTACACTTTAGTGTGTGTGTGTGTGTGTGTGTGTGTGTGTGTGTGTGTGTGTGTGTGTGTGTGTGTGTGTGTGCGTGTGTGTGTTACACTAAACTGAACTGAGCTGTGCTGTATCCAGGGCCAAAACTCGTCCCTCACCATGCGGGAGCTGCTGCAGATGGCCCGAGACATCGCCTTCGGCTGTCACTACCTGGAGGAGAACCACTTCATACATAGGTTCAGAGCCACACCCAGTTATAACTGCTAAGAGCTCAGATTGAGCAACACAAAATATAATATACAGTATGACCTAAAATGTATTGTTCTGTAAGAATCCCCCTACTGCAGCAAAACACTTGAATGAGCAGTGTGGCATTAGGCCTCACCATTTTTGTTTAATCCAGGAATTTAATGTTTTTCACCTGATTAAAGACAAAAAAAGGTGATATTATTTTCCTGATATATATACATATATATATATATATATACACACACACACACACACACACACACACACATAGTGGACCTTGTTTACTGTAAACTACAGTGGTCAACATTTTCTTGCATCAGGAAACTTTTAGGTAAATGTAAATCCAAGTGAAAACTAGTTTATACCAGTTGATATCAATCTCAATGATTTTAGGAAAAAACTAACTAGCCCTCTTTTATCACACAGTAAATGATGATGGTGGTTCGGTGTGATCATGAAGCTTAATTCTGAAACATATCTTGTGTTTTTTCAGAGACATTGCTGCTAGAAATTGCCTGCTTACCTGCCCTGGACCAGACAGAGTGGCCAAAATTGGAGACTTTGGCATGGCACGAGACATCTATAGGTTTGTATACCAAACTGCATCATCACATACTTTGTGGCAGTCCACATAGCAAAGCACACAGGATGACTTGCAATGACGTCTCTTATGGGAGCAGGAGTCCAGGCAGCACTGGGTTGATGTGGTAAATGGAGGGACCAGTTGAAAAGCGATTTGATTATCCTCCGCAGGGCCACATTCAAAATTTACTTACAGAGTTCATGGCCTTGTGGTATTTACCTTCTTGTCTATAAACTGATGATAAATGGACATTCCTGAATCAGATTTTATTTATATTCTCAGAGCCAGCTATTACAGGAAAGGTGGTCGCGCCATGCTGCCAGTCAAATGGATGCCACCGGAGGCCTTCATGGAGGGAATCTTCACCTGCAAGACTGATACATGGTAGGAATGCTGATTAACACAAATACGAGCTCTCTGATAAATGCGGAATATGAAGTGTTCATGCTAACTGTTGGCACACCACATGCTTTATTCAAACTTGCTAATTTGTGCATTAGTACATTTGTCTTCTGGAAAATAACAGCCGATACCAGATTTTGGAAACCAATTTGCATTTCTACCAGTGTCAAAGAGCCGAACCGTTCTTGTAAGTATTCCAGCTCCAAATTGCAGCTAATTTAAAAGCCTCCGTGCTGTCAGTGCAATGCAAACAAGAGAGATTAAAGTAATTTTACTCCTAAAAAAATAAACACCTACAAACAACTCTCTACAGTAGAGAGCAGCTCTAAATCAAGTGGGCATCTTTGCAACAAGACAGAACAGCATCTGTATTCAAGACGCAGAGCCTGTTAAATCAAGAAAACATTGAGCAGCGGTGTCCAAACCACTTTTCCAATGACACAGTCCATTTTTTAGCATGGGCCAAACATCAGGAGAATTTTACTGAAGTCAAAACTATTTTATTGCTGCAATCGGAATTTTTATGTGAAAAGCTGTCCATAAAATTGAGGTCGACCTTTGTAATTCAGCTACAGTTTAACCACAGAAGTGTAGTTGATTAAAGGAGGAGTCATTTTTTCCAGCAGAACAAATTAGAAAAACAAGAGTGCTGGCTTATGTGGCTTTCCACCCAGTCACCAGAACCCAACCCCAGTGAACAACTGTGGGAAACATCACAGTTCATCATGTGAGATGTTCTAACAGAGAATAATATTGGTTCTGTAGAGTTAATATCAGACAAAGTTTATACTTTGTCTGATATGATGTTATACGCAAAGTTTATTGTCCACCTTCGGTTCCACCACAAGAATACAAAAAATAGACAGGACATTAAAAACACAATATATACACATAAAACAACCAGTTTGGACACAACATTTCATATAGAAAGACATGAATAAATTACTAAAAATAAATGAATAAAGTACGCTTGTTGCCCCATAAACCTACAGCATAAAGAACTTGCATCCCTCTATAATATACAGTATGCCCTGTGCATTTAGTGTAATTTAATAGTGTCACAGCATTAGGGACAAAGGATTTCTTTAAAATATTTATTTTTCCTCTTGGCACTCTATAACGGCTTCCTGAATTCCTGAATTGCTATCGTAATTCAGATTCCCTATGTAATGGATGGATATATAATCTAGTCCAAGCAACATCGATTATTATTAATATTTAAATACGATCATTTGATTTCTATAAAGTTCCAGTGCTTTCAGATTGATTCTTGTATCTTCAGTTGAGCTCAGTTGTTTGTCTCTCTCTCCCCCTGCAGGTCATTTGGAGTGCTGCTGTGGGAGATCCTCTCTCTGGGTTACATGCCGTATCCTTGTAAAACCAACCAAGAGGTGCTGGAATTTGTCACCAGTGGAGGCAGGATGGATCCTCCCAAGAGCTGTCCGGGGCCTGTGTGAGTACTGACAGGGAATAAATCAAAAGAGCCTGGATGTAAAGTTGAAGCAGAAAACAGCTGGGATGCTTTGAAAAATGATTTTAGAGATAATGATACAGATGCCTTTGTGTACCACCTTTGAGATGGAATTTATCAAACTTTTAGAAAGTTTCCTCTGCTTCCTCCTATGAAAGTGATATATAATATGGTTCATATAACATGCAACTTAAACAATATCCATCTGAAATGTGTTTTTATGTATGTAGCTATCGGATCATGACCCAGTGTTGGCAGCACTGTCCTGAGCACCGGCCCAACTTCTCCACTATCCTGGAGAGAATTAACTACTGCTCTCAGGTATGCTCTCTATCATGTCTGTCTGTATATACAATTGCCATTAGTGTTAAATAATGTAATATATATATCTACTCTTTCTTCCTCTGTTCTCTTTCAGGACCCAGATGTGATCAACACACCCCTACCAGTGGAATATAATCCCACTGCAGAGGACGATGGTGGCACAATAATCCGTCCCTCTGACCACACCTCCACCAGCCTCACTCCACTCCTGGTTTCCCATGCTGTTTCCCAGGCTTCCTCCCCCCAGCTGGGTCTCTCCTCTCTGGGCCTAGGTCCAACCCCTCTTCCCCCACAGCCAACCAAACCGCGTCTACTCCTCCAGAGGACCCAACCTGTCCACCATGAAGTCACATCATGCCGTGAGGCTCTGGAGCCATCTTGGGCCGAGCCTGTTCCTGCCCCTGGTTTCTCAACAGGAGGCCACTGGCTTCATCCTGAACCTCCTCATCACCGACCTTGCTCAAGAAACAGCTCCTCCTCAGGGAGCCAGAGGCTGAAGAACAAGACGAAGAACCTGTGGAACCCCACATACGGTTCCTGGGTTTTGGAAAACTTCCGGGGGAAGAAAACGCTTGCTCACACTCAGTCTGTGCCACTCTCAAGCTCTGATGCTTCCACCTCCAACACACAGGCTCCTCAGACCTGTAGCCCCACCTTGGAGAGCAACAAGGCTGAGTGTGACAGCACCAGCAGCACCCACCACAGCCCTTCCAGCCTCTGCACTTCCACAACTCCACCCTCGTCATGCCAGGCTCAAGCTGCCCCGAGCACATCCTCCCACAAGACTCCAACAGGTGGCACCACGAAAGCTGGTATGGACCTGGCTAAGCTCCAGAGTTTCCCCTGTGGCAACGTCAACTACGCCTACGACGAGCAAAGCTACGAGGCAGAGAGCCTGCCCCTGGTTATGCCCAAAGCCCCCAAAGCCATCACAAACACCAGTTCTGCCCCCAGTGTCTCCTCAGGGACCAGCCTTGGACTGGCGTTCGGCCTCCATACCTCCTCATCTTGTATGTCCAAGCTGCTGCTGAAGCGTCACGCCAGCTACGGACACGAAGACGTGAGGAGACACACCAAAGCTGAGAAACCCACACGTGACCGAGACTCAGGCTTTTCCCTCTCTGAAGACCTCAGCGTTACCCCTATCTGAGAGAAAGTTTTCTGTGACAGGGATTTTGATTGATATGAAAATTAAACATCACCTGGAGCCCCTTTTCTTACTCTGGAACAAAAGGCATGACCACGAGGGCTCCGTCACGATCTGAGAACCACATCAACAAATTATTAGAACTTCTGGGATGCTGGAAAACACAAACACTCCTCTTGTCTGTGATGCAGAGAGCCAATGCTGGACTCCGAGCTCATTCCTGGGCCTATGGTAAACTGGTAGCTGACACACTGGACGACACGCAGACCTGCGCGTGTCCACATTAAATAACTGCTGTAGTTGGACTCCTTTTCTACCTGTATGATTGTGTTTTTTTCATGAAAGCTTTGGCAGTAGTACATGTTGCATAATAGTCAACCATTTGTTGAAATTTGTGGTAATCAGTGTACAGTAGGACCATATTATATATTGAGCCATTGGGAAAAGAATCACCGACCGTGGTGGTGCTTTAGATTTTTTTTCTTCAAAAGTTTGAAATTTAGAAAAAGGCTGAAGAGTTACTGAAATCATTTAATTTGTAATTGTTAAGTTTAGGAACTTACGGTACAACATGGTACACTTCTGTGACTCTGATTTGCTTTCACCCTAACTAATGTGACAACAAAAATGCCTAAACTACTGCAATAACCTGTCTTTGATGTTTTCTCTCAACACAAGGTCTACTTATTTGGTGTTTCCATCGCTTCCCCAGAAGCTGGAGTTTGCTCAGTTGTCAATGGAGGTGAAACAGTTATTACGTCTGTCAAGGAGGTCATGTTTTCAGCTCAGTTTATGAGATTACCGAAGAACTACAAGTTAAATAATTATGAAACTTGTTGGAAGGGTGTAGCATGGACTAAAGAAATATTTCAATTTTGGAGCGGATCCAAATCACAGGGCAAACACAAATCCTTTTTCCCCTTTATCACCATTGTGAGATTGGGCATGCGTTAGGGGAGGTCTGTTCGCGTTGAGTTAATTTCTAGTCAAATATGAAATTTTGGTCGTGTGATAACAAGTGCAGGTATACACGAGAAAATCACAAACTGTCTTTTTAGTCAAGGTTGTAGTTGTCAAATGTGAATCTTTCTCCGGCCATTCACTTTGACCTCTTCCCACACAGATGCTGCTGGTTGTGGTCTGGTAGTCAGACAACCAGGCACATACTCTCCACTGGTTTCCTGACAAGACTCCAGAAAGTCACTGCTCCTGGCCAAAAAATAGTCCCACACTTGCACTCACTTTACGTTTTGTTTTTTGTGCAAAATAAAATATTTGGCGGGCTTTAGAGGTATGAGCAGACAGATATTTTTTTTACTGTGGAAAGAGCCTGGCTATCTTTATCCAGTCTGTGTGCTAAGCCAAGCTTACCCACTGCTGGAAGTAGCTTCGGATTCACTGCACAGACATGAGAGTGGTATCGATTTTCTCACCACAATCTCTGCAAGAAACTAACCCTGTTAGATAGTGGTAAGCACTGACTCCTCGTGACTTCAAATCACTTCCTGTATGTTCTGTAAGTGGAGCTTGTGCTGAGACTTTTATTTTTGCCAAACTACATGAATATTCATTTGCATATTTTTGACACTTGTCTTTCCCCGTGTCCCAATATTTACTTGGATTGCAGGTAAATGTATAAGCCTGTAGAATATGATAACAATGCTAAAGTATTTCCTATTTTTGTACTCACCTCTGTACATCGCACTAACCCGTTGCATTAGTAGCTGTTTTATCATGTATTTGTATTACTTTATGTGAATGATGAATCTGTATTTGTAGTTGATCACTGCCATTCAATACCTCTGCACTGCATCTACTGACATGCTGGTAGTACCTATGTTTACTCAGCAGGGGGAGGTATTCAGCCTGGATATACCAAACATGCTGCTGCAGGTATCTCAGTCCATACTGTTAATCAAAGGTTAAATTGTTAAAATCTCTACTAGTATTTATGTTTTCAGGTTATTCTTATTAATGGAGCTGGTAGTTGTATGTGATATGTGTCTTTATTTTAAGCCTAAACATGTTGATAGATTATTTTTTAAGTATGTTGAATGAATGGTTACATTTATATAAGGGTTCTAGATGCATACTGTATGTTTTCATGCTCAGGCCTGCAGATGTCATTGAGCGTTATGTTGGTTGCTTAACAGTCCACTTGACAATAACATCTTTCAGGTGACTTACCAAAAACCTCTTGTCATTTGCTAAAGAAAAAGTTCTTAGCGAGAGATTTGTGCCATTTAGGAATATTGTGGGATTTCTTTTACAGAGAAGGAAAAAAATCATCCTCGTCTCGATCACAGTGTATATTTTTTATGGTCTGGTGCATTTTATTTCACACTTATTTTGATGTATTCTTATGTAGCTGAGGGTGTTACGCCTCAACCAAAAATTCAAAGACATTCTATGCAATATACTGTCTTTCACACTTTTCCTCTAACCCAACTGTGCCCCAAATAAATCAACATACTATATCGATCTTATTTGTCTGAGTCTGATCGGTTGCACAGAGTTAACTGGCAAATTATTAAGATCCTACAACAGTGTTTTACTATTGAAAATAAAAAAAACAACAGAATGTACCCTTTTTTAATTCCATATACATTTTTTCATCCATTTCATTTGCAAAACATCTCCAACCAAGACCAATGTGGTATGACAAAGAAATGAAAATAATGACAAGTTCGATTACATGATAAAAGCAGTTAAAGGAATATAAATTGATACACAATGAAAGTTCGTCAGAACAGTGACATGGTTAATACACTAACACACACACACTCCTATACACTCATTATACAGTATGCAGTACTATATGGACATGTGTTATGTGTTGTAGTCATATGACTGTGAGGTCTATGAGTTTCCTACTGCACAGAAACTCTCCTTTAATATTACCCTTACATCAGGACCAAGGGTTACATGGTAATAAGGAGGACTGAGGCAAGTGATTTCTCACTTTCTCCTGGTTTTAATTCCATGAGCATTTCCTTGACAAGTAACACCCCTGTACGTCCCTGGAACTGAAATGAGGAATCCCTACGCTTTCACTTCTTGTCTTTATGTAGGAAGTTGATTTAGTGTCAGTTCATTTGCTCAATCGTAACAGTAACTAGTGACACATTCTTTGCTCCTCTCTGTTCAGTGTCCATCGCGTCTTTTCTGTCAGAGGCTTTATAAAGCTAAAACAAAACAGTCTTTCCTGAAGCATTTCTGCACTCCTCTCAACATTTATTATCAAGCACCCAAACCAAATCAACATGTTTTAAACTGTTTGCGGTGTCTGTTAAAATAGTTTGATTTTCTTTCACCCATTTACAAGTCAAAGGTCACTGACCATCTGTGTTTCTGCAATTTCGCAATTTTCTTTGGTAACTGTGTAAAAGGTTTCATCGCTCGTCCCTTCATTGCTTACAGACTCCAGGGTGTGAATGAGGTTTTCCAGCCCCCAGAGGTAGCCGTCCTCCCGGTTTCCTTCCTGCCAGGGAATTTCGTGGTTTAACGTCTGGCCCTCTGGTAACGCCGTGGTCTTGCCAAAGTCAATGATCCAAACTTGTGCATTGCTCGTGTGGTCGTGGATAAAAAGGAGAGAGCTGCCAATGACCTATGAAAAACCACAATGGTTTAATGCAAGCTTGTCCTTTATCAACCATCCAATATATATATATATATATACATGTATATATATATATATATATATATATATATATATATATATATATATATATATATATATATATAATATATATGTGTATATCTTGCATTTTTTCTTAACAAAAGGGTACAAAAATAACGCCGACTTTATCAGTAGTGTTCAAGTAGAAAAGGGTTCTCGTGTTCGGAATACAGTGTTATATGTATATTATATTATATATATATATATATATATATATATATATATATATATATATATATATATACATATAAATGGGTGACAAAATTAAGTCAAACTAGTGAGCAAGCAAACAAATCTAATAGCGACTGGCCAGCCCTCTTCACCACATCATCAAAAAGAATGTATTTTAGAGAAATGGTGTTCAATCACTCTTATTTAAGCACATGTTTTTGTCACTCAAGTTTTAGATCAGGTATCACCTCGTGTTGCTTGAAGAACTCTGACATCTTCAGGGCCTGCTGGATCTCCCTCAGTCTGCTTAGATAAGACTTCTGTGTTTCAAGAAAAAACAGTGACGTTTCAAATCTCTTTTTAAAATGAATCCAGAAATAAGAATCTGCTACAGTTGCAGTAACATTAAAGGGTGTTAAACAGTGCATATTTGTGAACCTCCCAGCATAAGAGAAAACTCAAACAGTATTATTTGCATTAAATATTTGCTCTGCAGTTCAAACACTTTGAGGCTGTTCTCATCCATCATCAGCCTGTCACCAACATTTTTTTTCGATGCAAGGACTGAATGTACAAAATAATTTATATTTGTCCAAACACTGAATACGGATGTGAGAGCTTACTGAACCGGTGTGTTTGTAGGTGCTGTTGTCTTTCAGGTGCTGCCTGCAAGACGGCCTTGTGTATACGAGCAGTACAGTTTATTTTGTGTGTGTCCTTGCATGTCGGAATACACAGCACATACAGTATGTCTGCAAGGGCAGACAGATTGTCACATACTATGATGTCGACGTTCCCTTCGACAAATCCCTTGAACACCTGGATGACATCCTGCTTTGATCTGGTTTTCTTGAAGTCAGTCCGACACGTACCATCACATTTCTAAAATAGGAAATATTACACAACAAAATTACTCCTGACCTGTGATTGTACTTTCTTTAAAACTGCCATAATTGAATTTACTTTTACTTTACTTTAAATTTGGCCACTTCAGGGAAACAAAATATAACCCGATAAAGATGATATGGCAAACGTGTTAGCAACAGTTGCCTATTTACACATGAGGCAGAGGGCTTTGTTTTTTTACACTAAAGCATGTAAACATGTCCTAGTATAATATGGGACCCCTAATTTATTCATGATTAACAAAACGCTTCCGTCTCTGTGCATTTTTCATTGTGCTCATGTGTACAAGTATACCTTGTAGTGTCTTTTTCCACTGCATATTTTCGTGTATTTTCATGAATATAATTAACAATAAACACTCTCTCTACCTTAATCCCTTCTATCCTGAAGCCCAGAGTGTTGGTGGAGCTCATGGTCTCCCTCCACTGCATGTAGCGAGGCTTGGTGACACCTCGTTGGGAATGCTCCTGGGGAGTCGGGCCTTCACTGTCCACCTCCACCATTTTGTTGTACAGGTCTTCTCTCGGCTTGGGCCGTTCCCGCGCCCGAACAAGTTCTTCCTCCAAGTACGTCCTGAAACAGCAGGAGGAATAAAGCTTTCAGGTGCAGGTGCAGCATTTTTATAGACTACTGGCCGTTTTAAAAATGCTCTCTGCATGAGCGTAAATAGTAAAGTTAGATTACCTTAGTTATTAAGACACAAGATACATAGCTTACACAGGAACACACTAAAACCCAGAGAGATCAGCTCATTTCTAATGGTATTCACTCATGCAGAATTACTGAAGCTCTCAGCTGTATTACATTCTGCTGGGGAACACTACAGCAGCGCGTTCACACTTCTTTGTATTCATACCAGACAGTTATGTGCAAACAGATGTGGATTTCAGTTTCAGTTCGTGAGCCCCGCTTCCTCTGTGCTGAAGAGGGAAGCTGAGAGGAGACTCCAACGTGCAGCGTTCAACTGTGTGAAAGTCTGAGTGTTGGTGTAAGTTAGCGGTTTTGCAACTTTGTGGTTGTGAGTGTTTTTGACAAAGGGGAGTCTCCAGGGACACCCTGTGTGTGTGTGTGTGTGTGTGTGTGTGTGTGTGTGTGTGTGTGTGTGTGTGTGTGTGTGTGTGTGTGTGTGTGTGTGTGTGTGTGTGTGTGTGTGTGTGTGTGTGTGTGTGTGTGTGTGTGTGTGTGTGTTGTGTGTGTGAGACCTCAGTAATACAGACACACACACAGACGGTAGGCTAGTCACGCGTGTGTCTGTCCGTTTAGAGAACATGCGTATGCTGAACCGGAAATAAAGTTCTCAGAGACCTGCTTGCCTGTGTATGTATTGATGCATGCGTGTGTGTGTGTGTATGTATTGATGCATGCGTGTGTATGTGTGTGTGTGTGTGTGTGTGTGTGTGTGTGTGTGTGTGTGTGTGTGTGTGTGTGTGTGTATGTGTGTGTGTGTGTGTGTGTGTATGTGTGTGTGTGTGTGTGTGTGTGTGTGTTTGTGTGTGTTTTTGAGCTTGTGCACATGACACAGTGAAGCACCCCGCCCGCTGTGGCAGGAAGCCAAGCATGTAGCCTGCAGTAACAACAGGTGTTCCCTTGTAGAGCAAAAATGCTTTAGGTGGCACGTACTGTCAGCAGTCTGCATTAATCCATGAGCCATCAATTACATAAATACATAAGTCAATTATCTTACACCATGTCATTTACAAAGACATAGAACTACAAAGACCGTTCGAAATAGTAACATGGGTTCTTATCATAAATAAATGCCTAAAAAAAAAATCTACTTTAAGTAATGAAATGAACACCTTACTTGCTTACCTCACTCCCATCTTGCAGTCCATGACATTGGGAAGGTCAAAGTTTGCTAACAGGTCAGTCATATGAAGAAAAGACTCTCCATCTTTTTCCACAGTGCCGTGGTAACCTGGCACATATGGGAGCAGCACGTCATCCCTCAGCTTCTCGAAACACTGCATCTCGATTTCTGAGAACTTTTTCAGGATGTTGCCCTCATCTGCAGCTTTGAAGTTACCTGAGATGAGATGAGGACCAGAGGGATGAGAGAAAGAGTCTAGACATTTAAAGGTACGTGCCCTCAGTTGGTTAGATTGGAAAGTAATGTGCCTGTATGCTGGAAACTCACAGAGATATGTAGCTCAGCCAAGTTGCTCATTTTCAGGTTTCAACTAAAACATGTTGAAACACATTATTGTTCTCGCTGTCTGTCTGAATATACCTGTATTCACCTTCTGTCTGAAACGCTTTGTTTCAGTGCCTGTGTCTTTAAACCCCCCTCCTGAAAAAAGCCCAGTCTGCTCCGATTGGTCAGCATTATCTGGTCTTCAACATCTGCCCTCTTGGCGTCTCTGCACTGCCATAGCAGCCAGCACTGTAGTAGCACTTTCTACCTATATATAGTATATTTGTGACATCACAACCCTACAGAAGCAGTGAAGGCTCATTTAAAGGCCCAGTTTCTGAATACAGACTGTGTCAGTTATCTGTGGATTGAGTGTTTTGATACGCTCACAGTATTTGTATAGCACCCTGACTTGCTTTTTAATCAAAGAACTTTTTACAATGAAGTGTTTGTGTCTGATACAGGGAGATAGTGTTAAAGGAAACCAACAGACATCAATCGTCCATGACAGCAATGTTTCCTGTTAGTATGGTGATTTTGCCTGACTCTCCCTGTTTTATTAAAGCTGCTTGAAGACACAACACAACAACACAACAATGGTCTGGACAGGTCAAACCTTTGTGCCCGGCTAGCTGAACCCAGTTCAGTTTTCTCCTCTGCGTAGCACTGAAGGGCCATTGGACAATCGTCTTCAACTTCCACCACGGCTTGCTCTGGAGAAGACGTACGAGAGAACACACAGAAGTGAGTCTAAGAGAACAGAATAGAAAGGTGATAAAGCTTTTCTTGTTCACGTCAATGATCTGAGAAAAGTATGACCTTGGTCCACTGTCTGAATAGATATCTGATCACATAAGCAGTTTTAACCAGTAAATCTGATGCCAGGTTTCTAATTTTCCACCATGTGAAACCTCCAATCTAGGTCAGTTAAATGCCATTTCTGTGGAAACTCATATCTGCACTCAACATCTCTATGCAGCATGTCCTGCCTGGTGTGGTGGTGGGCATTCACAGAGACAAATCTAACATCAGCTTACAGCTAAAGACATTTTCTAGTTATTTTGCTTATATATTCAAGTAGGATTGAGAATGTCACACTGATAAAAACATGGATAATTTGTCATCTTTGGCCATATCTAGAGGGGAAATTTCCTGGTATAACACCAAATAATCGAGGTTGACACTGCCTTTGCTGCTGGCCTCTCATCTCCCACTCACTTGTTTGCATGTCTGAATTTTTTTTTTGGTGTCATATGACTATTTGCAACGGGTCAAATATTCACAGAATACTGAACAAAAACGATGACTGGCGGGTGAATTTTCTGTCTTGGCAGAGATGTTTAGTTTTTCACGGTTGTTTGTTTGAGAACTCTTTTCATAACACCCTGGCATACTCCTTCTTTCTCTTTCACTGTCTCTTAAATATGCATACACACACACACACACACACACACACACACACACACACACACACACAGAAAAACACAGTAACAGCTTGCGTATTTCACAGAGACACAGTAGTGTTTTACACTTTTAGAGCACTGCCTGTTTCATTCCCTGACAGAAAAATGACCGTATCGCAAATAACACTCACTGTAAAAGTGATTATATTTCTATTCAGGGCATTTCAAATGGAAAATACAACAAATAAACAAAGTGCTAGGCACTGGAGAGAAAAAAAGTAATACATGTTCTAAGATCCTATCTTCAGGCTTCGGAGAGGTCATATTATGTGTTGTGATTGAAACAGGAAATGAAACACATGGCTCCACAGCAGCCAGCCAAGTAAGTCTCTCTTAAATGTCAGGTGATATGCTTCACTTACTGCGCCGCTGTTTGTTTACTGATAATATCGCACTGTGAAGGAGTAAGACTTCTAAAGCATTTGTTTTACGTGATACATGTTACTGGTTAATTGCATTTTCATTTAAGTAAAGTGGAGTCAAATAAAATTATGTTTTTCTTTTCATACACACAATCATACACAGTATTTTGCCTATTGCTTCACAAAGCAAAAAACAAATAGAGCAAATAGACTGTTAGACCTCTGGAGTCATGTGGAGTAATGCCGCACAGACTGAGAGGGAATGGAAACTCTGAGTTTCGATGTAAACGTAACAACCCTGCAGCTCTGTGGCTAATATTTATATTTTACACATAGTGTGACATTGAAACTTCATGTTATTTACACCATGCTGTCCCAGCCAGCCTTGATGACAGAAACCACAAGAGTCTGTAATGATAACACTCTGGAAAATACTGGTTTCACTCTCAAGTTAGAACTTGTAATAACAGGTCTGCTCATTGTATAAAGCCGGGTGCATCAAAAGTATTCAGATGCTTTACTGGGTAAAATAATCCTTTTAAATAACATAGTTGGATCCTATTTATTTTTATGTAATTCAGTTGCATTTATCATTTTCATCTAGTCTATATATATATATATATACATATATATTATTTATCTCTTTTGATAAGATTGATTTTTTGGAGTTGAATTACATTTAAAGTTGAATAAACTCCACTGTTAAAATGTTGTTTAAATAAATAAATAAATAAATGCATGACGATTGTGATTGTGATCGTGATGATGCATGAAGTCCATGAGTAATTGTGTTAAATCTTGATCTGAGTACTGACCAAAGTCATCATAATTACGATTTTGGCCATAAACAATCATTTTACATCTTTGGACCTTTAACTAACAACTCATAGACAGCTGAAACATGGCACCCAACCACATACTTTTATACATGAGCCAAAAACATTAGAAAACACTTACACTCTATTATATTCAGGGCACTCTGGCAGATGGAATTTAATTGTAGTCTTCACAAAGGGCATCTGAATTAATAAACTGTTGGCAAAGTGATACAATGACACTACAGCCCATGAGCACTCGTGACGGCCGACACTTCTGTGTCAGATGGACAAAAAAAAACAGCTACAACTAGAGAAGTAGACTAGCAGGTAGAGAGTGGCTAACGTATGATGCCCTTAGGAAAACAAAGTACTGCGTATTTTCTTACGGCGGGGAAAAAAGGAAAAGGGGTTTCGTTTGTGATTTGTAAAACAAACTTTAAATTTGAAACTTTAAAAGAACACCAAGTTTCAGTAACTCATCTAATATGGGGGGGAGGGGGGGTCCATGAGCGTCTCATGTTTTGAGATGCAACTGTACGTGACTTCTGCTTAGATATCCTGTAAATAGAGTAATTACTAAGGCTTTCAATTAAAAATATTTAAATGTTATATCTTTTATGAATCGTATGTATTTGAATTGCATTAGGCTTCATTGTTTCTTGTTGTTATAGTTAAATCATGTTGTTAATAAATGCTATATTTAAACAGACAGTATCCATCTTGCCAGGTTTTTTCAGTAGAGTTATCTCTCTAATTAATCTTCTACATCCCTGCACCATTTCTTATGAAGAAGATACCCTTTGTATAGGGTATTTCTTTCTTAATACACTATACAAATGTGTGGCTAGTGTGAATGCTGAGGGACTAGTAACCTTTGAAAAGGTGAGCCAAAAACAGTTAGTTTCAAGCCCTGATTATATTGTATGAGCTTACAGTACAACAGTAAAATCTTAATTGTTATAGCAACTGGTAACCATAGCTGTCAGAGAGTTAAAAGTACAAGATTTCCCTCTGTAACGCAGGAAAGCAGAAGTCAAAAATGGTAGAAATAGAATTATTCAAATAAAGTAAAACCACCTCAAAATTGTACAGTCAGTACAATAAGTACAGAACTTGAGTATATGTATAGATCACAATTTAATACAAAAAGACATTCATTTACTCTCACAACTTAAAAGGAACCTGTTTCTGTTTGATTCTATCAGCCTATGTTTGCTTTCTGCTTGGTTTCTTCAACACTTGCTTTCTGCTCCGTCAGACACACCTTTTCTTTGTGTATATGACAAACCATGCTGATCTGAACAGTCAGAGTAGTCATTAGCAACACTGCAAACACCATGTTCCAACAATGCATTTTACTGAGTAGAAACAAGAGCGAACAAGAGCGAGACGATGTGACTCACTCTGCCAACCATTAGAACTCCAGTTACGCTGTATTGTCATCTCCAAGTGCTAATGGAATACAAACCTCTGCAAGATGATTAAATTATTCCTGTTGCAATGCCTAGCCTGTTTGTCCACCTGTCTGTCTGTCTGTCTGTCTGTCTGTTCTCTACTCTGCTGCCTGCATTTCCATTAAAAAGCACTTTGCTGTGCACTACCAGAAGTTAATCTCGATTCCACATGCACTAAAGTGTGAACGGACAAAAGCACTGATACAAGAGTAGACTTCCTGAAGTGGCTCTCTGTTAGATGCCAAAGGCCAAGGCTCAAACTGGCTACTGACCACAGAAAAACATTATTACACAATGACATGTGTACTGTGTGTGTGTGTATGTGTGGGCTGATGTGTGGGCTGATGTGTGGGCTGAAGGGGCAAAAGCATAAAAGTGACTATTTTCAGAGGTGACACAACCGACATGTTTCCATTTCCACTTGTGATGCCTTAAAGGACCAAAAAAAGAACTTTTATTTGGGAAAGCCTTCATTAGGAGCCTCCCTTGATCGGACAATCTTACTCACACTCTCTTACTCACATGCCCATGGACACACAGGCTTAACAGACAATGTGTATTGAGTCTGTTTAAAGTAAAGTGACAGCTACAGCCTTGTATGGAAAAGGCAAAGAAAGGTGGTGGCACCATGAAAACACACACACACACACCAGACCAAACCAGACCAACATATAAACGTGCATCATACCAGCATGCACACGCATGCACACGCATGCACGCACGCACACACACACACACACACACACACACACACACACACACACACACACACACACACACACACACACACACACACACACACACACACACACACACACACACACACACACACACACACACACACACACACAATGGAAGTCTGAACCTGAGTCTAATGTGGTGATAGTGCAGACAAAAAGCAGACTATGTTGTTAGTGCAGAATCCAGGAGGTGACTCACACTTCCCAACAAATCACATGAAGAGACAACGATAATGCAAAAGTTGCAAAAATATGTATTCAGTTCAAATCTAAATGTAGACTATCAGAATTTGCGCAACTGAAAGGTTTAAACTGCACTGTTTGCATGCATGTGCAAGCACGTTAAATAAGGCTGAGACCTGTCAGCCACAAGTTAACTTTTTCAGCCAAGAATGTCAAACAAATATCCACCCTCAGCGCCTATTGAACTACAGGCCGATCCTTCAACACTAGTCTGTGTGCTAAAGGAGGGATGCAAAGTGATAAAGGTCAGGACTTACAGTTCCAAAACATCACCTGACATTTAACTTGCAGGAGGTGCATTTGTATTAATAATAATGTGCATAACATGTGCACGAGTTGTCAACTCTACGCTAAAAATAGTTATTGATTGTCAAGAATAAAAACTGTTCTTGTTTTTGAAATATTGAATCATGAAGCTGTGTTTTTTATGGCCTTTAAGGTAATTAGCAGTAGACAAAATAGATGTGTCATGTTGCCACACAACAAAGGTCATATAGCTCTCAGCAGCTTCTTCGTGCACCTGGGATCATTAAAGTGATGTGAAAGGCTCTGTAACCCATTAAACATAAGGAGGGATAATGTGATTTCAATGGGGACAATCACATTTCCTCCAAGATTATCCTGCGCTCACTGGCAGGGATCTCAAGGTTGTTTCATTTTTCGTTTCGCATGATCTCTAAGAACAAGACAAAAGCAGCGAGACTCTGAGCTGACAATTCCCAGATGTCAAAGCAACATACATAAGTGCAGAACAGATACGAAAATGCAGAAGTGACTCATTTCCCGCAAAACAAGGATTTTGCTTGAGAGCTCACTTATATAAGAAATGTTTATAGGACTCAAAAACCCTTAACTTTGAACAAATTCTGTAAATAGCTCCTCGTTGCCGACAGATGCCAGTGGTCCTCTGTGAGGAAGTAGTTTGCTGACTGTTGTTTATGTGCTGCTGCGCTTCACTGTCTCTTCTTTACAAAACATCAGCTATTTACTGTAACTGGGTAATTATAGGGGAGGCAGATATGAAAAGATACACAAAGGGACAAAGATGGCAATTTGTACTGTACCACCAGGCAAACGATTCTCTTTACCCATATACACTTACTACATTGCTGCACAGCCTGTTTGCATTACACTTCATTCATTTTGAACGACTGTCTACAGCAAATATATATTATTTTAATTTATATACTTTATATATTTGATTTCGTATATATTTATTAAGGGAGTCTGCAAACTAAGAATTGAATTGTCAGTGCATGCTTCACTGTAATTGTTGTGCATAGAGCTCATAACAACAATCATACAGGGAGGCAACAGATTGTTTTGAATATTGTACAGTAACTGTAACTGGGAGATACAGTCGCCACAGTAACACGGTTCGCTGCTAAACCTACCAGTGACCCTCAAGTTCAAACTGAGAAACCCTCTTAAAGTCTGACTAGATCTCTTTTCGGTTTCCTCACCTCTCCGGTGTCCACCAGATGCTCTAAAGTGACGATGCCTTTGCTTTTGCTCTCGCTGTCGCTGAGCAAATCGTCCTCGGACTCCACAGCAGAAGACCCCGTGGAGGAGATGGAGGAGTTGGACAGTTTCCTGCGCAGGGTACCGTCCACAGCATCCTCCCAGTCCTCCTGCTGCATCTCCCGGGAGGAGCCGCCTCCCTCCGGGGTGATGGTGACCTGCGGTACCCGGCGCGTATCCATCACAGTCGGCGCTCTGGTTGCGGACGACGGGGCGATTTGAGCGTCTTTCTGAATGAGATCATCGCAGGTCTGGGGTGTCTTCCCGGCTGTTCTTCGCTCTAAACGCGATACCTCGTTTATTCCAGTCCCAGAAAGCACAAAGTCCTTGGAGCTCCTTCTCTTGCACTCTTTGGGCATTGGAGCCCTTACAAATCCGTCTTGAGAGCGCACGAGGAGAGTCGCAAAACCGATTCACTTTAACCTTCAAATCTGGCCATTTCACTCTCAGAAAGTTCAGTGTGAGTTTAGGTATTCTGTTGCTCCTCTAAGGCACTTCCTCGTTGTTTGTTGTCCGAGTTTTCACGCGTTAAAGCCCCTCTGTCAGCCTCTCTGTGTGTACCGTAGGAAAGGGGAACCCCTCTCTGGTGTGGAGTGGCTCGCGCTTCGACGCGGTGAACACAGGCGCGCGCCGGCGCACTCACACAACTGTAAAATACTTATTATCTTCCGCATTGCCACTCTCGCTTCCTGACTGAAAAGTTACACCAGCTGACAGCTTCAGTCTTACAGTTGGACTTTCTTCTGTCTGGCGCTGATCTACGTTACTAACCCGACCCCAAACTGAACAGTTGATTGTTTGCATGTAAACATTTCCATGGAAAGACACATGAAAACTTTTATTTCTAATAAACTCAGTGTGTGGAATCTCAAAATAAAATGTATCTGGATATTTTTTTTAAAGCGCTGAAATATGACGACATGTAAGAGGAAGTTAGGATATTTACAAATTCAAAAAGTATTTGTGTCGTTATTAACCAGGAGGTGACGCTCCTGTGCGTTTTCCTGCGGAAGGCTCTTAATCTTAATCTCTTGGCAAGAAACAGTCCGCGCTGAAAGAAAAGATGGCGTGAAACTGGATTATGAATCCAGTCACTGCCACTATGGTGACTCGGCAATCATGACATAAAGACATTTTAAAGGTAAAACGTGTTTCCACCCGCATTACTGTACATGAGCCAGTTCTCCTGTGACGTAAGCATTTATTTTGATCAGATTAGGCTGCATGGTAAATTTAAACATGTCAGAGAGTACATAGGCGGATGTAGTTGTTTTTCACAGTGATGGGGGCTACTCAGACAGTAAAACTAGAAATACCATATAGTATGAGAATAGCCTGTCCATTACAAATAAAAGCCCTGAATTCAAAATGTCACTTATGTAAAAGAAGTATTATCAAAATGTACTACCTAAATTATCAAAAGTAAAATTATGCTGAATGGCTTCTTCAATAGTTAGATATTATTATGGAATATTATATTATTTTTTTCATCACCAACAAATACTCGTAAAAGCCTTTTAATATATGTCAAATTGCATGAAGCCAATCTTAGATACTACTGGGTGGATTGGTAGCACAGTACTGCATCACATATTATCAGTATATCATATTTGGATGTAAACAGTAACTAGTAACTGCATGTGTCAAATCAATGTAGTGCTGTGAAAAGTACATTATTTATCTAATCTATGTAGTGGAGTAGAAGTATAAAGTGGCATAAGAAAGGAAATACCCCAGTAAAGTACATGTACGTCTAAATAAATAAATGTATTTCATTGCATTCCACCACTGGTTTTACACACTGCAGCATCCTGTAAGATATATGATGCTGTGATCAAACAGGTGACGTGGAGTCTGTGAGGGTTTATATGTGAGGGTATTGAAGTTGGGCACAGTCAACAAGTGAAGATGGGCGAGAAAGGTAAAGAGGATGGAGTGGCAGCCATGGCAGCCTGCTACCAGGGCTTTGACCCTGTGGCCTATCTGCAGTACAACTACGTTCCACCGCGGGCCGACTTTAAGAGGCAGGACAGCATTGTGCCGTGGAAACTGGGATGCCTGCACAGAGCTTTCACTGAAGGTCAGACAAAAGTGTAAACTTTCCAAAACTGATGTAGAAATTTAATCTAAGTTTAATCTACGCATTCACATATAACAGACCCGTCCTCTGACACACATGCATCGTGTGTTACTGTTAAAGGCCAACACAAATTTGCAAATTTGATCTCTTCTTGCTGACTATTTTTTCGAATGTATGAAATACAGTTTTATGTTTTTGATGTGTTTTTACATATACAAATAGAAAATCTGCAGTCCCTTAAAATATGCCTGAGTTGTGTAATCTAATCAAAGTGAAGATTCAAGTCTGCTTTGTTCACTGTTAGTAAAGTTGAGCTTGCCTAACCGGCAGTTTATCTTTAGCTTGATAGGCACTGCGTTACACAAAGTAAGCTTATATATGAAGTAGATGTATGTACTGGTACAAAGGGGGGGTTTGTTAAGTGAACCTATTAAAATACCTAAAATAATAAGAATATAATATTACTGGGTTTATAATAAAATGGTTATAAAGAGCATGGCAAAAAGAAGTATTCAGAGAAGTTAAATTATGACTAGAATAGTTCAAGAGGGTCAAATTGTGTTGGCGTTCCCTGTTTAATCCCTCAGGTTTTTAAGTAGTAGATTTCAAGGCAACATCATGGGCTCTGGAGCCCCAAGACGTGTACAAGCAGAGACAGAAACCTCGCTACCCCGTCTCCAACAGAAGAGCAGGGGCGCTGATAAAGGTTGTTGTTTTTGTGTGTGCAAAAACCCTGACCACAACCCGTAACGGTCGCCCGAGCTGGTAATCCACCTCGCTGACTTTAGCACTGAGACAAGGTGAATATTGGGTGTGTTGTAAATGCAAATATTTGAAGACAGAATGCCAGTCGTATTGTCTTTGGGCAGAGTTTGTTTAAAACTAGATTAGTGGTGTAACATAGAGGCAACACCTTTAGAAGGATGCTTGGATCAAACAGGGAAATAACACATTTAAGATATGTTCCTCTTCATTCAGTCAAATTATGGAGTCTAATCTCCTGCCGCTCTATTCCATTCCTCCCAGGTGATGTGAGTGGTGAGCTGCTGGTGGACATTGGTTCAGGTCCCACCCTGTACCAGGTGCTGAGTGGCTGTGAGGTTTTCAACAAGGTGATCATGACAGACTTCCTGGAGGTCAATCGGCAGGAGCTGAGGCGCTGGCTCAGAGACGAAGGAGGCTGTGGCCTGGACTGGACACCGTACCTGCAGCACGTCTGCAAGCTGGAGGGACGACAGTATGACCACATTACTTTTAACAATGGTGTATTCATTCAGTATCATACCTTTTCTTCCTTCTTCAGTATTTGATTTGGTGATTTTGTGTCAATTAGGCCCTCAGCGTGGACAGAGAAAGCGGCTCAGCTTCGTAAAGTCGTCTCTGACGTCCTCCCTGTTGATGTGCACCGCCCTCAGCCTCTTGACCCTGGTGCTTTTCCATCAGAGGGGGCCGACTGTCTGGTGTCCTGCTTTTGCCTGGAGAGCGTCAGCCCTGACCTGGCTGCCTTCACCAGAGCCCTGGGCCACATTAAGGGACTCCTGCGACCCGGCGGACACCTTCTTCTCATCGGAGCCCTGGGAGAGAGTTTCTATTTTGGTGGGCCAGGAGTAAAGATCCCTGTGGTCCCGCTGAATGAAGCCCAGGTGTGTGCCAGTCTGAAGGAGACCGGCTTCAGTCTGATCAGGCTGGAGATTTACACACTGCCTCAGGATATTAGGGTGGGGGTGGACGATGTGAGTGGAGTGTTTTTTGCAAAGGCAAGGAAGGAGTAAAGGGATAGCAAGGGGACTATTAAGCTTGGGTAGATAAAGAATTTTAGTATGCCATATATACTACCACGAAGTTCAAAAATGTCTCTATTGTCTCCACAATAAATCTTACAGTCTGCTCCCAAGTCTCGCTTCATTTCTTTAACTTTCGTGCATATCCAATGTGGAAATTCTCAGGAAATCATATTCATTTTTCTATTCTTTTCAGTTCTCAAATAAAAAAGTAAAAAAGCTGTATTGGCAGCCAGAATGTCATTTATATCCCTTCTAAAGAGAAAGCAAGTACACATTTCCAGTTAAAATTACCAAATAAATATATCAGGCATCCTGTAAGCTTTCTTTCATAAAAATGATACATGTCTACGCCTCCTTTCCTGACTAAAATGGGATCTTCCCCATCTTCTCTTTCCACGTTCAACTCACTTTCATGCACGAATGCAGTCCTACATTCTGTACATGCACACATGATGCATTAGCATGTTTTAACTTTTCTCTATCTCCATCACAGCCCTGTCTTTGTTCCCTCTGGACAGATGGCTTTACTAATGCACAGATTATATACAAAATAGATGGATTGGTAGAAAAAAAGCATAGCTGGAGGCGTCTATATGCAAATAAATCAAGAAGACGTATGACAATGATAGCCAGATTAAATATAGAAGAATAACAACACTGACAGCCTATACCAGCCTGTAAAACCAGATATGCATTGCAACGCATGAGGTAAAATAATGTTATGGTGTGTTATAAACATCATAATGGATTCTGCATTGTGAAAATACAGTAACCTACCTTGTGTGCCATAAGGCCATTTAATTTTTTTTTTAATGCCAAAAAGAAAGTCTAGTTTTAAGGCCTTTTTTGTTATGGTTTCGTAACTACTTATGTGTTGCACATTCCTACGTTTATTACTTACGTACAAGCATATTATTATTATAGTATTGTTGTATGACCTTCATTATCATATGCACTATACATATTTTTTGCTTCTGTAATAATATGATATTGTAAAGTCGGGGCAGGACTATATAAGCACTATGCTTCTGTCTGCTGCTTCTCCAACGCATACAATTGTTTTGATCTTTGATGGAGTCGATAAGAATTGATTCAGCTGTTTCGGTTTTATCTTTGTGATTTAGTTTCTTGTTTTGTTGCTGTTGATAAATAAACAAATCTTATTAAACAAAAAAAACTGCACCGCACTGGAAAGAACGGGGCCCAAAAAGAAACACAAAATACAGTAGCTTAATGTCTCACTTTAATTAACTTTTACCAGATGAATCAGTTCTTAAAACTTTGCAATTCTGCTGCAACTCTCAGTTCTTTTAAATCAAGATTGAAGACTTTTTTGTTTGACACCGCCTACCAGTAAATAATTTTAACTGCTTGTACTGCACTTTAACTTCTTACTTTTATTCATTTTATTTGAATGTCATTATAAATTTGATTTAAATGCTCTGTGTGAAGAACTTTGAAGCCCTTTGCTGTTGAACTGTGCTCTCTGATCTACTGCTGATACACACCCCGGTCCAGTAGGTGGCGGTAATGCAGAAAGAGAAAGAGGAGGTGACCCCTGTGTGGTTGACGTCTGTGGTCCTGGTAAATAGTGGCGGAGTGATCTTTGTCTCACTTTGTCTCTGCAGAGGGGTTTATTTCTCTCTTTGTTTTACCTGTCGGTCTACGAGCACTAGCACCATGTTTGCCGTCAGAAACGCTCTCCGCCTCGGCTCCAGGTTGTCCATCCCCGCGGTGGCGAAGAGGGGATGCGCCAGTGGTGGCATCCCGGTGGACGACGTGGTGAACGGACTCACTGACGACCAGATACAGGTCAGTAAGTTCACTTGGCTGCGTTGGCAGTAAAATACACAACCCTAGGCTCACGTTAAAGCTAAAGTACCGTATGGTTTAAGACGTTTTACGGACAAAGGCAGACGGTTATTTAACAACGTTTTTGCACATGACGTAATGACGTAACGAGTCCTTGGTGTTAGCTGACCCAGCTAAGCTAACACCACTTACCAAACTTGTTTCGCACTCGTTAACTACTTAATGTTTGTTTATATTATCTGTTCGTCCCCGTTTTAAGCACTAAAGCAAACTGAACTTATATAGCGCCTCAAGGGGGCATCGCTTTAAGCCTAACGAGCTTTATTTACTACTATTAGCCCCGCTAGCTATGACGCTGCCAGCTAACGTTACGTCATAGTAATGGACATCTACTCAAGACTGAAAAGTCTTTGATAAATGCTTTCACATTCAGATGTATCATAGCAAGGTGACAGCAGGTCAGTGATACTTAGCACCGTGTGTGAGTATAAGAGAGACTGGCCACTGCCTGGGAGGGAGGCAGGGGGTGGGGTTCATATGGAGGATTTGATTGGGTGTAAGTGGCTGTCCTCAAACCCTGGGTATAACCTATGTCCATGGGTACAAACCTAACCCTTAGTGAACTACATTCTGCATTTTTGTGAAATATGTTAGAATAGAGAGCTTCAACAGGGGGTCCTCAACGTCACTGCAGGGGTCCCCCAATTTTTCAAAAATATGTCTGAAAATATTAGCAAAGATAATTTTGACAAAAAATAAATAAATACATTTACACAACCTTGATGAGAGGCTTATAGGCAAGGTAGGCACTAAGGTAGACATGCAGAGATACATTTGAGCTGAAGGATTCAGTGTGCTTTCCAAATGTCTGTTTAACATTAACATACATGATGTATACTTATATGATTAATTCATAATCATCATTGTAATATCTTAGTTGTAAGTGTGGCTCCGTCTATGCCTTGTTACTGCCCACTTAAACCATAGTCTGAGCATATAGTTGACGCGTGCTTCAATAAAACTCCATAATCCATGTTCTTCGTTTTTACCGTTTTTGTTTTTAACAAAGAATACATCAGCAAAGCGTTTACATGGAGAAATGTAGCAGACGACAAACAAAAACTAGTTTTTCAGGCTCCATAGCTTCTGACAAACAAAACATTCACAGATAGCCTGATTTACTTATTTACTAATCAAACCCAGGGCTGGTGGCAGCTACAATTGGTTGAAATCATCACACTGTAATAATAATAATAATACATTTTATTTGTATTGTGCTTTACATTCAACAATCTCAAAAACAACTACTTGTTAATAAAGCTTTCATACCAGAAAATGTAAAGTAAAAAGTTATCTCTAAATGGCTTTGACATATTTGTATTGTATGCACCATAAAATAAACTGTGTATAAACCTTTTACAAGATGTAAACATGAACATTGTAAATGTATCCTAGTTTATTTCCTGTTGCAGTGTATGTGAATGACATCAGCTGGCAGGAAGTTACCAAGGAACGCGGCTGTTGCCTAGCAATAGAATTCCAGCTAAGGGGTCCTTGGCCTAAAAAACGTTGAAGACCCCAGATCTAGAACATTCACCTGTACACTTGCTAAAGATAAACAGTGAAGCTAATCAATGTTTCAGTCTGCCATGCAGGCACATGAAGACGAGATGAGAACTACGGCAGCCTATTCGTTCTTCAGTACTTTTAATAAAAGTTATAACATATGTGATTTAGTTGCTTTAAAGTCTGTTGTTTGTTTTGTGTCTTTTGCACAGCTCAGGCAGACCGTTCGTAAATTCTGTGCAGAGAAGCTTGCGCCTCAAGCTGACGAGATCGACAAGACCAATGCATTTCCAGGGATGCGGGTGAGTTGAAACGCTCCAATGTACACCGTACCTGTATTTTACTGATTGAGTTGAATAGTTACTGATGAATACTGATGTAATGTATCTCACTTGAAAGTTGTGTATGTCCACATGTAAATTTACCATCAAGCCTGGAGTAGGATTTCTGTCTTGGTAACATATTGCATCCGTCTCTCCACAAGGAATTTTGGAAAGACATGGGGGAGATGGGACTCCTTGGGATAACTGCTCCAGGTAAGACCAGATATTTAGACGACGTTACATTATAGCTACTCATAGGAAACTGGTCTTCTCATTTATTGTAGTGTTTTAATTTGCTCTCTTCATCTGTTTTCAGAGGAGTATGGGGGCACAGGATTGGGCTACCTCGATCATGTCATTGTGATGGAGGAAATGTCGCGAGTATCAGCAGCCATTGCTCTCAGTTACGGCGCCCACTCTAACCTCTGTGTCAACCAGATGGTACGCCACGGCAACGAGAAACAGAAGGAGAAGTACATGCCAAAGGTCAGTGCCGAAATGCTTTACATTATAAACCGTTTTACAAACTTGGATGGATCAAATTATTCGTTCTCATCACGGCCTTTCCTGTTGCCAGTTAATGACAGGAGAGCACGTAGGAGCCCTGGCTATGAGTGAGCCCAATGCTGGCTCTGATGTTGTATCTATGAAACTCAGAGCCAAGAAGCAAGGTAGGACCCCCTCTGCATTAGTGTTAATAGTTAATCTATATTGTGCTTTTTCTATATTTTTTTTGTAAAGTCTTCTATTCATTTTTGTAGTTTTTATACAGTTGTATATAGTTTTTATTTCCTACTTTTTTCTGTTTATCAGTACTTATTTTTTTCTTTGTGCTGCTGCAATACTTGACACCTTATCTCTCAAGTGATATATTTATACCCACGTATGCATGCAGTGTGTGTTTAACATCTAATATGTATTGCCATCAAATAGTACTAGCTATGCTTTGGTTGCTCTGCTGCTTATCAGGAACTAGGGCGCACTCACACTGTCCTTCCGCACCGGGCCAAAACCGGTGACAAGGGACAAGTACCCTAAAGCCCAGGGCGCTGTGCGGAAGGACAGTGTGAGTGCGCCCTTAGTTATTTCCTGGGGACTGTACTGATTCAGGGTTTGACAAAAACACTGCTGGCATTTAGCACTGTTCACACTGAATATTACATTCACCAAGTGACACAAGACAGCAGGAAAGCAAAAAGTTACAGTTTGTCCTGTGAGTACACAGACTTGTCCTCTGCCAGTCTTTTCTTTGCTGTGTATGTATTTAAGCCAACATCATCTCATCTCGCACGTCTCTGACAAGCTATGTAGCCTGATCAGATAACTATTTAGGCTGTTCATTTTTCAGCCTGGTAAAGGGTTCAGACAAGAGCGCCCTCTCTTCCACAGCGTATAGAGGGTTAATAAGTTCCAAATCCCTTTACTGTACTGCTAACATTTGTTGTAAACCTTCATGTTGGATATTTTTTGGAGTCTTGCTTCCGTCTTGACTCAGCCCAACTCAACTCAACCGTCTGAATTCGCTCCACGGCAAAGTCAGGCCATTCAGGACTGCCGGGCGGGTTTTTTTTAGATGCGACGTAGTGGAGAAACCACTGTAACGGCTCGCATCGAGGAAGCAGACGCCATCATTGATGCTGCTATTTCATCCGTGTTGTCCAAGTGAATATTTCTTTTTTAAGCTCTGAAGGCTTTTGTTGGTGGAAACGATGTCAGCTGTTCTGTTTGGCTTTTTCCTGCGTCGCTCTCATCAGCGTCACAGGTTGGTTTCGATGTGAGTGGTTGAAGTAGCACGTCAATAGAGATGACGGACAAGTGGTTTATCTGATCATATGCAAGGATTTTTGATAAGGCCCAGCCTCATGAAATCGCTTCCCAGTCAAGCGATCCCAGATGGATAAGGGAAGCCAGGCGGAATGAGATTCATCTGGCAGGAGTCAGGTTAAATAAACTATCATGGAGAGTAGTGTCTGTATGCAGTGAAACTAAGATCTCTAGAGTTGGATTTAAACATTTTACAAGTTTTGGAACTGCACATTGGCACATAGAAGAGTATTAGGTTTGGCTGATTCTGCTCAGCAGAGACCAGCACTTTGTATTTTGTCCAAATATTAGGCTTAAAGCACCTTAAAAGCCAAATGCCAATGCAAACAAAAGTGTGCATGCCTTTAAGTGACAATGTGAAAGAGGTCACTCATTGAATCTACAGCTCCCCTGGACTTTACAGAGCTTTAGACTGAGTTTCAGCAGGGTCTTTAGCTGTCTGGCCCACAACTTTACTATTAGTTCACTTCCACTGCTCACTGCTTTTTTCAGCAAGAAAGCTCTAAAACTCACTGCGCACTACCTGCTCAACATCAAACTTCAGACAAACGCAGTAAGAGACAAAACCGTGAACATATTGGAGCATTTAGCAACTAAAGAGCCTGATATTTCCCTCAGGAAATGGTAGAGACCAAAAACAGAGCTAACAGAGAGTGAATATTGGTTGGTTCACCGGGTGGCCAAAGCACAACTCCAGATGAATGATAATGTTGTTTCATAACTGCTGGGTGTGTAAATAAGAAACTGCTAACAAGCCTGGTATAACAACTTAATAGGTGATTGTTTGTTTTGCAACTTGTTTCTGCTGCTCCCAAGTGGCCACAAATATCAGTTACAGCAGGTTTAAAGGCAGAAAGACGTGAAGAGAAGTGGCACAAAATGATATGAAATGAAGATGAAGATATTATCGCTGTCCTTTTAAATTTCCCAAATAACTAACAATATAAAATCAGAAGATTTAAAGGTACATGTTTACAACAATGAAAATTTAGTTATGAGCTCTCACAAATGCACCACTGAGTGAGAGAGACATTTCAGAGTGCCATCAGCTCAAGGGTGTGATCGCTTTGTGGCTGCACCTTCCTTCATGCCTTGTAAATTGTAAATGTCTTTGTTGGTTGTAAGTTTAATGATTAGTGTTTGATTTATACTGGTTTTACCAGAGAGACAGAGATGGTTCCAACCATAGACCTTTTTAATCGAATTCCATTGCTAGGCAACAGCGTTGGTCCTTGTTAATTTCCTGTCAGCTGATGTCATTCACAGCAACAGGAATCAAACTTGGACACACTTAGAATGTTTATGTTTACAACTTTGAAAAGGCCTATAAAGTAACTACAATCACAGCCCTGCCGTCACACCGTCTCTTGTCACCTATGGTTAACATTTCAAGAGTTTACCATGTATCCAGACATATGGTTTTAAAATCTCAATGCTGCAGTGTGTCCCTTTTTTAGCTCCACTTCATTTGTATTATGACTTGTGTTTTTCTACAGGTGACTACTATATTCTGAATGGCAACAAGTTCTGGATCACAAATGGGCCGGATGCCGATGTCCTTATTGTTTATGCAAAGACAGATCCTGAAGCACATCAAAGGGGCATCACAGCTTTCATTGTTGAAAAGGTAAATCCAGTCAAGTTGTTCTGTCTCACTTTTGGCTCAGGGGGTGTGGTGTGTTTACATGTGATAAAATACACAATTATGCAAAAGGACCATGAATCACTGCGACTAAAATACATTTGTGCACGTTTGTGTTTTGTAGGGAATGCCTGGATTCTCTACAGCACAGAAGCTCGACAAACTCGGCATGAGGGGCTCCAACACCTGTGAGCTGATCTTTGAAGACTGCAAAATCCCAGGTGTGTGTTTAATTGCACACGCCATATGTTAATTTGTGTAAAACAGGAGGGTCCATAGATCTTTTTTTTGTTGTATGTCTTGGGTCATTTCTGTGTATGTGTGTTGTGCGATCCTTTTAATCCGATTTTCTTGTATCATGCAGGTTTTTAATTTACTTTGCTTGACTGTTTGTCTGCTTGTTCCTTGTAGAGAAGAACATCCTTGGTCCGTTGAACAAAGGCGTTTATGTGATGATGAGCGGCTTAGATCTGGAAAGGCTGGTGCTTGCATCAGGACCTATTGGGTGAGTTCATATCAGTAATAAGCTTGAATTGAAACTGTTTAAGATTGTAATCACATTTTATTTATTTTTATTTAATCAAGCAGTCTCATTGAGATTAACATCTCTTCTCAAGATCAACAGAACAGAAACAATACACCTATACAATAATTAAAAACTGTTAAAAGAATCATAAGAAACATCCAACCATAAAGCTTTAAACTCTCCAAGGGGAAAGCCAGACTTTGGCTTGAGGGGAGTTTGCAGTTTATTTCATTTAAACGGTGCATAGTAGTTTGGGAGGTTTTAAGGTTATTACCAGATGGTGTACTGTGGGTACTAGAGTCACATGAGAGAAGAGGAGTTTGAAAGCTGCAACTGTACGGTTTTATAAATTAATAACATAAGATGGCTATTTATTTAGTGTAAGGAGGTCCATCTGACTGTCTTATACAATGATGAATATGAATTTGTGATAAAGCGTAAAGCACTATAATACACAGGGTTTAACAGTGGAAGTGTTAACAGAATTTCACCATAATCAAGTACAGACGTGAAGGTTGACCGCACAATAGTTCTGCAGTTTTCAGGAAGATGAAATGTAAATAATGTAAATAAAATGTGATATGCTGGGGTTCATCTTCGTGTAGCCACTGTTTTGCATAGTGTTGTTATTTTCCTGAATCCAGTCCACATACTCACTTATATTTATTACCCTAAGTAATTGTTTATCAATCTGACCTTTTGGCTTTGAATATAAGATGAGATGAGATAAAATGAGATAAGCCTTTATTGATCCCCAGAGGGGAAATTCAGTTATTGCAGCAGCACAAGAACATAAATAAATAGAGAAGAATAAAGAGTAAAAAAGAAACAATCAGAGGTATATACAATTAAAACAAGTATAGAAGCACAAATAGAAACTATGAAAGAGCACTTAAAGACAAAAATGACAAGGTCAAAGTGGTTCGATTAACAGCAACAGGATCATCAAATTTATTATATGTAATCACAGAACTAATATATAATTTTGATTAAGTAATGGTACTTAGTGTTTGTCTATCTAATCTGCATGTTGAAGTGTTCTTGGGCAAGATACTAAACCCCAAATGGCATCGGTGTATGAATGAGAAATAGATCGAATACTGGAGAGCAGATTACAGCTTCAGCCATCAGTGAATGAATGAATGAACAAATGAATGTGTGTGTGAATGTGGCATGTTGTGTAAAGTGCTTTGAGTGGTCTTAGGGATAGAAAGGCGCTTTAACAATGGAAACCCCTTTTGGAAAAGAGAGATTTTTGTTGTCATTCATATCTTATTCTTTCTAGTAGGTATTTACAATACAGTACAAGGAGAAATGTAGTGATATAGTAATAGATATAATATAGTAGGAAAACAAAACATCAATATAATATTAGTTATTATATATTCCTATATAATATAAAGGAGGAGTACAATGTAAACATTTTTATCTAGTATGATGTATAGCAACATATTTGTATCAGTCCCACACCATATTGTACCTCATAGCTCTGCTGCAGGTCTTTTTGTTGAGGAAATCATTTGAATATAAACTCTACTTCCGTGACAGACTTTGTAGACTGCCAAAAAAACAACTAGTGACACACATTTAGTTTTTTTCAGATGTGTGGAGTTAACATTTATCTACACGATCCTAGACTGAGAATTGAAACAGTATTGCTTTGTTTCAAGTGTTTATCAAATGAAATGTTTTAATACTGGCAACAGAAAAGCAGTTAACAACAACATGATCGCTGGACAAACTCACATCACTGACATTAAAAAAAATCAGCTGCTGAGAACAATAAGTCCAGAGGAAGTACATGACAGACATCACAATGAATGTTTTCTTTCACCTTTTTGTTTTTGGCATCTGGCAGTTTCCATCATGTGAGCTGTTAAATATCCTATTATAAGAGAAGTCTTAAACATTATTATTACATTTCAGCATCATGCAGTCAGTTTTGGACTATGCTGTTCCCTACCTGCACATCAGAGAAGCTTTCGGACAGAAGATTGGACACTTTCAGGTTCGACCTTCACTCTTCACTTTATACTTATATACTAGAGTTTGAAAAGTTACTGTAAATATGCTTTTTAAAATGTAATACCTCCAGTGTGAAGCTGGCAGCTGTAGAATTTCAAACTGTAAGTTGATTGAAGGAAATTAACATAACACTTTATTTTAATCTGTTTGCAGCTAATGCAAGGCAAGATGGCTGACATGTACACCAGGCTGAGCTCCTGTCGACAGTATGTGTACAATGTGGCCCGGGCTTGTGACAAAGGACACTTCAGTGCAATGGTGAGAGGATTTTTGTTTTTATCTACTCCTGCAGCACACTGTTTAGACAAAGATTATTCCACTTCAATCTGAACCATTTTAAAAATGTGTTTGGAGCATATATTTACGCATTTGTATGGTTCTTTCTTTCTTTAAACTTCTGTAAATATGTAAATGCATCTCCTTGAACAGTTTTAAATACAGTTCATTCTAGACCTTACAACTTGAAATAGCACGTTTAATAGGGTTTAATGCCGACACACTACATGCTATTTGCAATATTTCCAACTTGTTTTGTCAAGTAGTCAAAACTTCAAATAACTGTTGATCTAAAGAGAATCTCATCAGTGACCTGTAACATCCTAATGTAAGAGATAATATTTATCTCATGTTGTGTCATCGTGCCATTATGTATTGTTGTAAAATAATCTTTAATTGATTCTATTTTTGCACAAAAAACTGTTTTAAAATGCCTCAAACCCTAAGAAGAATGAAAAAATGTAATTCTGTTGTCACTCCCTAAGTCAGCATCTTATTTTACGGCTTTCTGCGTTAGTTCCTCCCCCCACCACTGCACACATTGACCGTGTGGACCGTTGTCATTGCAGGACTGTGCTGGAGTGATCCTGTATTGTGCGGAGAACGCCACTCAGGTTGCTTTGGATGGCATTCAGTGTTTGGGTAAGTGCCAAGAAACTGAAACTGAACCTTCAATATAAAATCGACACCGTACTTTCCAGTGGGAATTCATTTATTTAAATCAGGAGAATCTATTTTAGGGACGAAATAAAACCTTTGCTGATGCAACATCAAGATCAAATTCTGATGAAGACTTCAGCTTTTTTTTTGACTTTCCGTTTCTGGGTGGATTTCGGTCGCTGCTGTGAAGGTGGTGTGATGTTAACATCATTGAGCTGGAAGCAGCGCTCTACAGGTGCAGCTCATTTGGTTAATAAATAGCATGTCGGCTAGTTAGTGGCTGCTGTGGTGATAAGAGAGGGGAAGCTTACTCAACTGCATACTGTGTGAACATGCAGGGAGTTACATCTTCAATGTTAAACATGTAGTTAAAGTAGAAATGCACTGTAAATAGACTGTATAGAAGCTAAGAGGTGTGGCTGAGTGAAAGTAATTCATTTTAATAAGCTTAATTTTTGTGAGAATGTTTGACAGACATGAACTGCTTTCTAGACATGTTACATGCAGTGTTTTGGGAATTTTCTTCATTTGCATGCTTATAAAGAATTTGCCTCTGTTCAGGTGAAATTGCCTTCTGCCATAAAGTTTGTTTTTTTACCAGTAAATGCCCTTATTTAATAGTATTGTACACAGAATGGGATCATTTATGCATTACCATGTCAGGTTAATTAAGTGTGAATGGTTTTCGTTCATGTTTTTTTCTTTTTTAAATCTGATTCATATTGTAGTTGGCTAACTTTACTTTACTTAAAATCCCGCCAATTTTTGTGTTAAGTAGTAAAATACATGTATATAGATTTGGCTTTTGATAAGAAGTATGATTTGTAAAATATACTTATGGTTAAAAATAATACACATTTGTTTTTGAGCCATGCAGCAGCAGACAAAGATGTTACTAGCTGTGTGTGCATTTCATTTTTTTTTTTTTTATTATGGGGACTCTAAAGCAAACTAACTTGTCTGCGCCGCTTGTCAACAGGTGGGAATGGCTACATCAACGACTACCCCATGGGGCGATTCTTGCGTGATGCAAAGCTGTATGAAATCGGCGCAGGCACAAGTGAAGTCCGCCGGCTCATTATTGGACGAGCATTCAACTCCATGTACAAATAATCAGAACGGAGAAATGGCAATCGCTAAAGACTGTCTGAGTGGTTTGCCGTGGATGAACACAGTTACTCACACCCAGGGCCTTATACTGTAGAAACTGCTGCTGTTAGGATGGTGTTGGATCCCCACATGTTTCAGAATCATTGTCGATTAATCTATCAATTATTTTCTCGATTAATGGATTAGTTGTCTGATCTAAAAAATGTAGTAAAAATGTCGATCAGTGTTTCCCAAAGCCCCAAGATAAGTTTTGTCCGCAAATTAAAGATGTTCAGTTTACTGTCATAGAGGAGTAAAGAAACCAGAAAATATTCATATTTAAGAAGCTGGAATCAAAGACATTTAAAAAAAAGGTTTGCTACTAGCTACATACAGTTCATCGATTAAGAGATCAATCTTTGATGCTTGATTAAATAAGTTGAGACATTTTTTGTCAGATCAGTTTAACCGTAGTTTGAATTGCATTGATTTGATAACGAATGAAAAGGAAATAAAGCGAAAGAACTGTAAGTACTGAGCCTAATGAATAGGTTGTATTTTTCTTTCTGATGTTCTGCTGCCTTGATAAACACGGAGAACATGACTTTGTCCAGGTCATTTTGTTTTATAAGAAATGGGTATTGCATCTTTTTATATACATATAACTGGCATTTCATGCTTTCAATGTAAACTGATAACCTTTTCTGATCAATAAGGAAAAAAATATCCATGTCTGAGGATTCTGTTGTAGAGAATTAGAGAATTAGCATTAAAATAAACAGTTAGTCCATTTTTTGGAGCCAACCTATTCCACTGTTGTATACTGTCTGCACAGTCCCACTGGAGGAACACTCCTTAACATTTATCTTCTCTTCTCCAAAGGACTAATTGTGATGTACAGAGTGAAAATGTATGAAAATGATGTAGTTTTGTTTGCCATAAATAAATAGAAATGTTTTATTTATTTCTGGACTTTGTGTCAGTTTCCTGAAGGATTGCATTTAGAAAAAGAGAAAAACATTGTAAAGGACACATACGTGTTTATGTAACCCCTCTGCACCAGCTGAACACACAGGCAGCTCCTTGTTTCTGGAAAAGCCAAAGAGGAGACAGTGCTTCAGACAATGATTGAACTATCCCAGTGCATTTGAATAATACATGTTTCAGGGTAGATGTTCCCTTTTCAGAAGATACATTAGTATTTCTAACACACTGAGATGTTAGTAAGAATTTGGATTGAATATTTCCTCTTAAAAATCCATGATGCGTGAGTGTAAATGATAACATAAAAAACAAATATCTTTAATATAGATGTGATCTGCAAAATGTGCTGCAGTATCAAAAGTAATCATGCTGCAAGGGTTTTATTATTATTGATGCATCAAAGGTCCCACACTATGCTCCATTTCCAGATTCATTCTTGTGGGTTTCTCCTGAAAGATGTTTTCACGCTTTAATGTTTAAAAAACACATTATTTTTTCTCATACTGTCCGTTTGAATACACTTGTATTCACTTTCTGTCTGATATGTTCATTTTTAATGAATGTCTCTTTAAGTTCCCCTTCCAAAAAAGCCCATTTGGCTCTGATGGGTCAGTGTCTCCGGGTCTTCTGCATCAGTGTTGTGTGATCTTTATCATTTAGGAAGTATTTTTATGTTGTAGTTTGCCAGAATGTAGAGAATTGCAAGTACCCTTTTTTACGTTTGATCCCATTTTGGATGTAAAATCTTACCTGCAAAGTAAGTTAATAATTATAGCTATCAGGAGATGTATTAAGATAACTATATAATATTCCCTGACATGTATTGTAGTACAAGTTTAAAGTGACACTAAGTGGAAATATAAATGGAGTATAAGCAGGCTACTTACTTTACTCTGAGTTTTTAGTTAAATGGTTGCCGCTGATGCTTGATAGTAAATTCTGAGGAGAACCAGCAAGTTAGTTCGCAGTTAATGCAAGAAATCACATACGAACGCACTAATGTGATTTTCAAAATTGCAAAATCCAAACTACATAGTTGTGCTGAGGTGGATGTTCAAGCAAAGGCAGCAAAACAATAATCCATGTGTGTAAAATGTAATAACTAATGATCAAACAGACCGATGTTCCTCATTATCATCTCCTCTCTCTTTGAAAGTGACCTCAAGGGAAATACCAAATGTATCTGTTTACACGTGTGAAGACCCGCGATGTTCTCAGAGACAATCAATCAAACTATTTCTACGAGTCTCCTGTCTTCAAATAACAGGTGGCCCATTCTCCCTTTTAAAAGCACAGTGACAAGATGAGGGATGACGGTTTACTTAAGACATTATGGTGCATCTGCGGCTCAGCAGTCACTTTATACACAACTGTTTTTTAAAGAATGTATTTTCTTGCAAATAGAACGTTATGATGCTTGTTTTTTTTTATTAGCCTAATTTTTAATGAGATTAAGTCTGAAGCATGCTAATAAAGAGTTTATAAGTTGTCACCAGCTGCTTTCTAAATGGTTTATCATCATCGAATGCTTTGCAGATCAGTAATAGGTGATTCTAATGTGAATTTAAGGTACCAGATCTTTGCGAAGGAAGCTGCTGTGTAACTTCTGTCGGTGGAGTGTGCTTTGTCTTTTCAGCTGTTTGGGTCTTTATGAAGCAGGAAGGACCCCTCCCTTCAGAGGTGAGGTGCAAACTGAATGCCTTATTGTCAAGTCACCATTTCCCTCTTTACAATAAGCATCTGGAGCTAATGTTCATGCAGTGGCGGATTAAGGTGGTTATGGGCACCTAGGCTACCGTTTGTTTGGGCCCCCCACATTATTGATAAAGCTTTATGAGACCCCCCCCGCTAGAACAGAAGAAGAGTCTGCAACCTTGTAAAATCCTGTCAATTTAGGAAGTTCCGCTTCGTCATTGTGTTTTTCTTTTTCATGCTCCGCTATCACATTTCCTTTCTGACATTTTGCCGCTGTACTTTCTAGTAACAGTAAGTGTCGTACCATTTAACAACAAAACTGACCTTATGAACCCGGCCACATGATTGGGCAAATGTGTCCCATATCTATCCAATCAGCGACTTCTTTTTTTTAAATGTTTCTAAAGGTCCTAATAGGAGGCATTTTCCCCCAGTGTACTAAATTAAAAAAAAGATAGTCTGGCCAATCCAGGGCCCCTGCACACCTGGGGCCCCTCGGCTTCAGCCACGGCCAGCCTGTGCATTAATCCACCTCTGTGTAATTAAGTTCATCATAAATGTTTGTTGGATGCTGTTTAACCTTCTTTATAAAGGTTGGTTACCATTACAATGGCTTTAATAACGGTTAACAAATAATTTACTTAAGAAAAGCTTTATAGGTCAGTTATAAGCCAATAACTTTTGGGTTTTTCAGTGGTAAAAATTCCCTTTCAGTTGTTGGATCTTTTGACTACTTGGATCTATATCCACTTTTTAACAATCTATCATTTCATAACACTTTAAATATGACTTGATGGCTTGTTATAAAGAGAGAAAACCATATTCTTTTATGGATCGATTACGAACATTTACTCTTACCAAAGGCTTAACACAGGACAAAAGGGTTTCCACAACCTGGCATCCCCCAAAGTTGTTCCTGTGTTAACCGATCAGTAAAGCATCATTAAAGGATTTATTAGCATTGTTTAAGCAATTACTTTCAGTTTATAAACCCTATTTAAACTGTGGGGGAAGATAATTAAAATCCGTTTAGAGTATGCTATAAGTAGTCGGGAGTTGGAACTTGTATGCAAACGTGTGTTATATCAGAACCTGTTTCAATCATGTTACGTGCCAGTCAGATTATTTGTATTGCAGCGGTCTCCAGTTTGAGATGCATATGATTTTCTTTTTTTATTTAACTGTTTTTTATTTAAGTTTGTTTTAGTTTGTTGAACTAAGCTGCAGGGAAATCAGGACGAGACAGTTTACAAACGTAAGTTAAGGCCCACCTTCTGCATTTAAACTGTCTAAGAGAAGAGAAGAGAAGAGAAGAGAAGAGAAGAGAAGAGAAGAGAAGAGAAGAGAAGAGAAGAGAAGAGAAGAGAAGAGAAGATATTCCTTTATTAATGTCATTGTCATAGTGTCATGATTACAGCAGCAAAGTGGATAGCAAACATAGAAGAAGAACCAATAATAAACAATAAATTGTAAAAAAAAGAAGAAAATAAATATAAAATATAAGAATAACGGGAACAATATATACAATATTTGTAAACATTGTATATACAGTAAATAACAGTTTTGTTTTCAAAATTACTATACAAAAATGTACTATGAATGTAAAAGTGTATTCTTGTTATTGTACAAAACAATGTAAGAATGTCAAAATCTCAGTTTACATAACATAAAATGAAACTGTAGAACATGACTTAAAATTAATTAAAATGTAGATTATTTTTTGCATAGTAGCAATGAGTATGCGACCACCTTCCCCTTCACAACTGTGTCGGATGAAAACAGAAAGTCACATAAGAGATAAAGTGCTCCACATCAGTGCTCCGGGAGGCACCGTGCAGTCACATGTCAGAGCAGGTTTTGGTCATGAGCCAGAGCTGACAACCCACAGATCCTTCATTCAGGGCCCAGCTCCCCCCACCGGTCCGGGCTGCTGCCAGGGTTAATACAAGTGTCAAAAGAACAGGGCTTAAAGACATTAACTAGGTGAAAGCCATCTGTCAGCCACAGCGGGTCTGCTGCCGGGGCCGGGGGACGGTGTCATGTGGACGGCGCGTCCGTGGCCCTTTAAGAAACTCCATGTTTTCGCTACATGATGCGTCAACATAAAAAAGCGGATGATGCTGTTATGTAAAAACACGCTGAAGTGAGCCGTAGTTTGCGGGGAGCTCGCTGAATGCTTAGCACGCCTCACTTCGTCTTCTTTTACAAGCATCGTGGTTGTAAAGTGGAACCGACTGCTCATTTTTACGCGTAGCGCACGGAGCTGTAGTTTTGGAGCGGAGAGAGAGAGAGAGAGAAAAAAAGGCTTCAGCAGATCAACTCACCATGAGCCCTCTACTCTGTTTTCCTCCTTCACTCGCGGGAAGCGTACACCTGACGCATCACTCTCTCGCCCTGTGGAAGTGATCCCCTTTCTCAAAAATCGGGTTATTTTTCAGTCTGCGGAGCGGTTAAGACGGACTTCAACTCTTATCGCGTCTCGGGCAAAACTGAAAGTGTCAGGACAGGAGAGGATCGAGCTCCGGGGTCGGAGTAATGTGTCAGCGGATAAACAGATCCGTCCTTCTCGGTGGTGATCTGGAAACCAGAGAGGAAACTTTTGGAGATCTCTGTTACTTCTCGCTCCACTTGAGCATCGTCTAAACGGTGAGTATAGACCCGGAGCCTCGGCTCGGACTCCTCCGGCTTCGTGATCGCAGAAAATGTCACTCGAGCAGCTTCTGTTGGGAGTCGAGTTCGAGGCTCGACCCCGCCGCGGGGGGTTTGCGTTTGTGGAGGTTTTTCCGTCCCATTTTTAAAGGTTGTTTGAAGGAGATGAAACGTGTTTTTCACAGGAAAACACAGCATATACTGGTTGTTACTTCTGGTTTAGTGCTCGAGCCCAAAATCCACTGCTTCCAAATGTGGATATTTGCTGCTTTATCAAAATAAACTCAATATATTTGGCTTTTGGACTCATTCCCCTCTACTTTATTGTATTTGTTTTATGCTTAACTGTAGGCTATTTGTCACAGGGAAATAGTTTTTACACATTAACACTCAAACGTATATGAAATCGATTAAAAAGGCTCTTCCTTAACCAGATACAACATTCAAATGTTGCAATGGTCAGTTAATGCTTCAATGATAATAATCCAATTATAGAATGTATGATAATGTGTGCATACGTGCATACTCAATACTTTCAGTACTTTTTGCAGATTTTCACAGCCTTTAATAAAATGCACACAGATGTTTGTCTGTGCCCAGGGGCCTTTGTTTTCTAGTGGTCCATGCTCTGATATGGATGGATCACTTTTGAGGACAATCCAATGTTTCAGGATAATGTTTCTGAGGAGAATATGCATCAGAGAAAGTGGTCCTTGAGACACTAGTAGCTGTAGTGGATGTGCTAGAAAATGCTCTCACATTTCCTGCCATTATTGGCCAATATTATGGAATATATATGGAATTTTACAGATGAGCTGTTTTGTGGTTTACTCTCCGCTCTTATAGAAGTGTGTTTCTGCTTAAAGGTCTGCGATATATTGTAGTCTTAGCAGTGCTGCTGTTTCCTTTGTAGTGTTACATCTATAAAGTGAATACTGTATTTATATATTTCAGAAAATCAATTGGCTCTGCTCTGTTACCTCTCCAGTTCTAGTTTGACTATATATGCTATATATAGATATATGTCTTTGTCCGTTTTCACTCTGATGAAGACACACTACTGTTGGAATGTAAGTCTGTAAATCAATCGCTTTTTCCCATCCCTGGAACTGAGAAGGACCTGATTCAGCTGCTTGAGGATGCACCTACGTATTTTTACTGGAGTGTTTTCACACAGTGGTATTTGGTACTTTTACTTAAGATACAGCATCTGAATATGGCTTCCACCACTGCTGGATGGAAAAAAAAGACATCAGCTTGGGCTCTGAGTATTTGTTATGGACATCTTTCACTTCTTCTGACATCTTATAGATTATGCGATTGCTTAATCAATAAAATAATAAGCAGATTAATCACGTATGAAAGGAGTTGTGAGTTGCAGCCCTGTTTGGATTAAAGACCATCTAATTTGTGGAGCTGCAAAAGACTGTTGAAACGTACATGCTCTGACATGACCGGGGTTACAATGCATGACGTACAAGTTGCCCAGTGAGTTCCTCAGTATAATGGTGTTTGTAAAGCCTCTTGTGGACAGAAAAGTCTGACAATAGAGCTTCAGCTCTGGAGGTCGTGGTAGATTTGTGTCTAGTCAGTTCTCTGCAGCCTACTTTGACAGGCCTGTCATAGCAGCATGTTGAATAGAGGTGCAGTAGCCACACGTGAGCCACAAAGCTGGATATCAATCCGGGACATAATCCCATTATTTCCAAAGAAGTGTCCTGTTGTGTCAAGAGATAGACAGAGGGAGGAGGAGGAGGAGGAGGAGGAGGAGGAGGAGGCGGCGGAGGCGGAGGAGGAGGGGAGGGGGGCATGCCTCCTGTCACCCAAACACACTGTCCTCTCTGCTGTCCCAAAGGAGACAAATACTTCCTGTTCAGATACAGGCCACATGTGCTCAGAAGAAAGCCCAGCAGAAAATGTAATAGAATAGGTGTTAGCATATATTCCTATTTTAAACATGCTTGCAAATCAAATGCATGAACATCTATTTTAGGAAGTGAAAACAACATCTCATCCGGTATGAATGCCTTTATTGTTCATGAAGTCGCATTGGAAAAGTACACAGACATGTCCCCTTTTTTCCAAAACACTAGTCATAGTCACACCGCTGTGCCCCGCAGAAGGATGTTAAAAATGATCTTACAGGAACTTAACATACTTGTTTTGGATGCTATTTCGTAAAAGCTACCTTTTGTCTTAAAGAGTTTTACCCATAGGTTTAACCTCTTGCAGTCAGTTGATACTTAACTTGCTTCATTTTTTCAGCAGATTCAGCTGCAAGTCAGTCATAGTATATTATTTAATTTGGTCATGTCCATGTGGCTGCTCGACTGTAAATCATTGGGAAACCTGCTTATTTTAAATGCAGAGAATCTCAAATGGCCAAGCTGATGGCGTTAAAGGGGTAGTTCAGATTCTTTTCAAGTGGGGTTGTATGAGGTACTTATCCATACCTGGATCTCCACACCAGACATCTGACCAGTCCCAGCCTGGTCAGATGCGTAAATGAACTGATGAAGCTTCTTGGATGAGAGGTGAAACGTCTTCCTAGACAATTAACCAAGTCCAGTTGCTTTTGACTTAAATTTCTTTGGGGAGAACAATGACCTGGACAAATGAGAATATTCACAGGCTTACTGCTGTATTTTAGCCACATAAAAGGTGGTCCTGCGAAACATATCATTATCAATCAAATTGTATGCTGTATTTAGAATAGTATGATAAAATATAATATGTAATACCACTTTGACTTGCCATGAAACAGCCCTGTCAATCCCTGTCAAGTTGACAGGAACTGAAGTCGTTCTATGTCACGTTGCTGGTTGACCGCTGCCTCCATTGGTTAGTTTGTTTTTATGTTTGATGGGATAGGAACTAACAAAACTAGCAAACAAATTAACTGATGAAGGCTGCGGTCTACAAGCAACTTCTGTGTTTTTTGAGGTGAAATGACCGTCTTTGTGTCTTTGTCAATGAAGTCTGGTGGCTTTGATGAGAGCACAGATAGCGGTTCCAGCTAACTCAGAGATTCTCTTTCTTCAAGGGAGCTGGCAGGGAAAACACTGTTTGACTAAGTCCAACTGAATCGGACAGTTGGACCCCCCCCCCCCCCCCCCCCCAGATAATGTCCATAATTTCAGGTTTGCAGTGCATGTGTGAAAGGGGCTGTAGTGAGGACATTTCAAGATCAGTTGGTGAAGCAGGACCCAGTTTAAGGCCCTTATTTTGTCCTGTATTGTGTTTTCTTAATCAAAAAAATTATATACACATGTTCATTAAAAATCAGTCCAAACTACTGTATTCACTTACTTGTGCGTGCAAAAAGATTTCCTGCAATTTGAAATTATTCCTGTATATTCAGGTGCACTCGCTGTCTGTTTTACCTCAAAATGACACGGGTTAGATAATCTAACTAAACGGCTGACTGCGTTACCACCTGCCAGACTTTTGTTGGTTACTTTTGTTGCAAAGTGTTTCCAGATTTCACAGTTTACAGTTTACAATGACCCAAGTTTTAAAACTGAATTATGCTTTGCGACTACCATATCATTTACAGAATTCGTACTTGTGTGTTTCATAATGCTAACTAGTTTCCGCAGTTGGATCTTGATCTTGATCTGATGTTTGAATATTTATCTGGTTTGAATCTTGAGTGTCTCAGGGTTAGCCAAGCTGTGCTGGAGCCTGCACTCCTCTAAAAGCCATTAGCCACCCCCCTCTCTCTCTCCCTCTCTCCCAGTCTCTCTTTCTCTGACTCACCCTGGCAAAATGCCCGAGACACAGCTGTGAAAATTACAGGTCTGTTTCATGGAAACATAGGAGAAGAGGAGGCAGCGTTGGTGGGGAGGGTAGCAGAAACAGAGCAGAGACACAGCCCGGGCGTCAGCTGTTGGCCGGCCCACAGCTGCAGTGGATGTGGAGCTTTCAGAGCCGGGGTCTCGCTCACTTCTCACACACACTGGGATTGTGTACATAGTGTGTGTGTGTGTATGTGTGTGTGGAGGGGGGATATTAAAGCCTGTTTGGCTGAGTCCGAACAGAACAGAAGCCCTTACTGTGACTGACAAACGTCAGGCTCCTTCAGTGAAAAGCACATGGCACCAAGCGTCCGACAGTTTGGCAGATGCTAAAAGCATGACTGAGGGCCTGGCAGGTGGGCAGGCGGGCGGTCGCCCCTCCTCTCTCCTTCCTCCGCTGGGTTTGAAAATCCAGCGACAGGCCTCCTCTATCAGAGAGTCATTGTTCATGATGATGATGACGACAATTTCTCTCTGTCTCCATCCTCTTTGCTATCTCAATCCATCACTATCTTGCCAACCCCCCCGCCCACCCTTAACCTTCTCTCACACTTTCTCTTAATTTTTCTTCTCCCTCGTTCTCGTCTGCGCGCTCCGAAAGTCTGTGTCAAACTATGTATCTATGAGGAGCTGTCAGGCGAAGAAGAGCAGGATGAATGTGAAAAAATTGCCCCTCTGATTTCTACTAAGTTTGACTTTTTTCTCTTGCTATGATGAGACGTGAGGTGTAAGACTCCCTCTCCTCTTTACCCCCCACTCCTTTGCGGTGCTTTGCTTCGATCTTTGCTTTTTTTGAATTCACCTTTCATCACTATCTCCCTCTCTATCTGGCTCTTTTTTTCCTCCTCTCTTCTCCCTCTTTGCCAGACAGTCTGGCATCATGCCCCATCTCTTTGAAGAGGAACAGTAGAAGGAGATAATTACACTTCCTGTCCTGTATCTGCTCTGTAGTGCTGAACTGTCATCTCTACATCTGTAGGCTACATGCTGCTGAAGCAGAGAAATAACAGCTTACTACCTGCTCCGTTGTGTAGCAAATGTATCGTTTCCAACATTTACATATAGTTAGTTGTGTGTTAAGTCACACAAATTTAGCAATCATCTTCAGAATATAGACTCCCAGCTAATTCTGCACCATTATGTCTCAGGTCTTTCAGCGCTTAAACATTATTTTGCACCACGTCAACTACAATCCCCTACAATCATGTAGTTTATTATCTATTTATCAGTTGGGATTATGTGCAACATTCCCACAGATTAGATTTTCTTGTATTCTCTTAGGGTGGCACGGGGGTGTGGTGGTGAGCACTGTCGCCTCATAGCAAGAGGGCTCCTGGTTCGAATCCCTTCTGTGTGTTCTCCCCGTGTCTGCGTGGGTTTTCTCCAGGTTCTCCGGTTTCCTCCCATAATCCAAAGACATGCATGTGTTAGGTTAATTGATGACTCTAAATTGCCCGTAGGTGTGAATGGTTAATTGTCTCTATGTGCCCTGTGATAGACTGGCATCCTGTCCAGGGTGAACCCCGCCTCACGCCCAATGTCAGCTGGGATTGGCTCCAGCCGATCTTCCGATAGGGACAAGTGGTTGAAGATGGATGGATGTATTCTCTTGTTTCTACATTTCTACATTTTTCAATATTCTCCCTTCATAAAGTGTCTAAACCTACACAAACAATATATTGTTTTGAACCACATTGTTGCTGACATCCATGCATGACGCAAACACTGCTCGCAGATATTCATTAGAAAACCTTGGTCAACATGCACAGCATTCAGCCAGTTGTATGACAATGACAAGTCACTGCAGTGGTTAGAAGGGATAAGGCCTCTTGGATGACTTCACTTGATTACATGTGTACCGTATGAATCATCACATTGAAAAAGTGTTCCGCTTTAACGTCAGATCGCTGAGCACTTCCTCACTTCCTCTCCCACTGTCTATAGTGAAATTGACAGTAAACAGTTTTGCCTTGCATTAATAAGCATGTGCAGAACATTTACAACAGGTGTGATGCTGGCCAGCCTGTGCATTAATCCGCCTCTGATTGTGAGGCATAGGCAAAGTTGTGAAAACAACACTTACATATCGTTGTTTAAGTAGATATGGTGAATGTGTTCACAAACAGTTGCTTATCTGGTCTTTTAAATCGTGACATAACGCCCTTTCAAAGTACTATTTACGGGTCCAAGCTTGTCCAAGCCTTGTATTTCTATAATGCCGCAGTGCTGTGTTCCCTGTTGTTTGAAGAGACCTACCTAGAATTGTCATTTTGACACTTTCCTACCGAGGAAAATGTGTCTCACAGAACACAGAAGTGATCGAAATAGGTTCACAGGTTCGGTCGTCGATTTTTGTTCTGTTCAACAGAGTGTTTGGACCCAGACATAGTATTTTGATAGGGTGAGACTTAAAGACCGCACATTCAACAGTTACGGCACAACACAGCATTCTTTTGGAGTCTTGTTTCTGGCCATCGGATTAATGTAATAACCAATATTCACTCTATTTTAGCTCTGTCCTCTACAAACTCCTGAGGGAAATACCCAGCTCTTTATTAGCTAAATGCTCAGCTGTATTTCACTCAGGAGAAATTTTCATTTAAAGTGCGCAAATAAGTTATTAAATGGTGCACAATAAAGCTAGAACTGAGTCTTTAGCTATTAGACCCCATCGAGAGATTTAAAGGCGTAGTGATAACGTGTTTAGAACAGCAGGAATATTCCCTCTGGCGTTTAGACACTGGCGGTGGTAGTGAACAGACTGATGATGGGATGTGGAGCTGGGCTCTGGAAGCGATGAAGACTGGAGGTAAATGGGCTGGAGAAGAGGCGCATTGGTTTGTACTGAACAGCAGAGAGGAGAGAAGCTTTAAAGTTTGACAGCAACGATATGATTGGCTTCAGGAGAATGTGGCAAAATCTGGTTAACTTAACTGAACGCCCACAGTCGGGCTGAGAGAGAGAGAGAGAGAGACAGAGAAATATGTGAACAAATGAGAGTGTAAAGAGTCTTCCTGACTGAACTGTCACTCGATTCCCCAGTCACTAACTTTGTCTGGCTGTCATTTGGTGCTGGGCAAGTAGTGTAAAGTGGGTTTTTAGAGCTTTTTAAAAATGAAAACGGCTACGTATTGCCAAAAACGAAGCTATGCAAGCGACGAGAGTGAATCAAAACAGTAAAGTTGTTGACCCTTAACAATGAGCTAAAACTTGTTATAAAGCTCCCTAAAACTCACTTGATACATTGCTATTATTGTCTATTTAAGGATTACTAACGTTAGCTGACATAAGCCGGGTCCAGCTTTACATCAAATTTTATTTCTTATGAATTCAGATAAAATGTACGTAAAAATGTATTTTAAGGCTTAATTCAGACTCAGCCACAGACAATCTTTGCTCCTGTATATATTTCACTACTGTCATCATCATCATTCATCTTCAACCGCTTATCCTGGGGTCGGGGTAGCGGGGGGTGCTGGAACCGATCCCAGCTGATATCGGGCGTGAGGCAGGAGGACAGGAGGGCACATAGAGACGAGCAGAGACAGACAACCATTCACACCTACGGCGGAGAAAACCCACGCAGACACGGGGAGAACATGCAAATTCCACACAGAAAGGCCCAGGCCGGGATGCTAACCTGGAACCTTCTCGCTGTGAGGCGACAGTGCTAACCACTACACCACCGTGTAGCCCTTATTTCACTACTGCAAATATTAAAATTTAAATTTGAGTTTTTTCTAATATACATTTAGTCTGTATAATATTTGTTGTTCGTATATCTGGAGTTTTGTAACCAAAATAAATTTCCCCCAGGGATTATTAAAGTATTTCTGATTCTGACTCTGATTAAATGCAAATCCAAACAGTGCTGTGCTCCCTACATCTAATATCTTTAGAAATCACAGCAGATTTCATAGTCTCCCTTCATATTCTTTTTACACACAAAAGGAACACTTTGCAAACTTGCAAAGAATCTTTCAGTCCAAGAACACACCATATATTTCTGTAAACCTTTGTTAACGGTGCACTGACGCTGTGGCAGATGGCAGGCTGCTGGTCTGTAGCAGAATCTGAGCTCTGACTTTTCAGGCACAGCGAGGTGGAGAAAGAGATCAATAGAGTATTACCGTGTTATTTCACTCTCCCTGATGCGATCTCTCCACCTTCAGAATGAAAAATTCATAATCTTCAGTAAATATCTCCTGAGGAGAGAGTTTCTGGGGCAAGAGCTTGTTGAATGGGGATGCAAGGCCAAATGTAGATCGCTTTGGAGGTATCGGAGGGGAAAATGGTCAAGGACGCATAAGACATCACATGTAAGAAATACTCTTGAGGGAAAAATCATATTGCAGTACATGTCAGCGAGGTGTTTGCTTTCCTGACATTTCAGTAGATATTCAACCACTTTTCATGATCCTGAATTTGGAATCAGTGGGTGTCTTGACATTATTCTAAGAACCCCTCTTTTATAATTTACTTCCCACATATTTTGTCTGAAACGATGATGATTTATCACGGTTTTAATTATTTTTTACACCTGTCTTCGTTAGTAATTCTTGGATTGAACTCTTTTCTGAAAATGAGCACAGAAAAGAGAAACATACAGTGCACGGGACGTTGTTACACGTCTTTACATTGCGTCTTTTAAATGGGAAAATGATCAAAACTTTAACCATGGATGTCACACCAAAGGGAAATGTGCCGTTAAACAAGCCTTTAAAGCAGCTTCAAACCAGGTATATATTATATAAATATATTTATAACAATGGATCGAACGCCTGAATCAGTGTAATGTGAAAAGAGTCCTCAGAGTGTTGAACCTGCTGATAGTTGTTATCTTCGTTCAGCTCTTGGAAGCTTTTTCCAGCTCTTTGTTTTGGTTTTCTGACCTGCATTTTTTCAGATTTCTCATTTAGTTTTTTTTTTTGCCTGCACGCCGGCGACAGTATGTTTTCTGGTCTCATGAACAGGGAATTTCTTCAAATGTGGCACAAATGTCAACTTGGACTCAACAGAGAACTGATTAGATTTTGGAGGTCAAAGGTCACTGTAACCTTAAACACTAATTTTTGGCCATAACTCATTAATTATGACAAAATGACATGCGTGTCTAATAGGATAAAACTATGACGTGATGACATTTTATATCCAAAGGTCACACTGTGACATTATAATGTTCTGCAGAAACGCTTTTCTGGTCATTAAGCAACGCCAACGGTAGGGGAGACTGGTGCCACATTTGACGTCTGATCGGACGCTGAATTTGTGACACAAATTTTTGGTGCTCACCTTGAAACTGTGCTGATTGTTTAGATCTTCTGTGCTGTTGGGTTAAAGATGTGTGTGAAGCCTCCACGCTGTAGAATTTTTTAAGCTTCTTGGCAGCAACATCCATATTTCAAGCATTGTCTACGATCATGGCTACAACTCTGTGTGTTGTCCTGTTCCTCTGGTAGTCCACCACAAGCTTGTTGGTTTTGCAGAGTTTGGCCTTCAGGCAATTGTTGTTGCACTGCATGCCAATGCTCTCTATCAGCAGAAATAGTCTCTTAATAGCACATTTTGACCTACAGGGAACAGGTTCTGTTCCTGTTTTCTGCGGTACCTGAAAAGTTGGCTGTTTTTTTTTCCCAGTGCAAACTGGTTCAACCATGACATCAGTGGTGTGCACAGTGCGACGCCCTCCGTTGCTGATTCATCCCTGATTACAATGGGGCCCTGTTTAGACAGAGATGATCTAGAAAGGAAACGCTGCATTCTCGCTTTTTATTCTGCTTTAAGACGAGAGTCTTTGGGGGTATATCTGCCAAGTGGCTATGTGGTGCTGTGAAGCACTGCCACACAACACCACCCAGAGCTGGTGCATGCGTAGAAACTTCCTTCTACTTCTCCATCTAATAGCGGAGAAGCAGGACGCCGTACAGTGTGACAGGGATCTGCAGCAGGGTCTGCAGCCTCCCACCTCCTCGGCCCAAATGTCGGACTGATGGAAATAGTCTGACATGTCATATCAATACAGTTACATTTTTTATTTTGCATAAAAATACACTTAATGCCTTTCATTATTGCTTATAATATAACAAATTGCTTCAAAGTCTTCAATACATATGTTATGTAAGTCTGGACCGACAAAGATTTAAACTGCAGCTTGACTGGTTGCTGTGATGTAATTCTCGTTTTAGATTTTAACTAGTATTTGCTTTTAATTAGTCATTTAGACGTCGGTTTTATGTCTGTATCATTACCACTAGTGGTGAGTGAGTGAGTAAGTGCTTCCTGTATGTCGGAAGCATTTAATCGTCCCGGTCAGTGTCGTGCATCTCTCTGAAGTGTGTTTATTGCAGTACAGGTCAGCTCTCAGCAGTCTATATACTCCCTCAGCTTCCCCCAGTGCTCATGCCTCATTAACTCAACACACTCAGCTTGTTTACAGCTGTTAATTACACACTGCAAAGCTGATATTGATGAGGACAATCAGCATTTATCCCAATTAAGCTCGATTCTGACGACACGCTAACTTGATAACATAGTGGCTTTCTAATCATTCTGTTGTTAAGGGGCTGAACCTCCCGTTTGGTGCAGGTATTGAAGTTCCCTCTAATCGAACATCCGCTGAGTGAGTGCAGCAGCTGAGTGATCATCGTTGAAAATATGTGCATAGTGTGTATCGCATTGTAATTGGAGGTTGTGTGCTTATTCTCAAGAAGTAGGGTAATAAATGAGGATCACTCATCATTATTGGATTCCTCGTATCATTAAAAGCAGAGGATACAGTAAATGAGACTAATTAATGCTTCTCTTTTCTGTCGTCATTAAACTGACAGAGGTAAAATACCTGGAATACTCCTTTAGGGATTTACATTAACTTCATGTGCTTTACATAATAAGTTCACAGTGATTATATAATGATAATGTTCATCATAGCACTTCGGTTCCAACTAATGATTATTTTTTATTATTGTTTGATGTACTAATTATTATAATAGTCCATCAAATGTCAGCACATGGTAACAAATGCCACATTGTAACCTCTCAGAGCCCAATAAGACGTCTTTAAATGTCTTAAATTGACAAAGGAACAAACAAGAACCCAATAATATTCAGCTTAATCTGATAAAAGACTGACATTCCTAACATGTGAGCTGCTGGAACCAGTAAAAATGGGCCTTTTGTGCCTACAATGATACTTTAATGACTGATTGTGGATATTGCTGTTAAATGTCTTTATATCAACCAGTCATTTCAGCTTTATGCTTGATAATGTTTATGTTGATGTTAACTGTTAAGGGACTTAAGTGTGATTTATACACAGTTAATCATGATCCTGTTGTGTTTTATATCATTTATACAACATTTCAATAAATTGAGTTTAAAGTGATCTCATCATCGAACCTTACTTTAATATTCCTATAAGATCATGTGATGTGTGTCATCAGGCATCTGTGTGTTATTCATCACAGTTTATCGATTCATTTCCTTCATTTCTCTATTTAAAAGAGGAGGCATTAAATGGGCCTAGTTAAGAGGGACACATGCGTTTATTTTCTGCTGACACCTGACAGAATATACACCTTTAGAGATTTATATCACGGATCTAATTCATAGCTCATTAGAGAGTTGACAGTTTACGTTACTATGGTTACAGGGACACGGTGTGTTGGGTCGTATAGTGCTTTATATGCTTTTCTGTAATATTCAAATATTCATTCAAAGAGACAAATCAATAGGACTTATAATTTTCTTGTAGAAGATGATGGGAAGGGACAAATCAATCAGTGAAATTCTTATTTATGGATTTACTGTATATTATGTTTAATGAGTTGACAGTGATCTTAATTATTTTTATGTTGCTTGTATAGGAACTTAATTTACAGTCTTTACTTCTACAATATTGGTATATATAGATGTTTTAAACATGTAGAGGTGACTTAACAGTCATGTTTGGCCCTCACTTTGGCCTTTTAGGACCTATTTGTCTTATAGCTTGTAGTCTTCTGTCTAAGTATGCTGTAATTATCACTTATAGTATCATTTTTGTCATGTTCTACCTATTTTCTTTATGGATGTAATTCATAGCTCATTACAGAGTTAACAGTTTATGTTACTAGGTGTGATTGTTCTTATAGTGTTGAATATGTTTTCTGTAATATTTCAATGTTCATTCAATAGGACTTCTTGGCAGTGATAATCAGGGAGATGTGTATAATTAGTGTTATGGTGATATAGGCCTTTTCCTTATTAAGAGAAGGCGGTGGGAGGAAATAACAATCAGTGGAATACTTCTTTATGGATTTACTGTATATTATGGCTGCAGTGCTCATTAGTGTATCTATTGACTTTTTAAACATGTAGTGGTGAGTAAACAGTCGTGTTTGGCACTCAAACAGCCCTACAGGACCTATTTCTTAATCATTTGTAGTCACATGTCTATGTATGCTGTTACTTTCCTTTACAGTATATTTTTTCTCTCAATTTCTAATCATTTTGTTTATATTTGAAGCCGTTTTTAGTGGCAAACTGTCATTTCTAGGATGATCATTTCTCGCTGACCTTATTTTTAAGAAGTGATGTCAGATTTGGTGGAAGTTTGCTCATTTTCAGTGGGATGCCTTCTGCTCTGGACACTAAAATAGAGCTCCTATAGCAAAATGATTGGACATATTGCAGGGGGGGGGGGGGGGAATACAAGTGCATATTTATTTTAGGGATGTAAAAAAAAGAAGGAAAGAAAAGAAAGAAATACCGTGAAGTGGACGGTCAAACATCCCCAGGGATAACTGCGGACACAGTTTAGTCCCTGCAGGAATATTCCAGCAACATGAGCGTTGTTACAGAGGGATGTCCCGCTGCAACGGCGAATGTGAATGCAGGCAGCGCATGAATATTATCTCCAGCATGCCACTTCGGAAGTAGGTCACCGCTCACCGATTTGTTCACCATGTCTCCAGCTACTGTGGAGCTGTTTGGTCCGCGGATCGCTCCCCAGGTCGACAGCCCGAGCGGGTAGAGAGAAACTGACCATCGGAAACAAACAGCACGGACGGGATTTTGTTGGAGAGGGGGGGGGATTTTCTTTTATTTCCCGACGGGACACGCAAAGGTAATGATGATTCTCGGCTGTAATTCCCGTCACAGTTGGAGATGATCGGATCGGTGCAGCGTGCTTCTAACAACTCGGCTGTAACACGAGCCTCCTAATGATATTGATATTAACTAGCAGCGCTTCAAACCCAACATTGATCGAGGGCTGTTCGGATGTTTTTAGACTCGTTTTCCCCGCTGAGGAGCTTTTTTCACTTCTCATATCACAGCCTGCACTCCTGCTACGGCATGCTGTCAGATTAACACCACCGCGGCCAACTACGAGCTCTAGTAGGCGACTCTCTTATTCTTATTGATTCATTTTGCACAGCCCGATTACAATATGCATGCATTAACGATGCCCTTAATTGCATTTTCTTTTTTGCTTAATATAATCCCGATCCGTGAGTGGATGTGGGTGTGTTTGTGACTGCTGGTGCCTGTACATGGAGGTGAAGGGAGGTGTTGGTGGTGGAGGATGGTTAGTGTTGGTGGAGGATTGTTGAACTGCTGATTTGCTCCAGAAAAGTGGACTTGGTGGTGGTGATGTGCATCTGAAGACACACACACACACACACACACACACACACACACACACACACACATACTGGTTTCCATAATTCGTGGGGACCAATTTTGCAATCATCACTTGTGGGGACTACCCTTTCTGGAGGTTCTACAAGTGTGAAAAAAATCAGGTAAAGTAGCCATTGGTTAGTGAGCCTAAACACGCCTTAAAATCTTAGAAAAGTCGAAGTAAGGGTATAGACCTGTCCCTAGTGTGCTTTATGGGGACTTCCGGAAAAACTAGTTAACCTGTTTACAGGGGACCACATTAACATAAATTTGCATACTTCACACAGATTAATATGTTACTAGTGGGGACATATTTATATTTAAATAATTTTATATTTCAATGGCATATAGGCTCTCCAGAACGTGGTTAAGACAGCAGGGAAGATTGGGACACAACTACTGGACATTTCCACCATCTACCACCATTTCCACTACCAGAATTGACCACAGATTCCATATATGCAGCTTTAATGTCCCAGTGATCACTGGAAGTGAAGTTTTTCCTCTACCCTGATAAATTTAGTTAGTGTTTGGTCTCGTTAGCCTGAAATAACTGCCAAGTTACATGATCTGCACAACTGACCATACTTTTTGAACATACTTTTTTAATGACACAAGGTCAAAGACCGATGGGTTACATTGCATAAATTATAATTCTGCAATGACAGATGTGTAAAAAAAAAACATTCACACGCAAGTTCTGCGTGTGTCCTCAAGGCTTGAGCTTTTAAGAGACTATCTGCCAGACTGAACAATTGGCTTCATGAAATTCCATTTGAAAAGGAGAAATCCAATGTTAAATGGACTTGGGTGTATTGAAACACGTACTCATTATCATGTTTAATACACCCCAAGTCCATTTAACACCAGATTTCTCCTTAAAGTTTTACAGAACAGAACAAATAATACAGGGCAACTCCCACAAAGCTGGAACTGGGTGGATGTTATCAGTCACAGACAGAAGAAAAGACTAAGAAAAAACTAAACATCTCCACAACCATTTTCTTTGTGTTCGCCATACTATTTGGGGTGCATTTTCCTTTTTAAGGCTCCTGTTGTAGACATAAAATTTTTAGTTCTGCCAGTTTCTGTTACTGAGAGCTTCAGGTTCAGCTCTCAAACATTTCTCACAGTCTCTCTTTGATGGTACCGTACAAGATCGGATGAACTGATTCATTTGCCTCTCTACTGCCCTAACCTCCGCCACCTGCCATGGTGTTCTTTTCTGTGGAGCTCTACCTGTAAGGAGACAAAAATAAAGTTTAAGTAACAGAATAAGGGAGAAGCTAAAGTTCCAAGTCCTGCATCAGTACAGTACAAGTGAAATTATGAGGCTAATCAGAGCTGATATAGGCATCTGTCCTCAGTGATTTGTTCAGTGTTCAGCTCTCAGTTTATCCGTTTACAGCTGACATAAACCTACATCCGAGGCACCAGTTGTGATCATATGACATTCTAGGACAGATGGAAGACCCTCAAAAGTGCTTTAGTTTTTGAGATACTGTACCTTATCTGAAAGACTTCATCATTCCCTACTGTCCTGTCAGTGCAATTTGCTCCCAGAATGCAGGTCTGCTAGTGACTCCCAGTATCTCAAAAAAAAAGACTGGGAGGTAGAACCTTTAGTCACTGGGCTCCTTTACTTTGGAACCAGCTCTCTCCATGGATCAGAGAGGCAGACACTATCTACATAGAAGACCTAATTGACAATACAGTAACCTCACAATGAGCTCATTTGCTTTATTTAATGGCCAAAGCCAGACTTACAGAGGCTGTAAAAGTAAACATCAAGTGATGAAGGTTAATGTACCTGTTGAGGTGTGTCGTGTGAACATGAAGCTTCTTCCATCAGTTTCTCAGACATGACAGCAGGATGGGAGCTCTTTGCAGGATGATTATCCATGGCACACACTGTCATCTGCAATGATATGTAAGGAAAAAACAATTTAAGGACGTGTATCCATGGCACACAATGTCATCTGCAATGATTTGTGAGGAAAAAAACAACATAAATATGAAGATCTCTAGTTCAATGTAATGTCAACACTGCATAATCAAGTAGAAACATACATGTTCTTAAGAATCTCTAAACTTAAACACGTGCCAAAACACCAGACTTCAGAGGAAAACAAATCTCAAAATTGTACTGTAATACTTCAGACTAATGAGTCAACCTGTGTTTGCTGTCACACATCTTCAATACAACAAGCTTAATGGGGACATTTAACACACCAAGTTTTCATCCTTTGTGGGGACAAAGCATCTCTGGATCATATTTAACACTAATAGTAACATTAAAAGTGCATTGTGGGGACATCGTAAATGTGCCAGAATACAGTAACAATTGGGCCAAGGGAAACTATCCAGACAGGTTCACATCCATCTTAAAAGTTCCTTTATCTTTGGACTCGTTGAGGCATTGGACTCAACTGTTAGAAGACCTGATTGACAATACAGTAACCTTACAATGAGCTCATTTGCTTTATATAAATGCCAAAACCAGACTTACAGAGGCTGTAAAAGTAAACATCAAGTGATGAAGGTTAATGTACCTGTTGAGGTGTGTCTTGTGAACATGAAGCTTCTTCCATCAGTTTCTCAGACATGACAGCAGGATGGGAGCTCTTTGCAGGATGATTATCCATGGCACACACTGTCATCTGCAATGATATGTAAGGAAAAAACAATTTAAGGATGGGTATCCATGGCACACAATGTCATCTGCAATGATTTGTAAGGAAAAAACAATGTAAATATGAAGATCTCTCGGTCAATGTAATGTCAACACTGCATAATCAAGTAGAAAAATACATGTTCTTAAAGATCTATAAACTTAAACACGTGCCAAAACACCAGACTTCAGAGGAAAACAAATCTCAAAATTGTACTGTAATACTTCAGACTAATGAGTCAACCTGTGTTTGCTGTCACACATCTTCAATACAACAAGCTTAATGGGGACATTTAACACACTAAATAGTCATCCTTTGTGGGGACAAAGCATCTCTGGATCGTATTTAACACTAATAGTAACATTAAAAGTGCATTGTGGGGACATCGTAAATGTGCCAGAATACAGTAAGAATTGGGCCAAGGGAAACTATCCAGACAGGTTCACATCCATCTTAAAAGTTCCTTTATCTTTGGACTCGTTGAGGCATTGGACTTAAATGTTAGAAGACCTAATTGACAATACAGTAACCTTACAATGAGCTCATTTGCTTTATTTAATGGCCAAAGCCAGACTTACAGAGGCTGTAAAAGTAAACATCAAGTGATGAAGGTTAATGTACCTGTTGAGGAGTGTCTTGTGAACATGAAGCTTCTTCCATCAGTTTCTCAGACATGACAGCAGGATGGGAGCTCTTTGCAGGATGATTATCCATGGCACACACTGTCATCTGCAATGATATGTAAGGAAAAAACAATTTAAGGATGGGTATCCATGGCACACAATGTCATCTGCAATGATTTGTAAGGAAAAAACAATGTAAATATGAAGATCTCTCGGTCAATGTAATGTCAACACTGCATAATCAAGTAGAAAAATACATGTTCTTAAAGATCTATAAACTTAAACACGTGCCAAAACACCAGACTTCAGAGGAAAACAAATCTCAAAATTGTACTGTAATACTTCAGACTAATGAGTCAACCTGTGTTTGCTGTCACACATCTTCAATACAACAAGCTTAATGGGGACATTTAACACACTAAATAGTCATCCTTTGTGGGGACAAAGCATCTCTGGATCGTATTTAACACTAATAGTAACATTAAAAGTGCATTGTGGGGACATCGTAAATGTGCCAGAATACAGTAAGAATTGGGCCAAGGGAAACTATCCAGACAGGTTCACATCCATCTTAAAAGTTCCTTTATCTTTGGACTCGTTGAGGCATTGGACTTAAATGTTAGAAGACCTTATTGACAATACAGTAACCTTACAATGAGCTCATTTGCTTTATTTAATGGCCAAAGCCAGACTTACAGAGGCTGTAAAAGTAAACATCAAGTGATGAAGGTTAATGTACCTGTTGAGGAGTGTCTTGTGAACATGAAGCTTCTTCCATCAGTTTCTCAGACATGACAGCAGGATGGGAGCTCTTTGCAGGATGATTATCCATGGCACACACTGTCATCTGCAATGATATGTAAGGAAAAAACAATTTAAGGACGTGTATCCATGGCACACAATGTCATCTGCAATGATTTGTAAGGAAAAAACAATGTAAATATGAAGATTACTCGGTCAATGTATGTCAACACTGCATAATATCCAAGTAGATACATACATGTTCTTAAAGATCTATAAACTTAAACACGTGCCAAAACACCAGACTTCAGAGGAAAACAAATCTCAAAATTGTACTGTAATACTTCAGACTAATGAGTCGTCCTGTGTTTGCTGTCACACATCTTCAATACAACAAGCTTAATGGGGACATTTAACACACCAAGTTTTCATCCTTTGTGGGGACGAAGCATCTCTGGATCATATTTAACACTAATAGTAACATAAAAAGTGCATTGTGGGGACATCGTAAATGTGCCAGAATACAGTAAGAATTGGGCCAAGGGAAACTATCCAGACAGGTTCACATCCATCTTAAAAGTTCCTTTATCTTTGGACTCATTGAGGCATTGGACTCAACTGTTAGAAGACCTGATTGACAATACAGTAACCTTACAATGAGCTCATTTGCTTTATTTAATGGCCAAAGCCAGACTTACAGAGGCTGTAAAAGTAAACATCAAGTGATGAAGGTTAATGTACCTGTTGAGGTGTGTCGTGTGAACATGAAGCTTCTTCCATCAGTTTCTCAGACATGACAGCAGGATGGGAGCTCTTTGCAGGATGATTATCCATGGCACACACTGTCATCTGCAATGATATGTAAGGAAAAAACAATTTAAGGACGTGTATCCATGGCACACAATGTCATCTGCAATGATTTGTAAGGAAAAAACAATGTAAATATGAAGATCTCTCGGTCAATGTAATGTCAACACTGCATAATCAAGTAGAAACATACATGTTCTTAAAGATCTATAAACTTAAACACGTGCCAAAACACCAGACTTCAGAGGAAAACAAATCTCAAAATTGTACTGTAATACTTCAGACTAATGAGTCGTCCTGTGTTTGCTGTCACACATCTTCAATACAACAAGCTTAATGGGGACATTTAACACACCAAGTTTTCATCCTTTGTGGGGACAAAGCATCTCTGGATCGTATTTAACACTAATAGTAACATAAAAAGTGCATTGTGGGGACATCGTAAATGTGCCAGAATACAGTAAGAATTGGGCCAAGGGAAACTATCCAGACAGGTTCACATCCATCTTAAAAGTTCCTTTATCTTTGGACTCGTTGAGGCATTGGACTTAAATGTTAGAAGACCTGATTGACAATACAGTAACCTTACAATGAGCTCATTTGCTTTATATAAATGCCAAAACCAGACTTACAGAGGCTGTAAAAGTAAACATCAAGTGATGAAGGTTAATGTACCTGTTGAGGTGTGTCGTGTGAACATGAAGCTTCTTCCATCAGTTTCTCAGACATGACAGCAGGATGGGAGCTCTTTGCAGGATGATTATCCATGGCACACACTGTCATCTGCAATGATTTGTAAGGAAAAAACAATTTAAGGACGTGTATCCATGGCACACAATGTCATCTGCAATGATTTGTAAGGAAAAAACAATGTAAATATGAAGATTTCTCTGTCAATGTATGTCAACACTGCATAATCAAGTAGAAAAATACATGTTCTTAAAGATCTATAAACTTAAACACGTGCCAAAACACCAGACTTTAGAGGAAAACAAATCTCAAAATTGTACTGTAATACTTCAGACTAATGAGTCAACCTGTGTTTGCTGTCACACATCTTCAATACAACAAGCTTAATGGGGACATTTAACACACCAAGTTTTCATCCTTTGTGGGGACAAAGCATCTCTGGATCATATTTAACACTAATAGTAACATAAAAAGTGCATTGTGGGGACATCGTTAATGTGCCAGAATACAGTAAGAATTAACACGTTTAATTGACAGCACTATTAATTAGTGAAATAAATAAGAACAAACTTAAGATGAAATACACAACTCTTCTCAAGCACTGGTCCCTGCACTTAACATATAGCTTGGTTATTTGATATTAAGATGATTTACATGAAATGAATGCACAGTTAAAGTTAATCATTACACATAAACAATGGGCCTTGCTAATTAGCTTGCTAAAAAACATGCTAACTGACTTGAGCATGTTTTTTTAGCAAGCTAATTAGCAAGCTTAGTTGCTAATTAATGCTATCTTTAGCTTTACTTGGCTAATAGCATTCAAACTTAAAAGACCATGGTTCGAATAAATACACAAATATAATAGCTACGTGAATGTTTAATGTTTAATACTTACTAAACACGCCAGGTATCAATGATTTCCACTCGTCTTGTCGTGTATGGAGAGTGAGTCGTCAAGCTCAGGTTGAATGTAGAGACTACTTCCTCTTCGATTTCACAATAAAAGTCCACCAGCGGAAGTTATGATTTAAGGCAAGTTAAAGGCAAAAGTAAAGTCTAAACAGTATATGTATGTATATATATCATTTTAGACAAAGGGGTGAGAGCTAGCAAGCTATGCTTCTGCTCACTCCTTTTCAAATATGTCATGTATTTCTTTTTCTGTGTTTTTATACTCAAAGTCTCATTTCTATATTATGTTGTGCAAAGAAATTGTTTAGTAGCAATCAGAAAGCCTTGTACTATATCCATATTTGGAATAAATTAATTTAAAAAAACAGTACAGTAAAAGAAGAGTTAGTTTAATCAATATAGTTGTTCATTTAAGAGACCTATTTTATTTTGTCTTTTGTATGTACCATTGTTCTTAAATAAATTGAAAAAATTGCAGAACGTGCAATATTTTTTTTCTGATTACTCGATTAATCACCAGAATGATCGATCGTTTACTCAATTACTAAAATAATTGATAGCTGCAGCCCTAGATATTTTTGCATTTTATTTTTCCTTACTTATGCTGTAAAAAGTTAATGTAAGGTGTAAACCATTTCCCCTTTTCCTCAAATAACATTCCTTTCTCAGTCAACTGAGTGCAAGTAGTAACAATAACTTGTAACTTGTATATTCACCTCACAATATGACTTCCAGCATATCTGCAATATTGTAAACATTCTTACTGGAATTAATGTCACCATTATAACATTTAGTAAATACTGCACCCTCAGAATTAAACATATACTTATAGGCTGTTTAGCTTTGTCCTCATTGGCGTCCTCTGAGCAGCTGTAAAGGGGATTCTCTAGTTGTGGCAGGGGGTGTAGCTCAGTAGCTGTGAAGCATTTCAGTCACCACAGGCCTCCTGGGTTGCGAGGGAGCCTGTGCTGTTTGAATTATATATTTTAACATTGTCACAGTGTTCCACACACCTGTTTACCTGAGGGTGATATAAAGTACAGACCAAAAGTTTGGACACACCTTCTCATTCAAAGAGTTTTATTTTCATGACTATGAAAACTGTAGATTCACACTGAAGGCATCAAAACTATGAATTAACACATGTGGAATTATATACTCAACAAAAAAGTGTGAAACAACTGAAAATATGTCTTATATTCTAGGTTCTTCAAATCAAATCAAATTTTATTTGTATAGCCACACAAATCACAGTTTGCCTCAGAGGGCTTTACAATCTGTACAGAGACGACACCCTTTGTCCTTCGACCCTCGATTTAAGTGAGGAAAAACTTGCCCCAAAAAATAGCCCTTTTAACAGGGATAAAAAAAATGCGGAAGAAACCTCAGGAAGAGCCACAGAGGAGGGATCCTCTCCCAGGACGAACAGACGTGCAATAGATGTCGCATGTACAGAGCAGATCAACGAGATCACAATGTATACAATTTTAATGGATGGTTGACAGGAATTAAAGTACATAAAGAGGTATTACAGCAATAATGATGAAATGCTCATGGAAATGTGACTACCAGTGACAACAGCAGCAGTGATTAACGGTAAGGATAGTATGTAGCAGTGCTACATTAAGTCTACTCTAAAAGGTAGAGAGAGTGTCCGCCTCCCGGACCAAAACAGGAAGGTGTTTCCACAGAAGAGGGGCTTAATAACTGAAGGCTCTGGCTCCCATTCTGCTTTTGGAGACTTAAGGAACTACAAGTAATCCTGCGTTCTGGGAGCGTAGTGCTCTAGTTGGGTTATAGTATGAGCTCCTGGAGATATGATGGTGCCTGACCATTAACAACTTTGTAAGTGAGGAGAAGGTTTTTAAACTCTATTCTAGATTTTACAGGGAGCCAGTGCAGAGAGGCCAATACAGGAGTCATATGATCTCTTTTCTTAGTTCCTGTCAGTACACGTGCTGCAGCATTCTGGACCAGCTGGAGACCCTTTAGAGACTTGTTAGGGCAGCATGATAATAGACAGTTACAATAGTCCAGTCTGGAAGTAACAAATGCATGGACTAGCTTTTCTGCATCTTTTTGAGACAGGATGGGCCTTTTATCTGAATTTAACAGCAGAAAATTACAGGTCATGGATGGATGCCGTCTCTCCTTATGAGACCAGGTTTTCCCCAGAAAGTCCGCCAATTATCAACAAAGCTGGACACCACCTTGACAGCCAGCGGTTGAATGATGACATGCGGTTGAACATGTCATCACTGGTTAGGTTTGGCAGGGGCCCAGAGAAAACTACGGAGTCCGACATTGTTTTGGCATAGTTACACACCGACTCAACATTAATCTTAGTGACTTCCGACTGGCGTAGCTGGGAGTCATTACCGTCGACATGTAGTACGATTTTACTGTATTTACGTTTGGCTTAAGCCAGCAGTTTTAAATTTGATTCAATGTCGAACGCTCTGGCCCCTGGGATGCATTTCACTTTGGCCGCTGGTGCCTCTAACTTCACGTTTGGTAATATGGAGCTGCCAATGACCAGAGTTGGTTTCTCAGCGGGTGTGTCGCTGAGTGGGGAAGAGAGGGAAAGAGAGTAGCCATCGCTAGCTGATAGTGGCTAAGCTAGGACACGCTAGATTAGCCAGCAGAGCTAGGAGAGCTACAAACAGCAGCGAGCTCGGCGACCAAGCTATAAACACAGAGTATTGTTGAAAGCCTTAGTGGACCAGCATGTGCACGATCACACAAGCGGGATCTCAGTTGCTGCAGAAAGGAATACAACAATAATCTGCTCGGACGAGATGGAGCAGTAAAGTTACGCTATCAGTCAGTAACACAACAACAGGAAGTGACGCAATGACGCAACACGCTTGCCGTTTCAGATGCTCTTTCACAAAATGCAAGACACACACAGAGGCAGGCAGGTACAGGAACAAGAAGCAGACGAACCAAGTAGCCCCTTTTTGCTTTGATCACTGCTTCGCACACTCTTGACATTCTCTTGATGAGCTTCAAGAGGTAGTCACCTGAAATAGTCTTCCAACAGTCTTGAAGGAGTTCCCAGACATGCTTAGCACTTGTTGGCCCTTTTGCCTTCACTCTGTGGTCCAGCTCACCTCAAACCATCTCGATTGGGTTCAGGTCCGGTGACTTAGGAGGCCAGGTCATCTGGCGCAGCACCCCATCACTCTCCTTCTTGGTCAAATAGCCCTTACACAGCCTGGAGGCGTGTTTGGGGTCATTGTCCTGTTAAAAAATAAATGATGGTCCAACTAAACGCAAACCGGATGGAGTAGCATTCCACTGCAAGATGCTGTGGTAGCCATGCTGGTTCAGTATGCCTTCAATTTTGAATAAATCCCCAACAGTGTCATCAGCAAAGCACCCCCACACCATCACACCTCCTCCTCCATGCTTCACGGTGGGAACCAGGCATGTAGAGTCCATCCGTTCACCTTTTCTGCGTCGCACAAAGACACAGTGTTTGGTACCAAAGATATCAAATTTGGACTCATCAGACCAAAGCACAGATTTCCACTGGTCTAATGTCCATTCCTTGTGTTCTTTAGCCCAAACAAGTCTCTTCTGCTTGTTGCCTGTCCTTAGCAGTGGTTTCCTAGCAGCTATTCTACCATGAAGGCCTGATTCACACAGTCTCCTCTTAACAGTTGTTTTAGAGATATGTCTGCTGCTAGAACTCTGTGTGGCATTGACCTGGTCTCTAATCTGAGCTGCTGTTACCTGCGATTTCTGAGGCTGGTGACTCGGACTAACTCATCCTCCGCAGCAGAGGTGACTCTTGGTCTTCCTTTCCTGGGGCGGTCCTTATGTGAGCCAGTTTCTTTTGTAGCGCTTGATGGTTTTTGTGACTTTCAAAGTTTTCCCAATTTTTCGGACTGACTGACCTTCATTTCTTAAAATAATGATGGCCACTCGTTTTTCTTTACTTAGCTGCTTTTTTCTTGCCATAATACAACTTCTAACAGTCTAATCAGTAGGACTATCAGCTGTGTATACACCTGACTTCTGCACAACACAACTGATGGTCCGAACCCCATTTATAAGGCAAGAAATTCAACTTATTAAACCTGAAAGGGCACACCTGTGAAGTAAAAACCATTTCAGGTGATTACCTCTTGAAGCTCATCAAGAGAATGCAATGTGTGTGCAAAGCAGTAATCAGAGCAAAAGGTGGCTACTTTGAAGAAACTAGAATATAAGGCGTATTTTCAGTTGTTTTACACTTTTTTGTTAAGTACATATTTCCACATGTGTTAATTCATAGTTTTGATGCCTTCAGTGTGAATCTACAATGTCAATAGTCATGAAAAAAAAGGAAATTCATTGAATGAGAAGGTGTGTCCAAACTTTTGGTCTGTACTGTACACTTGTTTTAATGTGCTTAATGCCACGTTCACTCAGTAAATCATCAAAGGCAGAGGATCCAAACTGGGGCCTATTATCAGTTGTGACAGTACAGGGGTTCCCTTCACGGGCAAAGACAGAAGTTGGACTTCACCTGAGCATGTTGGAATGCAACATGCTTGCTGCCAAACTCCAGCACGCGGTGCGTTATGCACACGATTGACTATTTGCCATTACTCACACCTGTCCATCCGCCCTCTCCTTTCCTCCGTCTCCCACGCTCGGGGCGGATCACCTTGCGGCATTTATATGCTCCCACTCGGCCAGATCATACAAAACCACAATGTTTCATTCCACTGTTATGCTGACGACACACAAATATACTTCCCGCTGAGGCCCGGTGACCCTGGAAGCCTAGCTGCTGTTTTAGACTGTCTCACAGACATCAAACATTGGATGCCTCTAAATTTCTTACAGTTCAACAGCTCAAAAACTGAAATAATACTGTTCGGCCCCCCAAACCATACCAGCCTTCTTCACCAAGCCCTTGGTCCACTGTCCGCAAACATAAAACCGACTGTACGAAATCTTGGTGTCCAATTCGATTCAGAACTCACTTTCATCCCGCATGTAAGCAAACTGGTCCAGTCCTGTTTTCTCCAATTACGATCAATCTCAAGAATCAAGCATATGGTCTCACCCCCCGATCTGGAAAAAATCATCCATGCCTTCATTTTCTCCAGGATAGATAGATAGATAGATAGATAGATAGATAGATAGATAGATAGATAGATAGATAGATAGATAGATAGATAGATAGATAGATAGATAGATAGATAGTGATAGGTCACTATGAGTAGTGAGAGTTTATTCCCTGAGCGTTGCTCAGCGTTGTTGTGCAGCGTTGTAAAGTAAAGTCTGACGGCAGCAGGTAGGAATGATTTCCTGTGCCGTTCTTTAAGGCAGCGGGGTTGAATGAGTCTGCAGCTGAAGCTGCTCTGAAGCTTGTCCAGGGTTTTATGGAGGGGATGGGAGACATTGTCCATGATCACCAGCAGTTTTGCCAGCATCCTGTGCTCCACAACCTCCTCCAGGGGGACAAGCTTAGAGCCAACAACAGACCCGGCCTTCTTTATCAGTTTATTCAGTTTGTTCGCGTCTTTTGCTTTGATGCCCGCACCCCAGGACACCTCAGCGAAGAAAATGGTGCTCGCGACAACAGACTGATAAAACATCTGAAGCATCCGGTTGCAGACATTAAAGGACCGGAGTCTCCTCAGGAAGTAAAGCCGGCTCAGGCCCTTTTTGTAGACTGCCTGTGTGTTTGTGGTCCACTCCAGTTTATTATCCAGCACCACACCCAGGTACTTGTAGGAGTCCACAATGTTTATGTCCGTCCCACCAATGCGGACTGGCGAGGGGGGGGGCTTGTTCCTCCTAAAGTCCACCACCATCTCTTTTGTCTTTGCCACGTTCAGCTGCAGGTGGTTCTCCTCACACCACTTGACAAAATTGCCGACCAGGTCCCTGTACTCGTCCTCCCTTCCACCCTCTACACGCCCCACAATGGCCGTGTCATCAGAGAATTTCTGCAGATGACACGACTCAGTGCGGTACTTAAAGTCTGCAGTGTAGGTGGTGAAGAGGAAGGGCAACAGCACGGTTCCCTGGGGGGCACCAATGTAACTGATCAGGCGGTCAGACACACAGTTCCGTAATCTCACATACTGCGGCCCGTCAGATAGTCCTTTACTCATGTGACGAGAGGAGAATCCACCCGCATGTTCTCCAGTTTGGCCTTCAACAGCTTGCGCTGGATTGTGTTAAAGGCGCTGGAGACGTCAAAGAACATGACGCAGACAGCGGTGTTGGGTCTATCCAGGGAGGAGTAGGCTTCCTGCAGCAGGTAGATGAGAGCATCATCAACCCCAACATGGGGCTGATATGCAAATTGTAGGGGGTCCTGTGATGGGCACACTAGGGCCCTGAGGTGTGCAAGAACCAGCCTCTCCATGTCCTTCATAATGTGAGAGGTCAGTGCAATCGGCCTGTAGTCATCCAGTGCCACAGGATGTCCTTTTTTGGGCACTGGAACAAGGCAGGATGTTTTCCACAGCACTGGCACTCTCTGAAGGTGGAGGCTCAGGTTGAAGAGGTGCTGGAGAACTCCGCAGAGCTGGCTGGCACAGGCCTTCAGCACGCGAGGGCTGATGCGGTCCGGACCGGCGGCTTTTCTCTGGCTGAGCTTCTCCAGTTCTCTCCTCACCTGGCTGGCTGTGATGTTGAGACCGGATTGTGGGGTGGATGGTAGCAGTGGGGGATGTGCGAGGGTCATGGGGGAGGGGGGTGTGAGACGGACTGTGGTGGGGGCCAGAAGGGAGGTGGGGGGTGGGGTAGGGGGGGCTGGGGGTGGTGGAACCTGGTGTCTGCTGCGGGGGTTGGGGTGGGGTTGTGGGGCTGGTGTAAAGCTGTGGGGGGGTTGTGAGAAGAGGTAGTTGCTCGGAGGAGCAGCAGGGGGGCTGTTGGGGAGCTGGGGTCAAACCTGTTGAAAAACAGGTTAAACTCGTTCGCACGTTGTTCATTTCTCTCTGCTGTTCCTCCTCCTCTCCTCTGGAAGCCGGTGATCTCACTCATCCCCCTCCATACATCCCTGGTGTTGTTGTTTTCCAGTTTGGATTCCAGTTTCCTCCTGTAGTTTTCCTTACTCTCCTTGATGCTGTGTTTGAGTTCTCTCTGAACACGCTTGAGCTCTGCACGGTCCCCTGACCTGAAGGCCCTATTTTTCTCGTTGAGTAAGGCCTTCAGGTCGCTGGTAACCCATGGTTTGATGTTTGGGTAACAGCGGACCTCTTTACTGGGGATGGTGTTGTCAATGCAGAACCCAATGTAATCAGAGACGCAATCAGTAATCCCATCACTGATTGCACTGGGGCGGCTGTGGCTTGGTGACAGAGTGGGTCGTCCTCTGATCGAGAGATTGGTGGTTCGATCCCCATCTCCCCCCGGTCCACATGTCGAAGTGTCCTTGAGCAAGACACTGAACCCCAAATTGCTCCCCGTGCTGCGCATGGGTGTGTGAATGTGGTGTGAATGGTTAGATCAGATTAGATGGTATGTAGATGTCCACTGCCATCAGCGTGAATGTCTGTGTGAATGGGTGAATGTGACAAACACTGTGAAGCGCCTTGAGTAGTCAGATGACTAGAAAGGCGCTATATAAGTACAAGTCCATTTACCATTTACCATTTACCATCAATGTCCTCACCGTGTGGTTTGTACAGTGCGTACCAGTCAGTGGCTTCTAGAGCACCCTGCAGTGACTCTATGGCCTCAGGAGACCATTTCCTCACAGTTCTTAGTGTCACTGGTTGCTGCTGAACCACAGGCGTGTATGATGGGGAGAGCAGGACGAGGTTGTGGTCTGACCTTCCCAGGGGAGGGAGGGCAGTGGAGCTGAATGCCTCTTTAACGTTTGCACACAGCAGATCTATTGTTTTATTGTCCCTTGTTGTGCATTTGACAAACTGGTGAAACGTTGGGAGAGTGGATGAGAGAGAGACGGGGTTGAAGTCACCTGTGATGATGACGAATGCTCCGGGGTGTTTCGTCTGTAATGCAGCGGTCGCAGCGCTGATTACATCACACGCTGCATCGGCATTTCCAGACGGCGGAATGTAAACAGTAATGGCGATGACGCTGGTAAACTCCCGTGGCGGATAATAAGGACGCAGTCCGATGGCAATGAGCTCGATGTCCGGGCTGCAAAACCGGTCTTTCACGGAGATGTGCCCGGGATGACACCACCTGTTGTTAACGAGCACGGCGAGTCCTCCTCCTTTCTTCTTGCCGCTCGCGGTGGTGTCTCTGTCGGCTCGGACCGTATGGAAGCCGGGGATGGTGGCGTTTGAGTCCGGTATCTGGTCGTGTAGCCACGTTTCCGTGAAACACATGATACTAGACTCTCTGTATTCCCGCTGCGTCCTGACGTGCGCTTCCAGTTCGTCCATCTTATTTACCAGGGACCTTACGTTTCCAGTAATAACTTCAGGGATGCAGGGTTTAAACTTCCTCCTCCGTTTAGCTCCTGCTCTGCAGCCCTGCCGTCTCCTCCTTAGCTCCTTCGGTACTGTGGGTCTCTCCCCGACGAAGGGGTTTTGGGGCCCCAGGGCGATCAGCTGGTCGCAACTGTAAACAATGCCGGCTGTAGGGCAGGCACGGCTTCCAGTCACCAGGAGAGACCAAAGCACGAAAAAGCTAACTAAGAGATATCCAAACCGTATGATAGACATCTTGATGTGTGGACAGTGTGTATCCACAGCGCAAGGTACAGATAATAAATAAAAAAACACACTAAAAACACGACGAAAACCTAGTAAAAAGTCCAAAGTACCGGGAGCTGCTACGATAGGCTGCCACTAGCACGGCGCCATCTTTAAATTTACTGATTACTGTAACTCCCTTCTCTCCAGTATCAACCACAAATCACTCTCTCGCCTCCAATAAATACAAAACTCTGCAGCTAGGCTTCTAACCGGTTTTAACAGACGACACCACATTACCCCTATTCTAGCCTCCCTTCATTGGCTCCCCGTCCGTTTTAGAATTGAATTTAAGATTTTACTGATCACTTTGAAAGCACTTGTCGGGCTGGCCCCGAGTTACATTACAGACATTTTAACTCCTTATGAGCATGCGCGCAGCCTTAGATCCTCGGGCAGGACCCTTCTAACCGTTCCAAAGTCGAGGTTAAAAACCAAAGGTGATCGTGCCTTTGCCATCAGGGCCCCTCGGCTTTGGAACGCCCTGCCTAAGGCTTGCAGGATCAGTAACCTCTTTTAAATCTCTTCTTAAAACACATTTTTATAGGCTTGCTTTTATGTGACGTCTTCCTTTTACTTCGCTCTTACCGTCTGAGTTGACAACATTGTTGTTCCTGTTTTTTTTATGTAACCCATTTCTTTTTCTTGTTTTTAATGATGTTATTCCATTACTTCCCTCACATTGTTTCCAAAAAATTTGCATTGTCTTGTCAAAGCACTTTGTAAAATTCTGTTTTTAAAAAGCGCTATATAAATAAAGTTTATTATTATATTATTATACATTAGGAATGCCATGGCAGTAGGCATTGTAGCAGTAGAAGTCAAGGCCATTTGCTGAAATAGTCTACAATGGGGATAGCAAACCTGCTGTCATAGCCTCCACATTCCACGTTTGCCAGTCTACCGGACGCGAGACTGGGGTGTGCACCAAGGACATGTTCTGAATGCCTTGAATAGGAGTGAATTGCGCCAGCGTGCAGTGTTGGTCTGGTTCGACAGATCCAGCAGTCCAGTATTGGTGAGTGACAGCATATTCATAATTATGCTGCCTTTGTTGTGCTGGTCTGTGCATTCACTATGTTTATTATTTTTATTCAAATGGAACAATATATTGTTATAGATTTAAAACAGCAGGATAATTCATGTTTGTAATGAATTATAATAGCAATCCAGTATTGCTGTGCTGGATCTCTATAGAGTTGTTGTCATAGGGTTATAGAATGGATCTGGATCCAGTCACCCATGTGCTCCATTCTGGCCTTCAGTATTGAGCTCTTTGCTGTTCCTTCCTTGTTCTTTCATTTGCTCTGAGTCAGTTTATGATGTGGAATATTACATTCTTCATTTAGGCTTGTGTGATTATTTGCTACAATGCATGGATGTGTGACAAACACATCAGTAACAAGAGAAAGGACTGTAGTTTTTCTGGTGTGCAGCCTTTCTATGAAATGGTTCTGCCCTATCTATCTATCTATCTATCTATCTATCTATCTATCTATCTATCTATCTATCTATCTCATCAAATGTTACCTTAACACTATGAATGTTCCAAACATTCTTAATGGGGACACGGAAGGGGCGGTACTTACCATATTTGGAAGATGTGTGTGTGAGGACAACTGGGTGCAATACTTGAGGGTGACCTTTAGAGGGGGATAGTGGGCAGGTGTGTGTGTGTGTCCCGATGGAAAAACATAATATATGGGCCAAAGCTAAAAACTTCACAGGCACCTTCAGAATGGCTCCTGCATTCATTTAAAGGCTTTACCTTGTGGGGACCTCAATTTTTGTCCCCATGGTGTCAGAGGTCCCCATGACGTGACTGTGTAAACAGATTGATGTCCCCATAATGATAGCAATACAAGCACACACACACACACACACACACACACACACACACACACACACACACACACACACACACACACACACACACACACACACACACAGAGCTTAGATTCCTGAGAGCTCCTCCTGCCTGGAGGCTTTTTTTTTTCCTCTCATGATGACAGCTCTACATGTCCGTCCTCTGGATGAGTGTGTGTGACAGCCAGGCAGCACAGCCAACTCCTCCTGTATCTTCAGATCCACGTGAAACTCTCACCTACAGTCAGTCAGTCAGTTAACATGACACCAGGAGCAGAGGCAATTTGTGGGTTTTTTTTGTTGTTGTGTCAATTATGCTCAATTTTGCCTACTTTAGATTGCATAATCTTTAAGGAAGGGTTCTTTCAGATTTTCAGATTTGTGATCTTTTTATCAGTGCTTCCCAAACTGAGGGTCGCGACCGCAAAAAGGCCAACTAGAATAAAAATTAAGGGTCCGGTGATCATTGAAAGAGATCTGATGCACTAAATTCCAACAGCGGGGTTAACGGCGTGGAAAAAACAAACATGTAAATATAAGAACACGTTATTAATTGTGCGAGGACTGGCCATAAATATAGCATCAAGTGTAATATCTATATAGAACCACCAATTGGTCACTAATTAACTGTTTGACATCTTGTCTAATAACTGATGAACCATGTGACACATTCAAATATTATCACAGTTTCTTAATCAGATTCTTTTGAGTTAATTGATATAGGCCACACCCATTTTAGATTTTTCTGTAGACGCATTTTTTGCTTCTCTTGGCATGTATTTCATCTAATCATCACCAAACTTGCTACATATCATATTTGGATGACCCCGAACGAAATGTATTAGTTTGTTTTTGCGTATCATGTATGTTTGTCTGTAATTGGTTACAAAACCTTTGAAGGTGTGGCCTGAGGCACTTAATTGGCCGTAACACTTCAATGCTGAATTCAGTTGCAGTCGAATGTATCAGTGTTGTCTAACATTTCATACAAATCCACCCACAGGGGGCGCTACAGTATCATTAAATCGTGATATTTTTACAATTCTGTTGACTTTTAATATAATACTCGTAAACAAGTTCTTTATGAGCATGTGCATGACGTATTTAAACATGGCATCAATAGATCCACCCTGTGGCCATTAGTAAAACACTAGCATACTACTTATTATTATCCTTTTTAATATATCAAGGTAACATAATTCAGCACAGTTATACAGATGGGGATACGGAACAAGTCTGAAGCATCTGATACAATCAACTCACTTTACCGACACAATGTACAATACAGATAAATAATTATTCTATTTTTTTAAATCTTCACATTCTCTGTCAATGTTTTAGTCAATGTGTTTTTATGAACGTGTGTGGTTTTATGTCTGCACCATAGAGTAGCATGTTTTATTTTGTTGTATGTTCTTACAATGACTATAAAGTCAATTCTGATTCTGTAAGTGGTGCTAAAAGATATGAGAAATTGCTTTTGTTGCAGCAGCTTTACAACTATGAGCAGCAGCAGCTAGCAATTTCCAGCTCTCACATGCAAATATTGTAGTTTAACCTATTGTTTTATTTGTTGTGGTCATTGTAGTGAAGGTCTAACCGGGAACAACAATAACACTCTTCACTTAGCTCCTGTCCTTCCATTGTACATGCCTGCCTTAGTCAAATGAAGCAACTTGATTTGATATCCGCAGACAGAAACTCAATGTGAGGCTCCTTCTGTCCTCTTGTTATCTGGAAATTAAATTTCTCTCTCATGGATTGCATTTCACGGTTAACCGAGTCATTCGGCAATAAGGGCAGACAGAGCTATGAGATGCTTTTGAAAATGTCCAGCCAAACAGTTGTGTCCACTTGAGAGTCAAAGAGGGTTTGCATTCGTGGTAAGACTCAACCCTGGGTGTGTTCTTCATCATTTTAGGTTAAATGATGAAACGGATCACAGCTTACAACAGTCACAAGATGTTCAGGTTTTAGTGCAGAAGAAAAAGATCTTCAGTAACAGAATAAAACTCCTCACACTGTCTGCTCCTTGTAATTAAAGCACTTCAACAAGAACCACGCTAGGTTTTGGTTTCCTAACCCTTCATTAAGTGTTACATGATAGCAAGTTGTAGAAGCATATCAGATGTGTTGCACGATTGGTGATGAGACGGAGTTGTGTTAAATACTCAAGTGTATAAATAAGCCGCTGGTTAAATTAATCTGTTATTATTATGCAGTGCAGAGAGGCGGCTTTACGCAGCATTTGCATGTTTTTTCGAGTCATATCCTGTCGTCACTCCTTTTTGACGCATGTTACTCGGTTGGAGACTAAATTTTTTATGACTGTTACCAATATCAGACTGCAGGGATAGAACAGGAAATGGCATAGTGGAAAACAGGCATGCATGTGTTAGCTTGATTGAAGACTCTAAATTGCCCGTAGGTGTGAATGGTTGTGTGTCTATGTTCGTCTCTATGTGCCCTGCGATAGACTGGCGTCCTTTCCAGGGTGTACCCCGCCTCACGCCCGATGTCAGCTGGGATCGGCTCCAGCACCCCCCGCGACCCCGACCCCGGGATAAGCGGTTGAAGATGAATGAATGAATGAATGAAAACAGGCATGTGGAAAAGCAACAGCAGTATAAATCAGCTGTATTGTATTCTAAGCAAAGACAACTTGTGCTAGTGTTAGAAAGATTTAAGATGCACACATTCGCTCCTCTTGACTGTGAGTTATTTAAAGACAGTTGCAACTGTAAGCGGCTCACTCTAAAACCAGGGCATTTAAACATAATGTGATGCCCTTCGATTCAGAGAGAAAACCCCAGTAAGGCCCAAATCTCATTTACAAATGGACATATAAGAGCAACTCGCATTGCAATCAGCTCCAGTCAGTTATTGTCAATACAAGAGAAACCGCGGGGAGTCATTTTGCTCTGATGGGGGATTTTCTTTTTATATGGTCCTGATTATGATTGCAGATTCATTGTTCATTCATTCAGCATTCATTTATCTTCAACCGCTTGTCCCCATCAGGGTTGCGGGGGGGCTGGAGCCGATCCCAGCTGACATTGTTTTTAAGTTGGGCTTTTATTTGTGAGGTGATGCATTGCCAAGGCCATATTAACTTGCATGTATTCATGTATTGCACTAGTTAATCGGCAGAAAAGGAATTGGCAACATTCAACATTAGAAATCTTTAGAATCATTTCTTAGGCAAAACATCTTAAGTTTCAGCTACTTCAGTGTAAGAATTTGCATGTTTTCTCAGTTTAAACTGATTTTTTTCACTTGTGGACTATTTTCTGACATTTTATAGACCACAAGACAACTACCTGCAGATTAATCAACACTGAAAATAATAGTTAATTGCAGCACTGCATTCATGTGATCCCTTGTAATCAGAATGTATATATTTTGTAATACATTGAAAACAGCTTGTGGGTCAATTTAAAAGTTGACTTTAAGTACAACAACGAAAATAAGCAGGTGTAGATGGACTTGAAAAAGAGTATGACATATGTGCTTTACAGCCAGACACATGCCAGGGAACAAATGATAAATGTGTCATAAGAAGCAGCTTGTTGTATAACCTATTTGATCGTATACATGTAGAGAGAGCAATGGAAGCGGGGATTCAGACTTAATCATTTTTGAGAGAGCGTGATAGTGAAAGCTCAGTGGTTTTCTGGCTGAAGAGTCACTTAATATATAAAAAAGGTCCTGCTGACTTAGTTCTTGGAGGTCAAGTGGCATAATTGTGTTTCAGGCTGAAGGATGATCTATCTCTTTATGCTGCACACAGTAGTGTCATTGCATAAAGGTCACTGGCAGTTGAATCATCAGGAACTTTAAAGGTTTACTCCTAAGTGAGGTGTATTTTTTTGTGTTTTGAGAGAGCAAAAGAATTGAAAAGGACCGTAAAGCTTTATTATGTGTCTTCCACTATTAAGTTGCTTTGATGTACTCTGTACCAGCCCGTTGACATGGAAACTGAAGAGGCTATTGTGCGACAAGCTTTTCTGTCACCAGTTTTGGTGAAATAAGGATAGATTCATGACTCATTTGATCATGCTCTTTGTTTATGTGTCTCCAAATGTTGAAGAAGAATGCCTTGATTTCATTCCTCACTGTCGTTTAAAAGAGTTTGCTGCCCCCCGTTACCTTGTAGGGATTGAAATAAACACTCCCTTCGATGTGAAGCAGTCTACAGCTACAGGCTACTGCTAAAATGATATTGGTGTTTTACCATTCCTAATCACTTGTAAAAGCATCCATCATATCAAACATAAAAAACATTACTTTAACACCACCTTCTGTGCTGTGCTTCTGTGTGTTTTAGCGCTGAGTGGGTGACTCATTGTAATATTGAGCTCCTGGTGGGTTGTTTGAGTCATTAATGTGCTTCAATATGGGTTCAAGGAGCTTATAATGGTCTTTATTGATGCAAAGGTTGTGGGGCTACGGTCCTAAATCAAAGCATGCAGATGTGGCGCAATTAATATATCATGATCTAAGTAAAACAGAGCTTACAAATGGGGAAAAACGTTAAGAGTACATATGGCCTCAGGCATTACATAACATTACATTATGCGCTTTGTCTCAGTTTCTCTTCCATCTTGTGCGTGCAGTGTATTTGCATGTCAAGGAGAAAGGTTTTCTAAGTGGTCATATGCTCTGGAGACCTGGATATTGACAGTAAACTAAGTCAAACCGGTTGTTAAATTATGCATCAAAAGATCATGTCTGTTACATTAAGTCGCTCTTAGAGTCTCTGTCTTTGTGTGGTGCACGCCTCACAGTTATATGTTTGATCTGTGTCTCCCCAGAGAGTGTATGGACCCAAGTGATGATCCCTGACGATGCTCGCTGAAGGGTCTCTCTGAGCTGAAGCCCACCATCGTAGGATCCCGTGGATGAAGAGGAGGTGGTGGCTCTGCCACCAGACGCTGAGACCATGGTGAAAGCTCAGCAGAGCCCGTCTGTGAAATGCGGGAAGCCCCTCAAGGAGACGGGAATCAAGGAGAAAGAAGGTGGCAGGAAAAAAGGGAAAGAGAGAAAAAAAGAGTTGAGAATAAGAAAAAAGAAGGATAAGAAAGAGCCACATCGGCATAGAAAGAAGACAGTGGGTGATGGAGATGCGCTGGACTGTTGCGTCCTACTCACCCGTCTGGAGGAAAAAAGAGTTGCGGAGGGTGCATCAAAAGCCGGGAAACAAAAGAGGGGTAAAGTCAAGAAGAAGCTGCACTCCAGCTCCAGTCAAAGAAGGACCAAATCTGGACTTAAGAAAACTTTCACAGCCAATCAGCAAGCACTGGAACCAAATATCAACCAATCTGACGCCTTACTCATGTGTCCCGCACCTGACTTTATGCCCCGTAGGCGGAGAATGGCCTCTCTCAACGCTGAGGCTGTCAACAGCTTGCTTCTCTACAGAGATGATTCTCTCGCATCAAAACACGCAAAGAAACGTCAGCCATCTAATGACGATAAAGCTAAAGATAGTCTCACTAAAACTGAACGCAGAGGTCGTAAAACCAAAAAGGTTATATTGGGAGGGAAAGCAGACTCAAAGGAGAGACCTAAAAAAATGAAGCGGTCAGCAGCGGAGGCTCAGAACATCGATTGGTTGGCTTTGTTTGCACCAACGCCTCGGCGACAGGCAGGCCTCACTGCTGCAACGCTGCTCAAACTCACCAGTCCCCAGTATGGAACCAAACGGCAAAAGAAGACTGAGTCCAAACAGGGGAGGGGGACTGAAGCGGCAGCTACAACTCAGGATGAGATGGGTGGTAAGACAGTGTGTGGAGAAACGACTTTGACCAAAAGAACAACACATCCCAAACATGGGGACCAACTAAAGCACATAAAACAGGGTACAGAGGATCCGGTTCATTCCCAGCTGGACTCTACCATCCAGGGTTGCTGTAGTTTGTGTAAAAGTAAGGCGTTGGATCCAGAGTGGAAGGGCATCGCAGGAGGACAGGAGTGTCACAAACATGAGCTCCATCGTGGCTCTTCGCTGGGATTCTCCCTGAAAACAATCAAAGAGGAACAGGTGGAGTCCGAGGTGACCTCCTGCTACTGTTGCTCCCAGGAGAGGTGTGTCGAGTACTGTCACAGACTGGCCCTCTTCCTGGACGACAAGACCTTCAAGGAACCAGAGGACGGCTCGCTGTCCGAGGTGTTCCACCACCACCATCACCACCATCATCATCACCACCACCATCTTCAGTCCACTCACTCCGTAACCCACCCAACAGCCATTACCATCAGCCCGCACACGTACACCTGTTTCCCAAGCTACTATGTCCACTTCAGCCACCCGGACGCCTCGCCATCTCCCATACCACCCCTCACTTTATGCCCAAAGAGCGGCAAGAGACCCAAGCTGCTCCCGAGCACCGGTCCCCAGCCCTCAGGTATTACCCATCCAGTGTACTGCTGCACCTCAGTGGAGGCGTGCTACGGAGAGCCCTGCAGGATCAACGGCTACTCCTCCTACACCAGTGTGATTCCAGCCATCCCCAGAGGAGGCTGCTCCTTCAGCCCAGCAGACTGCCCCAAATGTAAACACGGCATCAAAAGAGGTGAGCAGACATTGCTTGGTTTAGTTTTTGTCAACCCTCCTGCAGCAGTGGCGGTTCTAGACCATTTCAATTGAGGGGGGGGGGGGGGGGGTCAGGCTGGGGGCAGAATAAAGATTGACAGTAGATTACACATTTATATGGTATGCATCACCTGAAATCTGGGAAGATAAAAACTAGGCAACTTAGCAGTGTGTGTCAATTTTCCTAGTCATAAATCTGTTACAAATTTTTTTAGTTAGGCACTTATTCAAATTTGTACAAGTGTACGTATACAGGCTCAGAACATTATGATGGAAGTATATGATGGCCATTCTTTTATGACCATTCTGAAATTCATAAAAGTGGTCAAAATACACAAATACCACATTAAGACACTCAGACCTTGGGGGACACCATAGAAAAATCTGTGATTTGGTATCGACAACCTTTTACATTTAGGGATTTCTGCAAGAATTGCATTTTTCAGGAACTTGATGGCGAGCACTTCTGTAGTCTGACCTGCTCCGAATCAACCCGCTTATTTTCAATATACCTAGGAAAGCCATCCATCCTGTGAATGCCCTAGGTCTCTAGTTTTGATCATTGTGAAGTTTCATGAGGCTGTGGTTATCCTAGAGGTCACAACAGGTCATTTTATATGGTGAGGTCGAGTTTCAAAAAATACTCTCACTACAATGAAATTGCTACTATGGGGACTAGCATCATCACACATGAATACAACTGGGCTAATTGAGTCCGCAAGAGTCTTAGCTTTGCACTCATACCCAATGTATGCAATTCAAGACTGTTTAGGGATCTCAGTATGCAGAAATATTCAAATACACCATTTTTGAATAGGCAAAAATAACAAACGGAAAATTGGTACCTATAAAACCCGTTTTCTTTCAGATAGCTTGAGGTCAGAGGTCAAAGGACCCCTTTGAAAATGGCAATGCCAGTTTTTCTTTGCCAAAATTAAGCCTACATTTGGAGTGTTATTTAGACCCTTTCCTGACAAGGTAGCTAGTTATTTCAACTATTTAGTGTTGCACTTCCATAAAGTCAGGAGGCTTACAAAATATATATTTTAAAAAAAGAAGAAGAAGAAAGAAAACTCAAAATTGATGCAGGAGAGGCAGATATCCTGATTTTTGTTGTGTTTAATAGGTCGAGTTCCAAAAACACAGGTAAGGATCCAGCATTTCAAGTAATGCAACTCAAAATCATATTTTGTAATTGAGGCTTTCCATTATGAAGCTGGAGGATGTAGTATTTTCTCAGACTTCAGAGGGCTCCCTGCAGAGCCACAAAAGAAAATGAAAACTTTTTTCTTTCCCCTCGACAAGGAAACACTAACCCATTTTAGTTAGACAGCATGTTTCCTATTAAGTTTAAGTATTAAACGCTCATGAGCACACTATAGTTATTTATTTCATTATATTTTATGCAGCGTATCTCCCCCTACCCCCAGTACAATGTGCCGAGATTGGCTATTATGTCAGGAATTTTTAAGTGAGTGGGAGGAAACAAAAAAATATCAGATAAAGGGCAAGAGCTCTTTTGTCTACATTTGAATACAAGCAGCTGGACAGTGAATATAAGGCCTGTGCAGCTGAAACCTAATGAGCTGATTGTTTGAGCTTGAGTCTCAGCAGTAAGTTACTGAGTTCAACTCAAGAGATGTGAACCAGAACAGAAAACTCTTTCTGATATCTGCGGTATAACACCTTGTGTGTGTGTGTGTGTGTCTGTGTGTATTTTTAAAAAACACCTGAATGTGACACCACGTGAACACACAGAAGTGCACTGCTGCGCCGCGGTTGTCCCGACCCGCTCTCTTTCTGTGGTCTCCAGCAGCCAAAAGCAGGTCAGGGCTGCGAGGGTTGAGACTTTTGTGCGACAAGAGCGCAGAGATCTTTATAGTTTTAAAAATGGATTTCGAAGAATACATTTTGACATGTCGCAGTAGGAAAAGCACATAATAGAATTAATGATGGCTGAATTCCATTAAGCTGCCTCTCCTGGTATTGTGCATGTTGGCTCACTGTCACTCTTGTCGTGACTTACTGTGGTTTTCCTGCCATGACGAGTCTGCTGCTGTGGTTCGCCCACACGCCCACTTTTCTGCCTGATTAGACCTCCTCTTGGTACTGACAGGGCATGCAGTATACAGATCGGGTTTGATTGACACCTCCTACGCTCACTTGTTCATTTTGTCGCACCTGTTGTCGGGGGTGAAACAACTTACACCGCTTCGGTACTTGGACTTCTGGTAACCTCATGACCAGCATCCACTCGAGCAGAGGTCTAATTAGCCAACCGGAAACATCTGTGTGGGTGTGCAGGGCCTTTAAATAAAAGCTGAAATAAGACAATTATATCCGGATGCAGTAATTGTGGTGGCAGAAGTATTCAGATCCTTTACTTCAAGCTACACTTATAACTTTTGAAAGAAGAAATGGCACCTTCTTCCTTTTAGAAAATGAAAGTTGAATTCCAAATCCAATCAGATGCACCCTTGTTAATACAACCAGGAGCTTTGCTGCAGCTTTACTTGGTCTGGTATGACAATACAGTTTTACATAAGTATGAGCAGGAAAATGTACTTAAAGCATTGAGAGTATCCTGTCCACTGAGTTGTCACAACTGTGTTAGCAGAATTGATGTCATTGACAGTACACACTGTTTGATGATTGACTCTATAGCAATGCATCAGGATTTATAGGGTCAGCAAATGTTTTGTGCATGAAATCTTAATTTGTAGACACTATTAACTAGCTGTCAAATACATATACTGGCGTAAAACAGGTTTCCCTCTGAAATGTAGTATGTGTAAAGCAGGATACCATCAAGTATATAACTGATGTTTGCTAATGGTTCAGTTGGCTAACAGTAAGCCAAGGAGCTTAATGCCTTCCCTTAATGGATTCTCCATGGAGGAAATGAAGACTGCTGCTGAAGTTTGGATCCATGGAGCTGAGAGATTACGTTAATTAATTGACCATTAATTCACCTTAATGTCATGACCACAACTGCGACACGCTAGTGTGCACAACCTGTTCTTGTTATTTCACCCAGTAAGCGTTAGTGTTGGTGGTTTTCACTGTCAGCTTTATTGGGATTTCCAGTGTGTGTATGTGTGTGTGTGTATGAGTGTGGCTGCTCTGTTAAAGGCTATAATTGACCTTAATTGAGGCTCTGTTTGTTATTTCTGCTGCTTCAGCGGAACTAATAACAGCTGAGTGTAGTTCATGTCTCTATTATGTAACCTTGTTAAAGGTTGTTGATCACTGTAGCTGCTCGGTAGCTGTGTGTCACTCTACTTCATTACGTTGCCTTCTCTGTTCCTCCCCCAGACGACTACCCATCAACCCTCAAGGACCATCACAGCCCCTCCTCCGTCCCTATCTGTCCCAGCCCCCGAACCCTCACTGGTTGCCCCATTCCCACTGTGCCTCCAGCCGGCCAATCAGTGCCCGACATTCAGACTCCGCTGTCCGACCCCAGCCAACCACTTCCCCCGCTGCAGGTGGCGAAGGAGAGTCTGCAGAGTGCCAAGTCGCCCAGCGGGTCGAGGTCTGGCGCGCGCGGCACCGGCAGCATTGGCTCTGCTGTCTGCCCTCTCAACAGGGACAAGAAGCAGAAGCTCGGCGCTGCCGGCGTCGGAGTCCGAACGGTCGCCAAGCAGCTGAAGAACGGCCACCAAAAATCCACCAACGGCTGGCAGCCAGTTGGCCTGCCCTTTCAGAAGGAGGTTTTCTCTGTGGTATGTAGAAAAAGTCATGCTGGCGCTTTTTGACGCAGTCAAGACGGGGTTGCTGGTCTTTAAATGTGGTGTCATTTAATTTGCCTGTCCTGAGCTCGCGATGATTTATCACCATCATTTATTACCACCTGCATCATTATCTCATTAGAGCTTATTTACTGTCTTCTTGAATTTCGGCCAAACACCTGACTGTCCAGGTTTCTGTTTAAACACAGAAGTAATTCAATACAGATCACATCCTGGAGCTTTTGTGCCCAAAGCCTCTCAGAGCTTCGCATTATTTGTCTGCTTGAAAAGTCAGTATTTCCTGCTGCCTGTGTTCCCAGGGAGAAGAGGCTCCGGTGCTGAGAAAGTGTTTTGAGGGAGTCCAGAGAGACGGGGATCTAATTCGGGTCAGAGACACTGTTCTGCTGAAATCTGGACCTAGAAAGAAGTCCCTGCCTTACGTGGCCAAGATCTCAGCTCTGTGGGAAGAGCCAGAGTCAGGTAAGACACGCATACTGTACACACTGTTTACCTCCAGCACAAAAGAAGCTGAATTAGTGAGGAAATAACTGGCCAGGGCACTGAAATGGACTGTGTGTGCTTTGTTTTCTTCAGGAGAGCTGATGATGAGTTTGTTTTGGTACTACCGTCCAGAACACACACAAGGGGGGCACAACCCCAGTATACATTGTGAGGTGAGAAGCAAATCCTTTCATATCGGCAGAAAACAGTCGCCAAGAAGTGCCCTGTGTGCACTTTTCATTTTATTTTAGACGTTTCCCAGCTTCCTTATGTGCTTTTCAAAATGTAACTATATATTTGTGATACATTTTTAAAGATCTACATCTTCAGAAGAAGCAAATGTAGTAAAAAAAAGTACTGACAAAACATAAAAGCCTTCATTTTTTTTCTTGGATTTGTTAACAAGAAAAAATATACAATTAAACCAACATTATCTTTTAAACACTAATACTATGAAAAAAGTTCTGAGGATTTGTTTTCAACAAAATGTAACACACGTAGCATTTTTAGCAATTGCTCTTGAGCCTCTTTCCATTAATTTCTCTCTGCTTACATTATGAGTTTGCATCAAAATGAACCCATTACAATTCAAAACAAGACTTCTGAGGTTTCGGCTGAACTCGGTAACTGAAAATGGGTTTGAAAGAGATGAGAGTGGATGAACAAACAAACGCACATACGCCGACGCACGTACATGTTGAAGAGCAGCTTCTGTTGTGCTGTGTGTTGTCATTCATCTCCCAGAGGAATAGGTTTGCACTTAATTAAATCTCTAGAAACAATAAACCACATGAAGTCTGTCATTTCTCTGCTCTAACAAACAACAAACACATCAGAGTGGCAGTGTGACAACAGTAGCAGGGCTTTGACTCAGAGGCAGAAACATCTTTCTCCTGCCAGTCTGTCTTAATTCACATTCTGCACGGTCACTGTCAGGCGGAGAGACACTACCGGTGAATAGGGTCAAAAAAATAACAAATGGTTATCACCATGAAACTGGACTGATTACTTGCATTCAGACAATATTTTTTTTTGTAGTACAAGTTTAAGGAAATGTTACGTTTGTTATGTAACGACACATCATCTAAATCAATATGCACTCATTTGAATACATTTCCATAAGTGAATATTGGAGCTACGTTCATTTTACTGACATATAAGAATCAAAGGTTTTTACAGAGGGGATTTTGGCTATCTCTTCTTATCACTACACAATACTACTATGATTGATAATAAACTTTATTTATATAATACTTTTCAAAGCACAGTCACAAAGTGCTTTACAAACACATTTAAAACGGAGTGAACTGATCTAAACACAGAGATAAAACACAGAATAAAACAAGTTTAAATGTCATATGAAATCAATAAAGTCACAGAAAAACTGTGTTTTTAAACAGTTTCCAACCCTGATCTATCAGACAGTACTGTCATAGCCATATCAAGTAAATTTCTGCAGTTTTTAGGATAAAATCTTCTATAAATTAGGCTATGAATAATATATGAACTTTTGTAAAGAACTTTCAGAATATAGATTAAACCTGTTGCTTTCTTTTTTGTTTACATGTTAACAGGTTAGAGCAGCAACACAGCCCGTCTGAGCAAAAATATAAATATGTATATTTAATACTTATATATATTTATACTTGTATATTTAAACACTTTCTCAAACTTTTTGGTCTGAAACAAATATAAATGGCATTTGTACTGAAGTGCAATGAAACCTTCTATTATTTTTGGCCATTATCAGGCAAAACAAAGCGATAACGTTGTATGCGTACACCACAGGGGAGAGCCGCAGCAGTTTCAGCGAGGTAGCTGCCATGCTCTGCCCATGTCAGATGTGTGGCTTTGGTCCTGAGCGATCAATTGTTCAGTTTTGAGTCTCAATGGATGATAGTTTGTTTTGGTTTTCTTTTGTTTGGAGCTAACGCATGACTGAAACTTTCTTTCTCCAGAATGAGATCTTTGCGTCTCGTCACCAGGATGTGAACAGTGTGGCCTGTATTGAAGACAAATGCTATGTCCTCACATTGACACAGTATTGTCGGTAAGACACAACGCATTTTTACATTTTTGCGGTGGCCTAGCGTATTTCTCTGAAGTATATTTCTTGCTTCTTTTGAAAGATTACCTACTGTTTTTGAAGCCCAAAAGAATGCACAAAGTAAAAAAAAAACATTTTGTTCCCCAGTTCTCAGACAGTTTGAGGCTACAAAAAAAAGCATTTTTATGTATTTTTTTCTGTAAGTGAAGGCATTTGATGTCCTGTATTTGTGCTTTGTCCAGATTTTGTGCCTTGGTAAAACGCCGAAGGGAGGGCGTGCGCAACTGTGCCGCCTCCCTCGTGGTGCCACCTGTTGTCGGCAATGCCATGCCCACCCACCACTGTGTGCCCGATGACGTCGACCCGGAGCTGGTGTTTTTCTGTCGACACGTCTATGACTTCCGCTACGGACGCCTCCTCAAGAACCTACAGTAGCGCCTGACGAGGCACGACACATAACGCTGAGGGCCGTGAGATAACGTTGCACATCCTCAACAAATCTGATTAGCTACACACCTTCCTGCTGCCTGTGTGACCGACAGGAACTGGAAGTTTAGGATGAAGGATTGAGAGATGAGCTTCTTTTGTTTTTGAAATCTCTTTTTCATACTTCCATGCCACACATTTATTTAGTAAGAGTAATGTTTTGACATATTGTATAAGAGTTAATATGGCAGTGTAATGGTATTTATCTTACATGGCTCTGTGGTGTCGTAGCAGCTGTGTGAAGCATCTGAAACGCACTCTGCTGTAGAAAAAGCTACTGTAGCTCTTAGAAATGTGACATTTGATAGATATGAAGAGAGGTTGATGTGACACTTGAATTATGTTACTGTCTGCCGGACAGATATCAATGATGCACCACAGCTAAAGAAAATCTGAGGCATGTCGTGCTGCATAAGTCCTTGAGAGTGTCTAAAGATTATAATCACATTAGTCATTAGTCTTCTCTTGAGTGAGTGCATACACACAAGCTCCAGAATGACGCATCTTGCCAAAAGTTAGGTGAGATGATCGATGCCACTTTTACGTCTGTATGTTAAGTGTGGACCTACTGCACCAGCTTGCGTAGCACAAAGTCTGGAAACAAGGAGAGATAGCCAACCTGGTTACGGAAAGAGCCTGGCTAGCTGTTTCCCCCTGTTTACAGTCTTTGTGCTAAGCGAAGCTAACTGGCTGTCGGCTCCAGCTACATATCTACCCGACAAAAGTGGGATTAGTATCAATATTCTTGGCAACAAAGCAAATTAGACGGTTCTCTTATTTTATATTTCCATTCCTGTGTGGTTGTGATTGGTCTGTGTCGTCCACTCTGACCAAAGCTGTGAGGAACGCTCTCGATCACAAGGTATTGATTTAATCCTGATCAACTTTATTACCACTGATTTAAGTACACGCACAGCAAAACGATGAAATGTGGACATTTTTTTTTGGCTCCACCTCTCGTAATTTTCTGAGAGATTTATAGGTTTTATGTCATATCTGTCAACTCTGTAATTCACCCGAGTGGTGATTTCCATAATGTAGTACAAACCTGCACTCTACAAAGAAAGCACACTTCAGTTTGTTTGATTTTGCAGCGTGAAGACGTCCAATGAGCTGAGCATTTAGGGGATTGCTGTTATGCCAATGGAGTGAGGAATATTTAACTTTCTCGAAGCTGTTTGCCAGAGCTGTGATGTGACTCCCGGCGTCAGATAACTGTATATTTGCATTTATATATCTGGATGAGTGTCTGTTTGTGGCAGATGGCATCAGTTAGTCACCTATATTCTTGTTTCTTCACCGATGAGATGGTGAGTAATGTATTCAGTGTAGCATTTAGATCTGTGACGACGATGATGATCCATTCCTATGTTTTGAGAGAAAATATGTATTTATTTCTGTACTGAGAAAATATAATTTATTTTCAAAAGATCATTTTAAAGAATAGAGTTTTAGATGAGTGGCTTTCATTCCTGATTAGAAAGGAGGTCTCTCCTTCTTAGCTGCACTGTCCAAGATGAAAAGTGTCATTTGCAATAGTATTTCTGTGACTGATTGAGCTTTTGCTTGCCCGATACAAGCCTATTAAATGTTGTGTTGAGATGTCGAAGTCCTCCGGGCAGATGCTAGGACAAATTTAGAAGGATCTCGGATACAGTTTGAAGGACACCTGCTGACGTGACCAGAGATGCTAAACCTGCAGGACCAAAACGTACCTTTGCTTCTCCCAGTTTTCTTTCATTCTCCTGTCACTTCTCCTCAGATGACAAAGCTTTGCCTCTTCACCTTTAAATGCCGAAATGCTACAATGATTTAAATCTACCTTACCATTAGCCTGTGCCCTTGATCTTGCTGCCTTATAGAACATTCCCAGCCTTTCATTTAGAGATGTGTACCTGTATCAGCCTGGGGTAACAAAGCTTCTTAGTGTGCTGATCTTGATTCCTTGATGCTCGAGATGCATCTCGGGTCCAACGCGTTCATGTGATCTTCTGGGATCTGAAAGGAAAAACTGGTCCTTTATTCAACACTTTTATTTTGACAAAAGTCAGTCCAGGGTTTGATTCAAATTCAAAGTGATCTCTTAAAAGATATGTGGCTGTTAAAGGAATTTGTTTTTCTTTCTTGTGAGTTAAATGAGAACCTGGATACCAGTGTCATACCTGTATGCTGAATATTTCAGTTCATTTTTGTTTGTTCCGTTCATCAAAATGCCGATAAAAACGATTCACAGTCAGTTCATAGTAATTAATTAAAAAATATGAAGATAAGGCCAGCACCTGATTAGCCTAGCTTAGCATAAATATTGCAGGAGGAAACGGCTTCGCTGGCTGGAGTCATATGTTGCCAGGGTCCTCGTAAGGGTCCTTGTAAGAGATAGGTTCACAGTTTAAATTGCAAAAGACTGGAAGGAGATTTCACGTTTCAAAGGCAGTAAAAATTATTTTTTTCTTTTCTTTTTTTTTTTAAATCTATTCAGGCAGTGTAGTTGTTTAAAGTCAAGAAACCTAAAGTCTACAAATTTGAGGGTGTGTGTTTCATGGAGTATAACATCAGTAGGCTATAAGCTACGGCTGGGTGATTTCAACAGAACTGACCCAGGGAAAGAAAAAAAATCATCCTGAGAGCATATAACCATTGAAAGGTTTTAATGTGCCATATTAAGAGGATATTGAGCAGGGACCATAGGACCCTGGGAGCATAGATGCTCTCCCTGCTGGCTCTGTCGGAAAAAGGCAACAAAATCAACCAACCAGCACCTCTAAGGCTCACTAACTAACTAACATGTCTGTAAACTCTTTGTCTTTATGCTAAGCTAACTGTCTGCCATTTGTAATTTCATATTAAGCATACAAACATGAGTGCGGTATTGATTTTCTCACCTAACTCTCGACAAAAAAAAACGCAACACCCAAAACATTGTGTTTGTAGTTTTGTGCTTCTCGAAGAACAGCGGCCACTTGAATTCCATCAGTTGCAACAAATTTCAGTCGTTACAAGTTTTAATGGTGGTTTAAGAGGATCAAAATGTCCACAGAGACTTTTCTAAACTACCTCTTCGTCAGTATCCACCTCTCGGCTGTCCGTCTGTATGTTCATTATGTTCCAAAACAAAAGACAATAGGGAGGAAATGGATTATGCTGCGGGAGTGTTGAGAAGTTTCTTTGATAATTTTCTCATCGGACACATTGTGAGGCGATCACCGGCTCTGTTCTACGTGAACCGCAAACTATTTACAGCCACCTTAAAAGCACAGGGGGTTGAGTAGATAACCTTTGTGTGTTCATTTACAAAAATAGAAGTCACCATGATTAATCATGTATTAATATTTGACTTTCAAACTTTATTACATTGGTATTGGTTACTTGAATCCCTTAGGCTGAAATGGAAAGAATAGATCTGGCCGTTTCAATGAAAACCAAAGGTAGCAAACATTCTCCACCGACTGAAACATTTCATTGAATAATGATGAATGGTGGATAAGCACTAGTAAAGCCCACAAAGCACAATTCAAAAAAGTAGGATTGGATATGCTACGTTTGGTTTGATTTGGTTCTGCAATTTAAAATCCCCCCCTGGGTGATCTGATCAGAGTTATAAACCACACACAGTACATATCATAGCCTTAGGAATCACTCAGCAAACTAATTATGTTTAATCAAGATGTGTGATACTTATGTCTTAATTGGTCCTCTGTGCCTGTCCCCATTTACCCGTATATACCCAAATGTTTTCCAGAAGGACGAGCTGTTGTTTGTACCCACCTTCCGAATGCCTTTCATTTCTTTTGCCAGATGACGCTGGTATGATCTTGAATCACCGCAAAGAAATGTTTGCACCAAAAACAGAGAGAGGAGAAGGTGACATTTAATTTAATTGCCAGGTGTACAACAACAACAACAACAACAAAAGAACAACAACGAAACCTTTGGTTCTTCTGATGTGAATTTCTGTTCATATACTTTGCATGGCATTTTTTTGGAAATATCTTGGAAATATTAATCACAGCACAGATTATTTGTATGGTTTTGAATGGACCTCTGTAATATAAGAAAAATATTTAATTGTAATAAATAATATATGAGTTTGAACATGTGTTGGGGATTATTTTTAGTTTTTATGGTAAATACTCTGCCTGTCGAGAGCTGTGGTGATACTTGTTGCCCACATGGGGGCTCACTCGGCCAATATTTCTTATATGTGATTGGTTTCAGTCACCGCAGTGATCACAGCACTGAGATTTTAAAGGGTTTAAAAGAATAATATCACACACACACAGGCCCTATATACATGCAAATAATGGAGAGATGTCAGAGCGAGGGGTCTGCCAATGGATCGGCACCCCGAGCAGTTGGGGGATGGTGCCTTGCTCAACAGCACCTCGGCAATGCCCAGGAGATGAACTGGCACCTCTCCAACCAGTCCACACTCCATTCATGGGCCACACAGGGACTATGGACTGAGCTACTTCTGCTTCTAATAAGGCTTTTCAAATGTTATCATGATTGAGTCAAACAATCGGCCATCTCAGAACATCTAGTTCTCAAATCTCCATCAGTCAGACACCTGTTGACTGTCTATTTGTTTTGTAGCTGTTACAAATTCATGTAGAGTCCTGTAGTGACTATGACTACCACTGGTGCCTCTGTTTTAGACAGCTTTAACAATTTCAGCAAGGCAAGGAGACTCAAACTTACCTTTCTTTCAGGAATGCCGTTTATCTTTATTTGCATTTAAGTGTAAATAAAAAAACACAGAATAACAATATTGTATCCATATAAACCAAAAATCGCTGTTCTTTTCACTGCCACAAGGTTTTCACTTTGTGTCTACTTTCTTTTTAATGCATTCATCTCCTTCCACCGTAAATGATTATGATCCCATTTATCTGTGACATCATGGCAGGAAAAACAAGAGTGAGCATCTTGAAAGCCGTCACAAAGGTACATAAATCATGTAACATCTTCAGTAATCAGGCGCCTGATGAATGCGTACGAGGCCTTTAGCTCTACTCAGTCAGGATACAAGGTTTTAAATGGCACGAGCAGGTAAATCATTTGCATCTTTAAGGGCGAGCAATGTGTGTGGAAAGAATTTAGAAAGAAGCACCAGCTGCTGTGTGTGTGTGTGTGTGTGTGTGTGTGTGTGTGTGTGTGTGTGTGTGTGTGTGTGTGTGTGTGTGTGTGTGTGTGTGTGTGTGTGTGTGTGTGTGTGTGTGTGTGTGTGTGTGTGTGTGTGTGTGTGTGTGTGTGTGTGTGTGTGTGTGTGTGTGTGTGTGTGTGTGAAAGGAAGACTTGGCTGCTATCTTTTCTGAATGTCCTGCTGGTTTCTGCAGTGGCAGCCTGTACAGGATTCACATGTCCTTTTAATCAAGGGGTACTTGCATCCCAAGGGGGTACTTCTGCCAGCAGGTATGTCGAAATAAATAAGAAATACACAAAAAAACAACCAAATAATTTTTTTGTGTGTGTTAAAGTGTAAATCCGGCACAAAATCATCCCATGGTCTTTTTCTGCTCTTGCATACATCAAATAAGCCATCAAGACAGTTTTTTTCGTGTATCAACTATTTTATGGAGAAATCCAATAGTCACTAACAGCTTTTACAAATGCAAAATGTAATCAGCAATTTAATATGCTAAAAGTAACAGATAGACAGATAAAAAGAAATATGGTAATGGTTTAATGGTTTAAATGTCTAGCTTCTTCCACTGATAACAGCACAAATGCCAACTTGACTAAACCGACCTAATCAGCAGACCTAATTAGCTTATCTGGTTAACCACGGCTTTCATTGACAACAGGAAACAGTTAAAGCTTTGAATTAAATAAAGCCATTCAACGGGTTTGTATTTAAAAGAAAAGCCTCTTCCCCAAAGCCTCTCCAACATTTTCATGTGCCAGAACTTTCCAAAGAGTAATGTCCTGTCGTGTCTAATTTACACACCTTACAAGGCTTTCCACAGACTGACTCATTTCTCAGTTTTGCACCACTCTCCTGTGAACTTAACATGTACAGTGGCTTTACCTCTTGACCTGACTTATGTTAAAGCTGATTGTTTTTAGAGTTTAATCAGAAAGATTGGTGTGTCCTTCTGCTTTTCTTTGGTCTGTGCAAAATTCTCTCCACATGGAGGCAGAAGAAACGCTGAAGCTGTTCCTTGCTTCAACTCATTGTTCTGGGTTTTCTGTTTTTTTTTTTTAACCTGTGCCAAAAGTGCATTCTCCAGGTAAAGCTGCGATGTTTTCCAAGAGAGGAACAAAATAATATACAACAGCAAGTGAAAGCCTGTAAATTGTCAGCTCAAAATGCATTGCAAGTTGAACTGTCTCGTTTGTTGCTTGCTGTTTTCGTGCATCATCAGATAATAAGAGCAGACATCATAACAACGCCATTGTCTTTTAAGAATTGGTTTGTACTGTTTTTCTGCTCCTGTTGTTTCATAGTTCTCGGTTTTTCTGAGCATTACAAATGCATAGAGTTCAGGGCAACAATCCACACTGAGTACCATCATCTCAGCTGAATTTATACTCCGCACACAACTACTAGTACTTAACTATATCAAGATCACTGACATTTGCATATGAAGACATTGTTTTGCATTTTCATAAAGGATGTTCAGAACACAATCAGACATGAGGACGGCAGGGTGCGTAAGTAGAGATGTGATTTGCATACAATGTATTGCATGTGGATTGTTTCATGCTCCCATTCGCAGAAGTGACAACAGTTGCCCTTCCTGGATATAATATTTAGCGAGCAGTTCCCCCTTATCTTCCGTTGTGAACTTATATATCATCTCCCAATCGTCCTCTGCTAAATTGGAGATCGGGTTGGAAAAAGCCACCCAATGCTTCTAAATTTATTCTTATTTATTCCTAATTTTTCAGATTTTATCTCACAAAAAAGGTATGTTACAGGATGGTTGTGCAGAGGCTTCTTATATTTCACCCAGAACTTCTTTTTAGACAAATGTACAGATATAGACCCATTAGGTGGAACAAAAGAACTTTATTTGGTGATCATTTTGCAAATGCAGCTATATTCTGGTATAATTGCACACATAATCTTTATAACTCTTTTTAACTTTATGCTAAAATTGTTTCCCTCATCCACCTGCACTCAAAGCGAAAACAGAATTTTAGAATGAATTGTTTATTAAAAAGAAAGAAAAACAGAAATACCACATTGAAAGAAGTACTTTGATATGGCACTTAAAATGTAGCTCAGGTGCCAACCATTTATCTTGATCATCTTTGAGATAATGATGACCGGAGTCCACCTCTGGCATATTAAACATGAATTGGAAAGGCATACACTGACAAAAACAATATGTGGGATTGCTATGGCTGTTTGATGTTGATTTGATTTAAATATAGATTTTAAATGTAGCATAATACACGCAGAATATAATCAATTTGGACTTCCATTCATGCTCTTGAAAGAGGAGCATACAGAAGAATACCATACTCACATTCATTACAATTTGGCATCTCTCCAGTGGCGGGAGTCATGACAACTTCAGGACTTACAAATGAGAAAATGTTGAGAAAACCTGCAGTGGTGCATTACTCACCAGACTGCTCGTTTACAGATGAAAGTGGCTGCTCTATGTCAGTAATACACAAGTGGTAGTTTGGACAATATTTAAACCAGCGTCTTTTGTAAAAGTAAAAGTTTGATTAGTGTGACAGATTCAAGAAGACACAATTATCTTATAGTCACATAAATAAAACATTTTCACACAGTTTTAAAACAAATTCAAAAGACGTTAACTGTTATCATTTGTATTCACTTAGAAGTCAGATCATTCTTCTTCTCTCTATTCTTAAAATGTTCTCTCATTCAGTCCGTACTTTTTTACATATCCTGGTGAACACAGATGATGCTCCATTTTCTCTCACTATTCAAACGTTGACATTTAAACATATTTTGCATATTACGTCAAAAATCACGGTGGCAGCAGACACGGTGAAAAGCGTCCAGAGGCTCAAGGCCAACTAGAATGACAGAAACACATTATTCATTCATTAACACAGACACTCTTCATGTTCCTGTTACATTACACACAACATTAAATAAATGGAGAGAGAACAATGACTTAAATACAATTAAACAAAATAGAATATAAAACACGTGTAATATATATATACACTATCAGTTAAAGAGGACAGGATTGGCAAATAAACATTTAGATTAGAACAGCATGCTATTATATACATAGAAATACCATAAAGTATTAGAAACGCTCAAGAATAAATATGTACAACAATCAGATGAAAAACTATCAAATGTATTACTCTAATACATTAATATAAAGTACTATAACTATAAGAAAAACCTTTTAACGTAACATCGGATCACAGTAGCATATTTTTTCAGTGCTAAATAGACTTTCAGTTTACATTTGTTAAACATATAAATCACACATATATCCTTTAAATCAGAGCAGGCTAATGTTTTTACACCTGTAGAAATTCAGTCAAAGAGTTGGAGCTGTTGCTTTGTTCAGGTATATACACTGTGGCTGTTTTATCAAAGCCTTGCAACCCTAACCTGACTCCTCAGAGGGTTTGTTTCACAGAACCAGTATCTGAGAAGGCGTCATCAGAAACTGATAGGTAAAGGGCAGGCACTTTCAAAACATACCTGGCAGATAATTGGATGAACCATCTGTAACTCAAACTCTCGCCAATAAGGAGAAAAGAGAAAACATCTTTTCCATTGAGAAAAGCCCTCAGTGTTGTTCTCTTCTCTCAGTGAAGAAAAACTCTCCAGCTTGATCAAACTGATGCTATTGCGGCATCTAAACTAACCTCTTTAGGAGCCGCCATTGTTGTTTTGAACGAGTGGTCGCCTCTCGTGTCGTCATCACCCCAAAGCTCTCTCCTCCCCACTCAACTGCCAGTAGCTCCTCACAGGACTCTGATTGCCCGAATGACTTCAAGCCAAAACACAAACGCATTACTTGGAGTCAGACAAGATGGAATTTCGTGTGACATGGTCGTGTCTGGATGATAATTGTAGATCTGCAAAAACGCACCATTAGATTTTCGTGCATAACCTTAATCATCTAACCTTAACCATCTTGCGAGACCAATCTTGAGATACCACCCAGACATGACAGCGTGACATGTGAATGCGATGCTTGAATTCCACTGTGCTTTAAAGAGCAGTGTGTAGCACTGGAAATAAAAATGGAATATAATATTAATAATTATGTTTTATCCTGACATTAAGAACGTTTGTGATTTGTTAGCTTAGATTGCAAACTCTTGGAGAGATTCTCTGCCCGGCCACCTATACAAGCCTTAACCATTCGAGTTCAATGGCTAACCGTCTCGCAAGACTTGAGCAGATCTTGGGTTAGCCTATACACATGACCATCTTCTTCCTGCCATGTTTCTAGAGTAGCCCCCTGCAGGCCCCTGTAGAATCTACTACACGTTTTGAAAGAGAGGCGTAACCACTCAATGCCACTAAATCATACACACTGATCCTTTGAATTTATTTTATTTTCACTCCATTTGCCTGGCTGACACGATTCAGATTCAAATTTGGAGCGAAGAAAATTCTCTGCGTCATTGCTGGGAAAACATCGACAACATTATTTGACGTATTCAAGCAAAACAACAATTTAAGCGTAGTTGTCTTGAGGAATAACGTTATTTACAGTAGAAGCTTGTAAATCTGCCACAGTCGTGGAGGTGTGAAGGCGCTGCACTCTGTGCGACATTGTCAGGATGCTTGACCCTTGACCTCTGTCCTTTTCTTTTCCTCTCCTCCGGGACAGGAAGCGGAAGTGGCACAGGTAGGACAGGAACTTGTCATGCAATGAGGCGTAAATAAAAGGGTTGTAGCAGGCGGAGCTCATGGCGAGTAGGTGAGTAGACACCTGGATGATGTTTACGTAATTCTTTCCTAAAATGGAGAAGTCTGTGTCCAGGTCACGGATCAGATTCACCACCTGTGAAGTTAAACAAAACATTCATACAAGGAAATAGTCATTGGAATTTGTTGTGTAAAAGGAATAGTGCAACATTTTGGGAAATAAATTTTGAATTATGGATCACTTTGCTACCTTTAAAGTGATCTAGTGATATTCTCATCTAGCTTTAAGCAAGAAAGCAACTACGCATATTTCTAAAAATATCCAACTATAAGAACATTTAAAAATGCATTTATTTGTGTTTTCATTTGCATTCTCTCTTTCCCGTTCATCTGTAGCCTACTTGTAAGGGAAGCCACGAGAAGGCGAAACAGAGAACAGACACCAGCAGCAGGTAGAAGGTCTTCCTCCTCCGTCTGCTCCATGCAGCCCTTGCAGATCTCAACTCTTGACACGCCGTCAAGCCTGACATGGTCCTCTGCTTCAGCTGGTAGGATATAGCACAGTAGGAAATGGAGACAGCAGCCAGTGGGACAAAGTAGGAGAAGAAGAGAATGAAACAAGAGTAGATGAGGCGGCCTCGCTCCTGGCCATCCCAGAACTCTTCACACACGGCCATCTGCAGCCCCGTGGCCCTCAGGTCCAGGTGGACGGTGTGTAGTGCTGTAGGAGTGGATAAAACAAGAGAGGACAGCCAGATCAGGACCATCAGACCGCAGCAGAACTGGCACCCTGCTCTTTTGCGGATGGGATATGCCACGACCACGTAACGATCCACTGCGATGGCCATGAGGGACAGGACTGCTGCGTAGACAGCTGCAGACTGCATGACAGTGACAAAATGACACATGTGGGGACCAAACACCCATCCACGCTCGTCAAAAGCATAGGATGCAGTCAAAGGGACGCAGAAGATGCTCATGACCAGGTCGGACAGTGCCAGGTTGCTGATGAGGAAATTTGTGGTGTTGTGTCTTTTCTTGTTGTGCAAGATGAGAAAGAGGAGGAGGAGGTTGCTGGAGCAGGCAACCAGCACCACAGCAGAGTAGAGAGGGATGAAGACGGGCTTCAGGTCAGACAGGAGGTCCAGGCCAGAGAAGGAAGGGGCCGAGAATGGGGAGGTGGAGAAGAGGGGGAGAGAGGAGTTGCAGCAGCAGGAGGAGGAGAAGGTGGATGAAGACATGGATGAAGATGAAGAAGAGGCTGGAGTAGAAGAGTTCACCCTGGATCGGTTGAATGACGTCTCCCAGTCCATCGCTGCAAGAGACAGAATGAATAACAAACAATTTATAAACTCCTGCAACAGTTGTCCCGATACCGATAGAAATGTTGGAATCAATTGCGGCAAGAACGCAAGTCTATGCAGCGATTCCGATACCACGTAATTCAGCCTGAAAAATTATCGAAGCCGGTATTGGCCAGTATTGGCTGACACACAAGTTCAGCTATCGGGAATGTGTCAGGAAGGAAAAGGTGGTCTAAAATATCCGCTGCATATGTCGCATGTATGATGCATGATTTTACGTCATAATAACAACAGACCGTATTTTGATTGAACCCACAGTGGTATTAATGTCGTGTTAAGATATGGAGATTTGAAGAGATGGGAAAGAGAGAGAGAGAAATTAGTATTCATCTGCCTCCTCTTCATAACATCTTATCTTCCGCTTCTCTTCACTCTACGCTTTCACCTCTCGTTTCTCTCTGCCTCTCCAAATCTTTTCCATCTCATTCTTTTGAAAACATTTGTGGTTTTCGTAACCAATCATCCGTCCAATCCATGTGAGCTTCTTTTTCGGTTCTTTTCCCCCTTCTTAGCTCTGTCCATATAGGGCAGAAATACCATAAATTGAGTCTCAGAGATTGTTATCCTGAACATGAATGCTGATTTATTTTACTTTTTCTGCAATGAAGAGAATAAAAGCATTTGGGTTTATTTAGGGTTTAATTAGCAAGATAAGAAAATAACCCAATTAATAAGTTATTTTTAAATGTTTTGACACCATCACTGGCTGCATAGCATCCTCATTTTGACGGTTTAATTCATAAAAAGACAAAGAATTATACAGTCTACACAAATAAACAAACATCAGTGTATAACAAATCCTGTCAGATTAGCCCCATTCCAAATAGCCCTAGAAGAAATGTTTAAGCTTCATTTTAAATTAAACAAATCTTCCCCAAACTGCCGTAGAGCTGGACTAAATGTTTATTAATGACCTACTTAAAGGCTGAGACCCGATGACCACGCCATTTGTCATATTGTTTCTCTTCTTTTGCTAAATTAATAGAATTTTCCAAGGAAGACTGGTTAAATTGTTTCTAGTACAGATGTCCGCAACAAAGGAACAGGTGCTCTTCTCCTGCTGTATCAGCTCATTCAACCCTTCAATGACTTGATCAACTGATGCATAAACTCACACACACGTTTGCTTGTTTTCCAATATATAAATCTTACACAGGCTTTTATACACAACATAATCCTAATCTTGTCTATAAACAGCCATTCTTAGTGAATAATCTGATGCCCATTTTACAACTATCAGAGTGAATGCATTTTCAAAAAGTGGTAATTAAAAGAAAAAATACCTCTGAGAGATGTCAGTCAGACATCTTCTAAAGTCCAGCACCTGTTTGTGTCCACTGCCACACTGTTGTGCAGCCTCACCTCCCCACTGCAGCCCACTCTACTTCAGAGAAAAAGACGTGTGCTTGTGTGATTCACAGCAGAAAGTGAGTGAGTCACCTCCAATAAGATGGCTTGTCTGCGATCACCCCCAGTGAACAATCATTATAATCACCTCTGATACTCCTCTTGGGAACGGTAGTGCTTTAAATGGTGAATTTATAATGACCTTGTCTTGTTTTATGGTATTTCTATGCCTTTAAGTCACTATCATTTTCCTATTGAGACTTATAATATGTCTTTGGATTTGACACATTTTAGGACATTTGTCATCCTATATTGTCACTCATGTGATCCTAAATATGCCCTGCAGCATGTCAACTGAGTGGAAGAGCTGATTTACAATGAGTCCACTTAGGCAAACACACTCAGAAAACACAACATTAGGGAAAAGAACATAAATTGACCCATTAAGGGAGAAACCACGATTGCTGACCAGCAGTACAAATGTTAAATATTCATAACACTAGAACTAATTAAAGAAGTGTGAGTCTTGGAGCAAGAGCTGACAAGAAAGAGCCAGTGTGATTGTGTGATAGATCAAGTATTTGTCAAGTACCGGCAAAATATCCAAGACAAAGTTCATTAGCATAGGGCTACTTGAAGGACTGATTCAGAAGATAATGAACATGTCCGTGAACTGAAAGACATGGAAAATAAAAAGGATTTCTCATGCCTTTCTCCGTGGATTGTGCATTTTGATACTTTTACAGTATTTATATAGCACCTTGAATGGCTTTATAATAAATAAATAAAACAGATGGAAATCTCACTTTTTACATGATGGGACCTTTAATAGAGCCAAATGCTTTTTAAAGGTATGGAGGCATTATCTGTTTTGGAGACATTTTATTGTCACCATGCTTATTTACATGGCAATCATTTTTTTTTAACCAACAATTCAAAGGAGTTGTGGGCTCTGTCATGCCAGTTTCAGCGCTTGGGCACTTTTTGTCCCATTACTGTTGCCACAGATTTCTTAAAGTGTAGTTTAAGATCATCCCATGGTCAATTTGGGCACTTACATACATCAAATTAGCCATGGAGACAGTTTTTTCGAGTATGAACTATTAATGGAGAAATCTGGAAGAATCGCTAACATTTGGAAGTGTTTTTTTTGCCACTAATACTGCTAAAAAAAAAAAGTAACACCAAACCTCTGCAGTATGAAAAGTATCCCTAAACATAAAATTAAGCACCAATGGGTTCCTTCCTTTTGGATTGCATTTGGTAATTGACTACATAGGTAAGTCTTTCAAAACACTCTTTTAATAAAATCTGGGTTCACTAAGTGCGTGGTTGGTGCTTCGTTTTATGTGTATGTTATAATGCTACTGTAGAGGTTTAGCCTTTATTATGTAGGATAGACAGGAAATAGGGTGAGAGCAGCAAAGGGCCACAGGTCGGAGTCAAACCTGCAGCTGCTGCCTCAAGGACCTTCAGCCTCTTTACATGGGGCGACTGCTCTAACCACTGTTCCACCAGAGGTTTGGTGTTATTCTCAACAGTATTATTGGTTAAAAAAGCCATTTTAATGCCTTCACCGTACTGCCTCAACTAATCAGTGTTAGCCACGTCCGGTTAGCACCTCTCCTGGATTTCTCCGTTAATAGTTCATACTTGAAAAAAACTGTCTCGATGGCTCATTTGATGTACTGGCCAAAAGGACCACGGGATGATTTTGCGCCAGAATTTCACTTTCATTTCTAAATATCTGTTTACATTATAAATAGTTAGACCAAAGACCAAAACAATAGAATTTGAATTTTTAAGCATTTTATGGATTTTTATCGTAACTGTCCATGCTCATTTCTGGGTTTGATTTTCTCTTGTGCCACACATGAAAACCGTCTAGTTTCATAACTCGGACCTCATTACACACATTACACTTCAATAGTGGGCGGGGACAGACCCTCCTGATCTCCCAGTAAGTTCTACAATGTCAAAACAAGTCTTTGAATAGTCCTGGGCTTGTGTACAATTTGTCAACAAATGCATGATATCACGTTCCCAGAAATCCAGGCTTTACTACTATAAATATTACTATTACTGAATAATCCAATTCCTGAAGGAAAAACTGACTCCAGTGTAACTGTTCAGTCACTTCTATTGTCAGCCAACAAAAAAGTTTAAAGCCCCATTTGGACGGTTTTCATTTCATGTACTGAGTGTATTTTGTTTGGGTCTTGTTCGAAACCACCCGCTCTCGACTCTGATGTTTTGTCCTGGGTGAAAATGGGTCTTGCACTTATATCTTTGATATGGGTTCTTGTATACCGCGCTTCATGTAAAGATTGCCACATTGTGCCTCTCTCTCTCTCTCTCTCTCTCTCTCTTCAGTCACATTTCCACTTCCTCAAGCCCCATCACTGCATTTCTTTACCTGTCTACCCGATGCCCTATGACTTTTCCACCTCCCCACTCTCACATCCAGGCACTCCCCCCTGCCCTGCAATAACCCCTCTCAGCCATTCCCTAAACCTGACCTTCCAATCCCCACACACCTGTTTCCACTTTCCCCTCATCAGCCCTGCAGATATTTCACCATGCACTCTTTTCTACAGTCAGATTGTCAGTGTTGCTTTGTGTTTTTGCTTTTAGAGTCTCTGTCTCTGGTCTCTGTGCATGGTCATGACCCCTACCTACCACTTGAAGGGGATTGGTAGTTGCTGCTATATACAGAGGGGGATGGGGAAGCTGCAGCAGAAAATAAATAGTGATATAAATTAACAATTTGTTGTGTGTATCTCACACCATTGATACTGGATAGTGTATAGGGGTTTTACTGTCATTCAAAGATCCAACCCCTTTCCACAATGAATTTAACTGGAAACTCTGAACTGAATTAATGTGTTGCTATATCGTCTTTCTTTTTTTTCCAGGGTTAAATGGTTACTCCATATGTTTTTCTCAGGGGATAAACCAGGTTGAGCTCCTTCCACAGATTGAAATTACATTTTAATCAAGGTTGGGTGTCAATCAAATTTCAATTTCCTGCTTCAGACTTATCATCAGTCGAGCTATTACCACAGATTTTGGCTCTGTGACACCTTGAGAGTTGGCAAGTCACTGACTTTACTCCAGAATAAGTTAAGTAAGTTCCACTTTATTACGTCATAATGAGTGGCCGCATTTGTTCTGCATAAAATGAGGACAAATGCTGTTTTATTTGTGTGCGTTCAGTTGATTTCACACCTTCAGTCCTCTGGGTCCTGGAAGATTGACAGAAGGATAATGAAGGTTTTCATGTCAAAGACCTCAACTGAAATTGATTCACATTAAATAATTAAGTCACGGTTACTGTTATTCAAATGAAACACTGTTTGATAAGATGTTCCCAGGCTGAATTGATTTTATTCATAATAAAAATGAGTTGCTAATGTATTGCATAAGTCTAGTGACCATAATAGTCTATTAATGCAACAGCCCTGCAAAAAAATCCTGACTTTGTGAACGTTGTATTAGATTTTTGTTGAAACTGGTTCACCTTTGTAGTAGGCGGATGTAAGGCGCGGCAACCACTTTGATTGGTTTAAAGGAATACAAACAGCCCATAGTGTTTTTTTCCATCTCAGAATGTAACTTCCCAGACCACACTGCAGCACACTGGACTATGCTTTGGCAACGTGAGACTACCACGTGTTTTCAGTTAGTTGATTAGACCTTTTCTCAGAAATGTGTGGGTGTGTCTACTGTGATTGATTGACATCTACCTGAGTCTCCTGTTAGCTTTGTTTCACCTGTTAAAGCAGGACCAAGTACACCTGTATCATTCTTATTGGAAGACAGACATTAATGACCTCATAAATTCTCATCAAAGCCCCGCCCACCTTCAACCCAAGCAGAGGTCTAATCAGCCAGAATAACTAAGAACACCTGTGTGGGTGTTCAGGGGCTTTAACATCAAGCGCCATAGTAGACAGAACTTTATATACTCCTAAACTTCAACTTCCTACCCTTAAACAGTCCTCACTTTGCAAATAGCTCACTACTATTTGTCCTCAAAAAGACAAATGTGTCTTATAACAGAATAATGAACCTCAGATATCCCTCTAAATATAACAGTGCCCTTGCTTCAGCTTATGTGCAGACAAAAGACCAGAATCTATTCTACTTGTTTTTATTGAAACATGGGTTAAAACTTCATTTGTAAAATCAACATGGAAAAAAATAAAGATGTTACACAATATGTTACAATATTTGCAGGAATATATTACAGAGTATTCCTACTCTCAATGTCACATTTTCAACACAGAAAAATAATGTCTGCAAGATGTCATTAGAGTCTCATTTACAACACAGTACTGTCTTCACATGGTCCTTCATTGCCCTTTGTATGCGCATTTGAAGTAGAGAGCTATTCTTCTAACATATATAATCGGTATCACTACACAGACTGCATGCTAATTATTCTGCTACAGGACACCTCTAATTTCAAGTTCTTAACACTCAGTTGCTGGGGTTACGGAGGAGGAGGATGACGGACTGTAATTGCTCTTTGACCATTATAAACAAAAGCGTCAGCCAAACCACTGCTATAACATAATGCAGCTCAAAATGAGCACGGGGTAAGTCACCCCTACTGAATGCATGTCAAATTAGTTCTTATTTCAGTGTTACTATTTTAAAATTCATTTCTCCGGGCTGTGAGTGTCATCTTCTTCGGGGTCGTGTCTCTCTCCCTCCGTGTCCTCTTCGTTTTGTGTTTGGTTTGGTTCAGCTGGTTCGTTATTCTGAGACGGCCTCAGGAGATATTCCAGCTCTTCTGCGCTGATGGCCACCTTCTCGGGAATCAGCCACCTCTTGAAGTGTTCAATAGCGCTAGGGAAGGAAGGTGCACAAAAAGGTATTAAGATGAATAGAGGTCTGTTTCAAGCTCTGGAGACCTGCGTTACCCTTGCAATACAAAACGTGAAGTACTTCTGTTGTCTTGAAAAGTAAATTGAACTAACCCTAGTAAATTCAGAGAATAATAAATTAAGAATAGAAGCACTCTCCTGGCGGGAAAACCATTCACCAAATGTTTGTGTCCTGGCAGATGTGTGTAACAGCATACTCAATCCCTCCCAGTCCTACCTCTCATCCATTTCACCGCCTTGGAAGAGCTCTGAGGTCTGAGCGTCGTGCAGAAATCTATCCCAACATTCTTTCTTAGCTTGAGACAAGGAGCGCAACATGTCCTTGGAGGTCACATCACTTGACTGGCCCTTTAATTTCTTCAAGCGGTTTTCTGCAGAAAAATGTAGACAAAAAAAAACACCACTGTATTTACATCTTGAATCAAAAATTTCAACATTTATGAATGGAGGATCAGGGGCGGAAAAAGGTATGACTTTGACAGAGCACACACTACGGCCAGGTGCAGACCTGGTTGAGTGTCAGTGGGAATATACCAATGTTTTGGGCTATGTTGCCATCATGACAGTGGTATGTGCATGGATGGATTATGAGACAATGGGCCCCTGGGCACAGGCATGTAAAAGGCCCCGCACACTGTCTATGTAGGCAGGGGCGGGGCTTGCCAACAGGCAAACCAGGCAATTGCCTGGGGCCCCGGCTTCCAGGGGGCCCCGACTTGGGCATCCTCCCCAGTGACCGGTGCCCCAAGTGCTAATGTACGGCACAGCAACGACAACAACGGGCATTTACTATGAAAAAGCGCCGTAGCAACCCCCCTTGGGGGCCCCCACGTCACTTCTGCCGTCGGCGCTGTCTGTGTCAATCAGCGCGAACCGCAGGTTTGATTGTTTGTTTAGCACCGAGCTCCGCCCACTTACACCGAGCTCCGCGCTTGCGAAAAGATGAAGAGGAGTTATCCCAGCGGGGCAGAAAAGAAAAAACAGAGGAAGGAAAGGGAGGAAAAACGAAAGTAAGACAGTGGTAAGTGCATTGTTATGTTTTTCTGACTGACTGTGTTGTGTTGTCACGGACTCCATAGCGGCTAATAAGCTAAAAACTAAGCTATGACGAATGCGTAACATGACACAGCTACATGAAGCTAGCTAGCAGGAGGAGATGTGCACCACTCTCCAGTCTCAACCAGCAGAAAACAACAGAAAGTTTAGTGAGGCAGACAGTCTAACAACAACAACAACAACAGCAACAACAACAACAACAGCCTAATACAGTGGAAACCGCTTATAGTGATCACGGATATAGTGATCAACCGCTTATATGGATCAAAAGGCTTGGGACAGAATCATTTCTATACAAATGCTGTTTAAATAATTCGTTTATAGTGATCGAGAAATCCGCTTATAGTGTTCATTTTTTTTCTCATTTTATGAATGAAAACGTGCTGGACGTCTGCTTCTGCCGAGTGAGCTAACAGCTAGCTAACGAGTGAGCTAACAGCTAGCTAACGAGTGAGCTAACAGCTAGTTAATGTAAGGAGTTGACACCGGCAGCAAGCGCGCGAATCATGGCTGGAAAAGGGAAGTCATTGCCACCTGATGAGAAACGTCTCCTCAAGGCTTATGACAGATTTTTTTTTATCGTTTTGAAAAACCAGTGAACTTGGTGTTAGACAACACTGATCCATGGAAACATGTGAAGTGACTTCTTAACGCGGCGCAGCGGAGCCGCAACACAAAACAGACGTAGCTTAACTCTTCTTGATGCCGTTGTTATCTTCTATGTTGTTGTTCTATGAAACAGTGTTTCAAAGTTTATTTTAAGACTTGTTTTAAAAAAATGCACCGGCTTCACGGCAGAGCCGACGCACAGAAGAAGTTACTGTATTTGTATTTATGTATTTATGAGTTATGTCTGCACACTGCGCAGTAATATAACTTGCATGGTTCCTCTCAAAAGGAGCATTTGAAACGAATGTGTTTGAAACCATAATAAAATTCAGTAAATGCTGAAACGGTTCGTTTCGTGCAATTCTTATCATTGAAAAACGATATAAATGGCGTTTAGATAATATTCTGCATAAAAAATGTGAAATACTGTAATAAGAATTCGGTTATAGCGACCAACCGCTTATAGTGATCAAATTGGCTCTGGACCAACGTGATCACTATAAGCGGTTTCCACTGTAGTATGTAATACTAAAGTACACCTTCTATGATAAGCTTTGCATAATGATGAGATGAACTTAATAGTGCCAGAAAGGGAGAAATATGTGTTTGGCAGTACATATGATATGTGCACCCACCACAAGAGTACATCAAGTGCATAATACATGTTGAACTTAACAATATGTTTCCCTCTCATCTCTCCTCAGGATCATTACTGTCTTTTTTAAAACCAACACATCCAGGGAAGGATGATGTTCCCCCTCCCATCCCTGATGACAACTGTAAGTTCATTATTCCACAATTGATAATGTTATGCCTTAATATTCTTCATGGCAGTAGTATTAAGCTGTAGTAGTAGAAAATGCTGTGCACATACATAATCATATGCCTGCCCTTAGAGATTCTCATATGCCCTGTTGTTGTTTTTTGAGTTTAGTTCCATCAACATCCACCTCCAGCAGCACAGTGGTTTTCCAACCTCCTGTGCAGGAACATCCAACCGATGATCAGAGATCAAGTCCAACTGCTGACACAGATGACTGTGAGTTAAATATTTTTTTTTTACTTCCATAGAGAACATATAACAATGACAATAATAATAACTGCAACAAGAATTGCTGTAATTAGCCCATGCTATTAAAGATTATTTATAACAAATATACCCTGTTGTTGTTTTTTTTTTCTTTTTTGTCATCAGCTCCATCAAGACCGAAATGTGAACAGTCAATTTTATTTTTGTATTTATTTTATTGTTAACAACATTCAGATTTCTATTTTTTGTAATAAAAAAAGTTCATATTTTATATTGTGTTGGTGTCAGTTAATTTACAACAATTATTGATAGGCGTAGGGTTTTAAGAATTTCTGTTCCTCCCTGAAATTCACTTTGAGAACCCCTAATCTCTTCTAAAGTATTATTTTCAGTATACATATCAAATGTCCCAGAAATTGTGTGCAAAAAACAATTTTTTTCACTGTGGAGGGATGGGGTGGGGCCCCCACAAATTTCTTGCTTGGAGCCCCAAAGGACCCTTGCCCCGCCACTGTATGTAGGAACAAGACGCCCAAATACAAAGAGTCTACTTTTAATCATTTTGTTTCTCTTTGTGGGCATTTTACATCAATTTTTAGTTGTTTTGCAGCTCTGTGATTGTTTTGCTACCATTATTGTCTCTATGTGGTCTTTTATGTCTATTTTCATTCATTTAACATCTATTTGTGGTTGTTTTGCATCCTTATAGTCATTCTTTGTGGTCAGTTTTGGTCGTTTTGTGTATTCTTGTTGTCATTTAGCATCTATTTGTGATCATTTTGTGTGTTGTTTTTTTTCAGCAACAGTCAGGGCTATCTTTATATCAGTGGACTGTCTAGGGTTAAAAGATTAACGTCTTTAATTGAATGGACAATTTTTATACTTAGTTAATCGATTAATCATTCAGTCTATAAAATGTCAGGAAATACATGTAGTAAGAGTTAGGACTGTCCCTATAATTCCTACAATCTCCCATACAACTTGATGGGGAGGATGCACGTTGGATGGTATAATCAGAAGGGTTTGTCAAAGTGACATTAGGCAGGAAAGACGCATGTACCTAAACTGGCTATATAGATCTCAGAATCCTCCATGGGTTCCCATTTGGCACCAGTAGAGTTGGCATTTGTCCCATTAGAAAGTCCATTGACCTGCACTCCGACTCGTGCTGCTGGCTGGAATGAGTCTCTGAACTCCGTGTTGATCTCCGGGGTTGCTTCAGCTCTCGCCTCCGGCAAACTGGAGCAGATTTCGGTCCACAGCTCACCGCTGGATCGGACCTGCTGGCTCTCGAAGTCGTCAATCATTCTTGTGTAATTGACTAAAGTAAGAACAAAGGGAAACATCAGTAAGTGTTAGCCCAATATCGATTATGTCCTGGCTCTTTCTGCAACATTAAAACAGGAATACTCGTGAGAAAACTACGCAGATTCCCAAATACTAAGCACATTAAAAAAAACTTAGCTTGAATTCACATCAGCATACTTAGCTATAGCCAAATGTGTCTAACCTAATGTTTCTACCATTGTTACGCATTTAAAGTGTGCTTCGACCGGTTTGTCATCATGATAAATCACAAATAGGTCTTACCCTGATTTAAAATGTCAACAGAATAAGCGTTTTTTTCCTCTTATGTATGAATTTAAAGATTAAAGATGAGCCTCGCTAGCCAACCGTTTCCATGATCCTCAATCTTTAATGAGCGACAGCCCACTTCCTTATTTAGGGTCATATGATTGGACGTTGTAACTGCCCGTCAAAGTTGTCGTGAGTTGTGATTGGCTCTCTGGGGTTTCATGTTGGCCAGCCCGCATCTTATTGGTCAGTCGCTGTGCTTCACTCAGGGAGGGAACCAGGAAGTTTGTCTCAGCAGGGAAGGAACGGAACTACCGAGGTAAACAAGCTGCTGACCTCTGTTGAATATTGTTTTCGTGAGTATTTGAAGAACTGGTATCAACAATGGCAACTGCGCCGTGATAATATAGATTGATATTGTGACTATTAAATGTATGTTATAGTCATGTGTGTGTCATGTACTCAGTTTGCGAGCGCTGATCATCATGTCACTGCAGGGCATCCAGCGTAGGAGATGCAAGCAGCGTTTATGCGCCTGGCTGCAGTGGCGTTCCCGATGGGTGTGCTGCTGTCCCGGAGCATGGCGTGGATGTCCAGCGGCAAAACACACCCAGAGCTCATCAGCAGGCTGAGGGGTAATGGGGCTGATGTCAGGGACTTTGACAAACCTCTAAGTCCACAGTTTTTAAGATACTTTGAGTGTGACACTTACTGTTTTTCAAATAAACTAGGGTGAATGCAGTGATAAAGTTGTCAATTATTAACAGAGGCGATTAAAGAGTCTGCCGGGGGCCTAGGAAAAAAATCACAGGGGGCCCCTCAAACCAGCGTTCATTACCATATTTTTTTCTAGATTTTTTTATTGAATTGTGCAGAAAAGTACACAAGAAAAAGTATTATATTTGTACAGTGTGTCTGCTTTAAGGTGAGAGAAAAAAGGACAGGAACAGAAAAAAAAAACCCAACATGGATACAGCTGTCCCACCCAACAACCCATCTCAGACATGGTCACAATAACCAACCAAGTAGAGAGGTTAATAAAAAAAACAAATAAGGTAATGCAAGAAGGGCAAACACAACAGAAATCTTGCCTTCCAGCACTAGGAAGTGTCCTCAGCATCATCAGGAATAACAGTAAGACTGTTACTAATATGAGTCAGCAGTGGGTCCTGAGTTTTGTGGAATGCAAAGATCCCCTCTGAAAACCGTAACTTCTCTAACCTTAGACATTATCACCATATTAAAAAAATAAGAATAATGACACCAACAAAAAACAATTTGAAATGTAAAAAGAAAATTCCAAAGTAAACATTTTAGTTGATTTCAAAGTTTCAAACAAAAATGAAACCGCAAAAAGACTTCAGCGTCACAGAGTTCATCCTACACACATTTTGCATTTAACATTTCCCAGTGCAGCTCAGTGTCATGGCTCCTCTTCTCTTCTCCAGATCACGGGGTGATCCGCAGCGACCGAGTGTTTGATGCCATGCTGGCTACAGACAGGGGGCTCTACTCCACAGACTATCCTTATGCAGACTCTCCTCAGTCCATAGGTATTCATTCAAGTCACTCTTTATAGACACATGCACACACTTTCCTTTCAATCCTATACATTGTGCTGTAGAATAATATCTGTTTCATGAAAACTGATGTGTGCTATGACATTTGTTATCACAGGCTACAGGGCGACCATCAGTGCACCACACATGGTGAGTAACAAACACTGAGCTGCTTAAGATGAACTCTAATACACATGATTGGATTTATGTTTTCCTCTGGTGGTTCGACAGCATGCTCACGCTTTGGAGCTGTTGAGTGACAAACTAACCGAAGGGGCATCGGCACTGGATGTGGGTTCAGGAAGTGGATATCTCACAGCCTGCTTTGCAAGGATGGTAAGTTCTGTATACGTTTTGCATGTTTCCTACCAGTTGGCATAAAATACATTATATGAGTGAGTGCAATGGCTACATTTTTCTGCTGTTTGTAGACAGGGTCCAGTGGTAGAGTCGTTGGCATTGAACACATTGATGAACTTGTTAAAATGTCAATAAAAAATGTGCAAGCTGATGACCCAGAACTGCTCACCTCTGGACGCATCAAACTAATAGGTGAGTCAGGACATTTCTTTCAAATTCTGATGTGGCACAGTTACAGAAAACTATAAAAGGCATGCCTACATCTGTCCACAGTGGGAGATGGAAGGCTCGGTCACCCAGACGGAGCGCCGTATGATGCCATTCATGTTGGTGCAGCTGCAGCTACTCTTCCTAAGGCTGTAAGGACATGTGTGGCTTTTACTCCTGTGAAAATGGAATAAGAGAATCACGCACTTATACAGTTACATCCGAAGTCTCCAAACAAGGCGGCACTGAGAGTTCAGATTAAAAGAAATTGCAGTAAATCTAAACAGTCAGTGGTCTGTAAGTGCTGTAAGCTGCGAGGGAACTTTGATATGCATTTGACAGAAGTGTCTCATTGCCTCTTGAACTCAACTATCACCACATGTAAACTTTTTGTTTTCTGCCCTCACTTCGTTAAAGCTTCTGGAGCAGCTGAAGCCTGGTGGGCGTTTGGTTCTCCCAGTGGGCCCCGACGGTGGCAGTCAGGTGCTAGAACAGTACGATCGGCAGAGCGATGGGACCTTTCTCAAGAAAGCTTTGATGGGAGTGGTTTACGTCCCCCTGACTGACAAGAGACGACAGTGGCCTGGGTATTGCAGGAAAACACCCATAACCATAAATCATTTTAAAACCAAAATCAATGAAGGGAAATCACTTTATGTACTGACAAACCTCCATCAGGTGCCTCTGTAATCCTCAGTGTGTTTTATAAGTCACATCCACCTCCATCCTGTGTCGTGTTCCTGTGACATCCATGCTATCCTTCCTTCTCTCCCCAGAGGTGAGCTCTGACTGCAGTGTGGTTGCCCCCGCAGGAGGTGGCGTTGGTGCTGCATCTCGGGGACCCCATAGCACTCCTCGTTTCACTGAGCTCCAGTCTTATCGGCCACCTGCCCCGCCGGGCTGTCTCCTAGCAACCAACAAGGAGGATCTCGCTCTGTTCGATTGTCTTCCCAGAGTGATAAAACAGTGAGTGACTGAATGAGTGACCACCGCTGGACTGATGACCTTACTCACAGAATCCTCTGAGTCAGTGAGAGAGTTGTCTGAGATCTAAGTGATTCACGGTGTTATTTATGGATACGTTAGAGAAGTTCGGCCATGAGGCAAATTCAGAAGCTACAGTGGATGATTCAGATTATTCAGATTAGTGGTAAATTTTCAACTTTGTTTGTGCAAATTTGTGTGTAATCTTATGGGTATGCTTTGGCTATTAACGCAGACCGTAACATGTAAAGACAAACCGAAGTACAAGCCAAGGTGACATAAGAAATCCGGAAATATAACAAAGTTATATATTTTGTGGTAAGTAGAACTTCATCTTACTGGCTTTATACACTGTATATGTAGAATTTGTCCAGTTTGTTACTGTAGAGCAGAGAGGGCATAGTGCCAACAATTTATTAATATAAACGCTTTTTTCAAACTGTACAAATGTTTAATTATGTGTACACTTATAAGATTTATTAATAAAAGCCCCTAAATGGATACTTTGTTTTCACTTTTCTTCTGAAAAGAATTACATCAAGAACAAGAAAGGAATGTTTAATATTTTGATTATGAGAAGGACACAGGATATTTAACAATGTACTACAGTTAATCAACAAAACGTTTTCATTGTCTGCATTTTTCAGTTATGTAATTGTGACGAGACTCATTTATAAATCACCTAAAAATACTGGATAACCAAAATAATATTACAGTTATATTTTCAAAGTAGTTTTTTACAGAATACCATATTCACTCAAGCCGTAGTCTGTAACAACATAATACAATTTCCCTGATCAAAAAGGTGCATGTTGGAGAAACATCTGATATTCTTAGTTATATGACCTTACCTACCCTGCCTTACTTCAGTTTCTTTAATTGAATTAGTTTAACAACATTTTAAATAATTTCCCCAGAGATTTCCACATAAACAACTTAAGTACATTCTTCTCACATAAAAGAACAAAATATTAAAAACCTGAAACAAATTAGGATTTTGACTTCAACCTCTAATTACTTAAAGGTTAAATATGTAGCGTCTTTATGAAAAGCTATATTTAAAAGAAAATAATAATAATAATACACCCGCAGGGAGTTTTGAGGGGTACAGAATGAAAGTATTGCTTTTCCATAAAGAAATATATTTAGTCTGAATTCATATTTAAAAAAAAAAATGTGTTTACGGGTTTGACAATGACTTTCTGTCACGTTTAGTTTACATTGTGCCAGCCAATAGAGTTGGGCATTGCTGGTTGCCAGGGTTTTCTGTTGTTGCTACAGAAACAAGGAATAATTTGAACTGAGAGCTAGCTAATCGATTACACAGCACTCAAAGAAAGACTTCCAGTTAAAGACTAACGTTAAATACTGTTGTAAAGTTAATTGATTGGTAGAAATTAGTCTTTACCCTGTATGATTCATCACTTCACATAACGCAAGCTGATTGCTTGCTGGAATTATTTTTTGTTGTTGCGGCTACCATCTTGAGACACTAGATGGCGGTGTTCTGCTCATTCTGCACATTTAACCTTAAAGTCGCAACCCTTCCTTTATTTCTTAACAATTGCATTGTTTGTTCTATTTTTATGCTTTTAATATAAAGCACTCTGAGCTGCATTTTTGGTATGAAAGGTCCTCTACAAATACATTTTATTATTAATATTGGCCTGTGAATGTTCTCATTCGTCCAGGTCATCGTTATCCTCAAAGCAATTTCAGTCAAAAGCAACTGGACTGGTTATTTGTCTAGGAAGACGTTTCCCAGCCTGGTCAGATGCGTAAATGAACTGATGAAGCCTCTTGGATGAGAGGTGAAACGTCTTCCTAGAAGACAAATAATCAGGCCAGTTGCTTTTGACTGAAATTGCTTTGAGGATAAACAAAATGTAGATACAATATCTTCTAACTAAACTTAATACACATGATGAACAGTTGGTGGCGATAATGCCTCAGGGAGCAGGTGATCTGCTCTAAAGTCGCAGAAGAAGAAGTATTGAACTACACATTGGACCGATTGGACTACAAAATAACGTCATCACGGTGCGCATATAACTGAGGACCTCTGGCTTGAAAGTAATGCACGTGAGTCGGTCGGTCAGAGGCTTGAGAAAGTGTAACGTGGGGTCTTTCTTCTCTCCGGGTCAAACGGGAGTTAATTGGCGTGTAATTCATAAACTACACCGAGGCTTAATTTGCTTTTATGACATTAATTCTTTGTGTCAACAGCGTAGTTTCACGATGGAGCAGGCAGCCGTCGAAAACGCAGCTAAGGCGGAGGTAAACAGCCCGGTGTCAGGGGAGAGAGAGGCGGCAGAAAGCAGCAAACGAAAAAGCGACGAGCTGGGCGAACCTGAGACAAGGGGCCGAGGCAAGAGGCGGAGAGGAGCCGGGGGGAAGAAGCTCCGTCCGGGGGAGAGATACATCCCCCCTCCGCAGAAGAGGAACCCGGGTGTCAGCTTCAGCCAGGAGCATTTCGACGAGACCACCTACTACTTTGAAGGTGGTCTGCGCAAAGTGCATCCGTACCACTTTGACTTCAAAACGTACTGCAAAGGTCGGTGGATTGGGAAGAGCCTTCTGGAGGTGTTCAGCAGCGAGTTCAGGGCCGAGACCATAGAGTATTACCAGAGGGCTGCCAAAGAGGGTCGCATCCGGCTGAACGACACACCTGTGGAGGACCTGTCTTTGGTGCTCAGGGTCAGTGTCTCATCCCCTATCCCCAGTGTTATTATGCAGGCATGGGTGATTCAAATCAGTTCCTATTGTATATCATGACATTGGTAGTCTTAGTAGTAATATTACCTCTATTTATATAGCATATTTTAAAAGTCACACATCAACAAGGCAAGATCAACGATAGGACGCTTTTATGAAGAGTAAAAATGACAAATGAACAACCAAAAAAAATGAAATTTACAAGGTAACAGCTCTTTGTGACAAGGTAAAAAGACCATACGATAAAATAGAAATTAATCCAAAGATGGCATCACATAAAAGCATGTCTTTTTAGATGTGATTTTAAAAGAACTCACTGATTTCGTAAGCCGTAGCTCCTCGGGCAGGTCGGTCAGAAGCTGAGGGGCCCTGTTGGACAAGAGCTCCCCTGGTTTTCAGTCTTGACTCTGGAACTGTTAGAAGGGGATGCACGTGGATCCAAGGCTGCAAACAGGCTCGTATGGGATCAGCGTTTGCAAAAGAATCTGGGGCTAGACAAGCTTTGTGATCAGTAAAATCTTAAAATTTATTCTAAAAGCAACAGGGAGCCGTTGAGATGAGGCTAAATCTCGGTTTACAAACTGTTAGCTGTTGACACAGTGGCATGTGATGGTACAACTATTGCTTTGGAAATAGAAATAAGAGTTTCCTCGTCCTTTTTTAGCCAAAATTGAGCCATTCGTCTTTTTAAAGATGCAACTAAATCAAATCTTAATGCTGCAATCTGATGGAGCATAAACATGTTAGAGAAACGGTGACCTGATGCTAAATGCTCTTTGGTACAGGGGTGATTTTACTGTTAACATTGTGGAAACAAGTTTACGTCTTCCCTGACTGTCCACAGAATAATGACCTTATGAAGAACACAGTGCACCGCCATGAGCCCCCTGTAGTCGGCAGACCCTTGGATGTTCTGGTGGATGACGGCAAAGTGCTTGTGGTCGACAAGCCCGCCTCCATCCCTGTCCACCCTTGCGGCCGTTTCCGCCACAACACAGTGATTTTCATCCTGGGAAAAGAGCGGGGCATCTCTGAGCTCCACACAGTCCACAGACTGGACAGGCTCACCTCTGGAGTGCTGCTGTTTGCCAGGACACTGGAGACGTCACAGAAACTGGACCAGTTGGTGAGAGACAGACAGGTACGTTCAGGCGGAGGTTCCATGCTTTGTTAAATCCACAGTACCATCATTGACATTGCCATATATGCAAGTGCGTTTAGACAATACCGTGTAAGATTTTTCTGGTGTTATTCTTTAGCTTCTGTTGTACTTTTCCCGTAATGCATCATAATCTTACTGCGTTATATAATTCCAAAAAATGTCTTTTACATTTATGCTTCCTTACAGCTTGAGAAGGAGTATATGTGCAGAGTAGAGGGGGAGTTTCCAGAGGATGAGCTGACCTGCGAGGAGCCCATTAAGGTCATTTCCTTTAAAATTGGCCTCTGCCGAGTTGACCCGGCAGGAAAGGAGTGCAGAACCATCTTCCAGAGGGTTAGTTTTAACGGAAAAACCAGCGTGGTCCGCTGTTTACCCCTGACAGGCCGCACACACCAGATCCGAGTCCACCTCCAGCACCTGGGCTTCCCCATCCTCAATGATCCTATCTACGGGTCCTCAGCCTGGGGTCCCCACAGGGGGAAGGGGGGAGTGTTGGGAAAGAGTAATGAGGAGCTGCTGCAGGCCCTGGTAGAGGAACATCGCTCTCAGGAAAGTCTTCACCTACTGGATATTCCTGATGTTGGGATAAAGATTGAAGAAGAGCCAGAGAAAAAGACAAGATCTGAGAAAGTAGATGTAGTAGAAGGCACCGCTGATCCGGACAAAAGTACAGAGAGTCATCTCATTGACACACAGATGCCGACAGGACATGCCTCAAGCAGTGAGACACTGGATGAGCAGAGTCAGGGCTGCACAGACCCAGACAGTGACAACACCGTACTCAAATCTCAACCCAATGATTTAAATGGAAATCAAACGGAAGCAACAACTCACAAAGCTCCACCAGAGACTAGAGACCACCTGTGCAGCGAATGTAAGCTAATACGACCAGATCCCACAGAGAAGGAACTCATCATGTATCTTCACGCTTTACGCTACAAAGGACCTGATTTTGAGTATTCCACACGTTTACCCGACTGGGCCAAAGAGGACTGGGTTGAGGCTGATTGAGTTAGACCTGATGCTAAATGTGATGACATTGACATGTAGGTTATTGCCTTTGTGGATTTTTTTTCTCAGATATCTAAAAAAAATATGATCAGAAATCCTTTAAGAGCTTTTGCTCTGAGGCACTTGATTTTTCTGTTATGCAAATGCAAAGTATGCTGTTGATTTGGAAATGTGTTTTACTTTGATTCTAAGCTGTTTAACGTCTATGTCTGATTAAGGCACAATTGTATTAATTCGCTTTGTTTTAATGTCAAGGAAATACTTTTAATTTCATCCTTTTAGCCTTTAATCTGCCCAGTACTCCAACCAACTTGAAATAAATTAAAAGCCATTCTGCAGAAAAAATAAATGATTTATTCAGTTTTGTGAAAAATTAACAACATTGACTCTTTTTTAAATTATAGTGTTGGTGACCTTTTAAGTTGTGTTCATAGAAAGCCTGTGATTAATTTAATTTCAGTCTCTAAGGCAGGTTATTTTCTGCTGAATGATTCAAAGAGAAGGCTCACTGAAGGTTGTGATTTATACAGTCAAGATGTCAAAAGCAAACACTTCATACAAAGAGAGAGCTTGAAAATAATGCTGCTCATAGGCACAAGTCTCTTCTCGCACAGGTCTTTGTGTTAACCACCGTCACTGCACTTCTAACACCTTTTTAATAAACATAATATCATATTAGGGGCCACAGACACACCTCATATTTTACTTTTCTAAATAACACACCCTTTGCACAAAAGACAGTTTTGGAAAGACATTTGGCACATGCTGTTCATGTCATAAATACTGTTATTTGCACATAAAAACAGCTGAAGTGACATCTCAGTTGTGGGTTGGGGTGCAGATGAAGGCAGTTAGCTCTATGTACACGTTGTGAGCTGTTGAAGCAGTGGTGGCACAACTACTGCAGTGGAAATATAAATTAGAGCTTCCTCCTTTTCAAAGGCGAAGGCATACACTCACATCCATGTGTCCTGGAGTTGTACGCACCTTAATTCTCCAACTGTGTATAAACCCACACATACTGTTACATCGGCATTAGAAAAATTTTGGCACTGACACTGGAACAGACATCATGACTCTTAATTTGACAGCGAAACACTAAATGCAAACAAGCCATGACACTACAAACGACACATTACTAACTGTAGCTTTCTGGCTTTCTATGTAGTCATGGCCACAAAGGACATACTGTACATATTATCGCTTCAAGGTGCAAAACTAACCAATCACACTTAAATGATCATTTGCAGCTTTCTCTGTATTCTCTCACATTTATCCTAAAATATTCAAAAGTCCACGCATGGTTATGGCTCATCAAGGTCAATTCCAGCAAGGAGAAAGGCCGGCAGCTGCACACAGGTGAGACAGTATTTGTTATAATTCAGTCTGTGCAGATGTCAAAAAGTTACAGTCACACAATAAACTCTGCATCAGGTGCAGTACTTAATGATTTTTCTTTGTCTTCTGTCTGAAAATGCAGGTATTACCAAGTCATGCTTTGATTTGACCTTTCGCTTAAGAGACACTCATGCTCTGACCCTGTGACATACACTGTAACAACCCTAGCATCAACATGAGACAAACATGCTGTCAAATGTTACATATGCAGTTGGCTTGTATTTCCTTTGAGTATTACATGAAAGTAACCGTGTATGCTCCTTTTGTAGTTTCTATATGCCTGTGAAAGTACAGCGTCTTCTTTTTTTTTAATACACAGTGTTTGCATCGATTTCTTAAGCATTTGCTCAACATGTATCCTCCCGTTGTCCGCCTCTCTTTATCCAAATGTCTGGCATGTCTGGCTTACTGTTGGGTAAGATGACAACTTCTTCGCTCTGACTGATGCGGCCCTTATTGCAAGTCTCATAAACAGTTTCTTTCAATGACAGACGAAGTGTGTCTCTCTTTCCGTTTAGATGCCCTGGTTGTAACTGATTCTCTTCTTCTTCATTTTGCTGCGTATTTGAAGGCCCTGGTTCTATGTCACTCAGGCATGTTTCGTTAGAGTCCTCCAGACCCTCGCAGGAGCTCTGAGACTGGGAGAAGAGGTGCCCTTTATTGGAGTAATGGTGGTGATGGAGGCTCTCCTCTGTGGTTTGCTCGTCTTTGCTGAGAGATGGCTGGTCGATAGTCTCCAGAGTGTGACTGATGATAGTGTCCTCTATGCTGGAAGATGACGAGAAGGATGTATTGCTCCAGTGCCCACCGGGCTGACCTCTGCATGTTTTACACAGCAGCTTATCCTTTGCTACGTCTTCTTGTGCTACGCCTACAGGCCGCAGGGTGTTTTCTTTGTACGGAGATGAAGTCTGGAGGGCTGGAGGTGATTGGCAGGTCTTATGTTGATGACTGCACATCCCCTCACTGTCTCCATCCATGCTATTCCTGTCCACATCTCTCCCACAGTACTCAATCTCATCAGAGAGCATAGACGGCCGGTTGGACAGCTTACTGGTGCAGGTGCTGTTTTCAAAGCTGTCGCTCAGTCGATAGGCCAATGGCTGCAGCTCATACTGCTCCGGACCTCGGCTCCCACCTGCCCCCACTCCAGTCTGTTTCTGTCTCTGCGGATGTTGGTGGTCAGGGTAGAGATAGCCACCTGCGTCTTTGTCATAACTCCTCCTCACTCTAGATCTGCCAAAGGCCCCGTTAGCAGCCAAGGTTGATGAGGAACCGGGCTCTGCTGCTGAGCGAGAGGACAGCACGCCATTATTGTGATCTACAAAACATGGCAGCGTGATCCTTCCACAGTTTTTCTGGGGTCCAAAAAAGCAGCATAGGGACTGGAAAAAGAAAGTTGCAAATCCACATGCTACACATTTAATCAAAAAGAGGAAAATCCCCAATTTTCTGAACAGTAACACAGTGGCAGGCAACATGATGATCCCCATGGAGAAAAATGCACCAGAAACTAATGCTACAGGACATCCCATCCTTTTAGTGGAGTGTGCTACTTTCCCAATTTTATCTGAATGAGGAGCCAAGCTGTAGGAGATACAGTAGTTGGCAATAAAATCAACAGACAGTCCTGCTGCTGCTGATATAAACAGAGCCTCAATGCCACTCAACTGCCATTCAAGAAGAACAAGGAGGCCGATGGTGACAAAAACACTTCCTCCTACAGCTACAGTCCCATATATACTCAGTGGAATATTCCAGGTAGTTAAGAGAAGCAAAGCAAATGTGAGAGCTATTGAGAAGCCAGCGACTACCAGAGTCTCTGAGCTTAAAGCCTGTTGTAGATCAAAAAGAGACATATTACTGATGAACCAGCCCTTGTCCAGCCCCTGTGGTGCTCCTGATATTTCTTTCTCAAACCATGTCAGGATTTCTCTGTAGAAAATACTGGTTCTGTTGAAGTTGAAGCTGTAGAGGTATGTCGTTTTGAAAGCCAACACAAGGGCAGCAACCCTGCCATCTGGCTGGAAGTACAGGCCTCCACTGTGGGCCAGATGGCCCTCAGCATACCTCTCTGCCAGCATCATACTGAGGCAGTTCTCAAAAACGCTGGGTTTGTAGGGGAACGGGATGTCATTACAGCAAAAATGGAGGGAGTCATCAGTCTCTGAGCACCGTCTGACAGACACCCACTGTATTAGCTGCTCCACAAGACAGATGTTGTCTGTCATAACGTCTTTATCCTCAGGTGACGGAGGGGAATAAAAGCTTTGGTTCTGAACCCGTCCACATAAGTCTCTCAGCCAAACCTGAGCGTCTGGTCGACTCATGTTAAAGTCTGGGTCAAGAACCAAAGAGCCATTGCTCTTGGGGTTAAAGTGATCCCCGTTATCAGTTGGTTTGACACCCCAGACAAGCATTAACGTAACCGGTTTATCCTCTCCATTCCTCTGTCTCTCAAATATAAACATGTGACGATATTCTGCGTCATATCTTTCAAACGGGTGGCTCGAACGGAAAAGCTGGGCGACCCTGCTGTCTAAAGTGGGCAGCTTCATGCCTGGGTCAATGCAGGACATGTACGTGCCCCCGGCAGCAAGCACTGCAAACCAGCACACCCAAATGTACCTAAACTTCACCACTCCGCAAGGCAGGATTTTCAGAAATAACAAATTGGAAGTGTCGCTGAGGCCTCTTTTTAATTCTCTTAGCTTCTGCCCGAGAGTGAAGAGGCATCTCTTGCGTGAACTCGTATCCCAAAAGCCTCTGGTGTTTTTGGAGCAGCATGGTTTCCATCCCTGCGCTGCTACAGATGCAGAGGATGCTTCCATGTAGCGCTCGCGTAAAATGAAAGAGCACGGCAGCCAAACTAACGCCAATATTGAGCTGATAAATGAGGCAGTTCCTAGATAAACAGAGAAGCATCTGATTGCTGTGATGCTGCTGAGATAACCAGAGAAAAATGCTGCGCTGGAGGTCAACCCTGAAGCTAAAATCAAATAGCCGACTTCCTGCAAAGCTCTGTTTACCCTCTTCTCCCGGGAGACTGAGGGGTTCTGTGATAGCTGCAGATTCCAGAAATCGGCGAAGATGAAAACCTGATTGGAGCAGCTTCCCAAGAGAATAAGAGCTGCAGAGAGGTTGACCAGGGGGAAGAATGTCAGGCGAAATGCTACTTTATAGAAGAAATACGACGTCAGGAGCGAGCCTGTGATTGCTATTACAGATAATGCTACTATGAAGAGAGAGTGGAGATAGAGAGCCATAGTGAAAAGAAGAGACACGAAAGCCATCACAGGGTAGATTGAATCTCTTGTCAGGTAGAACTTGAAAAGACTCTTCTTGATGCCAAAGTCCATGCCAGTGATTGTGGTGTTGTTGTACATCAGATCCCTGCCTTCAAGACTTTTCATGTATATCTCCATCATGTGTTCTCCTTTGTCAACGGGTAAGAACAAGAGGCTGTACTTGAGCGTCGGGATTTGGTATTCAACAGTCTGCGGGCCGAGGAAGTCTTTATCAACCAGGAAGTGCAGGATCTGGAACACCACACGGGATTGTTTACAGCGAGACGGGATGGAGGAACATCCGCCAAGTTTGGGTCTCTCGACACAGGCTTCCACTAGATGTCCTTCGTGATAGTATGGAGCACATTTCCGGAGAAGGTTCAGAGACTCAGACACCTTGTGTGAAAGGGAGAAAATGGAAAAACTTTAGACACTAAAACATAGTCAATGCACTCAAGAGTCCTGAATATGTTAGATGAGAAGATTTGCTGATTTGAGGCACGATCACACATGAGTAGCATTGGCAATTATCCACCTCGTGTTTACTTCCATTCTGTGTGGGTGAAGAGGCTAATAAAACATTTGCTTCTGGTGGCAGAGCATATTCACTTTATACTTACCATACAGCCATGAGTCTTTCTTCAATAATTTGGCTATTACAGTGTACTATTTGCAAAAACCTAATTAAAACTCGTAGTATTTTGTTTTGAAATGATTTTTAAATGAGTAGAAGGCTACAAAACCTGGTGTGAGGTGAGGCTGAGGCAGCAGGAGGCATTAGTGAGGACAGCCAAGTAATTCCCCAGAGACCAGCTCGGACAACAGCCGCTTCTGGATGTTCCCTCGGCCTCCCCACTCACATGCTGCTGGCACAAGTCCTGGAAATGAGCCTGGGAGCGAATCTGTATCAGACAGGGTAAAGAGTTTTTGAACGCATGCCTAGTTTTGAAACAATTTCACAAAAAAATGTATTTCAGATGAGGCAATCAAGGCACGTAAAGTAGGGTTATTAATTTCAGCATTTATATTTGGGTCGAGATGGAGAAGAGAAAGAGAAGAGAGTGAGACTGACAGACGGTGATGACTAAAGACAAATGGAGCAGAAGGCAGAGAAGTAAAGGTTAGATGGAGGGCTGATTAGATCAGAACGAACCCTGGACTGCTCCATCTCACACATGGCGTGGATGGCCTTCAGACTCCAGAGACTTGCTGAGTTTTCTGATCGAAACACCAGCTGAGCCAAACGCTCGCCTGCGTGGAGGGAGACAGATGGATTCAACATACAGGAACGTGATGACCAGCAGCAGTCACTTTGTTTGGATTTTGAGAAATGATGCTAGAAACACATCGCTTGTGTGTTCTATTCTCCCATCTGTTTGGAATAAAAATTAGGCTTCATAAAGTTCAAACCTCAAGACTTGGAATTGCTAATAAATCCATTTAGGGAGCTTTCTGCGTATTAATAAGGCAAACCGAAGTGTAGTCTTTGATCTGCCAGCACACCATTTTAAAGTAGAGCTTAAAAAATAAAATCTGGGATAATGTGCTCAAGGAACTGCATTCAAACTGTTCTGTATGAAGCCACACTAAAAACTATTGTTCCTGTCTTCTTATCGCACCATTGTTTATTTGCAATTAACCAATAAGCTGTTACTGTTGCTTTTATGTTGTACTGCTTTCATTTGTTGGCTGGGAGTGTTGTATATTCCCTTACAAGCTGGAGGCTTTTGCATTTGGCTCACAGTATTTACATAATGCAAGTTGCTCGACTGCTGAATAAGCACCCATCACACTTACATTTCAATGTTATGTTATGTTAATTTCATTGTCTGCTCTGCTGAGGATGCTGGAGCCAGCAGTGTGCAAATCTACAAAAATCTACAATTAGGATTATGGTTGTATTTGCATTGTTACTATAATCAGTGGAGCAGAAGTTTGACATTTTTATTTATCATCAGTGTAATAACGGTTTATTGGCAGGGATGAACTGAACGGGACTGACCCACCTGGAGCATCACAGAGAAACGTGTCTGGAGACGAGTCTCTAGCCAGCATCCTCTTGATGCGAAGCCCAGAGGCGTCCTGGCTGCCACTCCCGTCTCCCCTGACGGCACCCCCAAAACTAGCACAGACAGACACACATGCATATGCACTTTTTTAGCCTTATTAAACAGAAACAAGTATAAAATTGATCCTTCCTTCAATTGAATCATTTAAAACTACATTCATTGGGAGGTTTTGCCCACTTGGGAGCAACAAGCTAGAAACACCTTTTACAGTTATTGGTGGTGAATTTGTTCGCAAATAATTGTTTATTTTCACATACAGCAGATACGTAGCAACATTAAATTGGAGACCTACTTGGTACGTCAAATTTTTCACTCTTCTGTTAGCGCTGTTTTTGGTCTTTATCAACTCCTGAGGGAAATATCTGGCTCTTTAGCAGCTACATGTTCCACTATGTTCACCAGCTAGTTGCTAACTTATCTACCTGTCTGTCTTTGGTGGTGGGCAGGTGGTGTACGATGGCTTTATCAGAGCTTTTTCACTGAAAACACAGATGAGTGAGGCCAAAACAAGGAGCTAAAAGATGCAAAGAAAAAAAAACATGTAGAGCTAAAGGGAGCTGCTGAATCTTAAGTTATAGCAATCAGAAACTATTGATTAGATAACTTACTGTATGAAAATGTTATTGACAACATGTTTAGAGAAAAAATATATTTAAATTGCTTTTATTTTTCTAGTTTTTGAATTTGTTTTCTACTGTCTTGTGTTTGAGTAAGAGTTAAAGGTAAAAGCAAAAACTCAACCACACAAACCTATAAACGCAGCATGACATCTCGCATCTATTTGTAAAGGATCTGCACTACTGATTTTCCTCTGCTGACCTTTTACTAAGCTGCTGTGGTAAAGGAGACAATTTTCTCCCCGGGCCAGTATTCTTCTGCAGCTCAGACCAGCTGGACTGGCGAACTCCGATGTATGTTCCCCGTGGCTCAAAGCCCTGAGGAAAAAGCACACACACATTCACAGACATCGAAGCTAGAGAGAGAGACGCTGTTGCTCATTAATGCAATGCAGCAGCTTACTAAATAAATCAGCATCACAAGCCCCATATAATGTCTTCAATAGGTTGTTAGGTAGATGAGCATTTGTTGGGAGTCCCGCACTTATATTGTAAAGCAATTATGTTTCATTGATATGTATATGATAGATTCACTATTAATGATGCATTGTTGGGATTCGCATGCTGCATTTTCAGAACAATGTTTTAACGTTTGTCGCGTAAGTTTGCATCTCAAAGTTTAGACGATTTAATTAAGATGACAGCGAGTGTGATCTCATTCAGTGTTGTTCATTGAATCTGAGATGTGACTTAAGTAAATCGAGATCATGAGTCATTAGAGAAACATTAATTAACACTCAGCCTCAGGGAGGTTTGCATTGTAGACTTTACAGTAGGGTAACAGTAGATATACTGTACATGTGCTGCACCGAGGGGGACGTGCCTGCATGCGTGTGTGTGACTCACCAGCAGCGGGTCAGAGAAGTCTGGCAGTGGACCAATGAAGAGTCCGGCCAGTGAGCATCCCAGCAGCAGCACGGCACAACCCACCAACACTGCTAACGGGTAGTCCACTATCACCTGGGAATAGCTGCCAAAAAGAAAACACAACACTGGTTAAAGAATAATTATTGTGATCAAAATAAAGATACATGCAGTACATTTAGGCTTTTAAAATGAAAATGGGTTTACCTACTTTCTAAGGATGCAGTAGAGTCCTCCGTCCCTGTTAATAGTTAAGAACTTTGTTATGATAACTTTTAAAAGTAAACAACACAGAATGGGAAAATGTTCTTGCCTACTTCGATAAGATGATTGATTACCTGTCCACATAGCTTAACACAAAGACTGGAAACATCAAGCATCAATCTTCTCACTCTCCACTAGAAAAAGATTAACTGTATTTGCAAAAATATCTTTTTTTTCTTTTAAACACACCTTACTGTCACCACATGTCGCTGCGTCGGTTTCTTTGTCCTGCTTTCATTTGACCCATGCAGCCAATGACATCTCACTGCGCCGTGACGAGACGTCTGATGTGCAGAACTACAACCATGTCCCACTTTCCCCACTACACCGCCTTCAGTATGAGGACCTGTTGTGTTTGAATGACAGTGGCGGCAGGTGTTTGGTTTGATTGGAACGTAATGGCTGCAGTGGGGACATTTACGGGTCTGTGGCGAATCATAGGCCCCAGCTTGAAGACCCTGGGGGACCTAAAAAACAAAACCAGGATTAAAAATAACGCATAAATCACAGAAATTGGGAATATTTTACCTCTCTAGAATTCTGGTGTCATCCTTTTGAGTGGCACAGTGATTATTTTTGCCACTGCCTCCCAAATCCTGGATCTATTTCTAACCTTTTTGTTTTAATGAGTCCCCAAATATCTATCCTAAAGTGCACATAGTATACAGTCAGTGCTCTAGCATACTTGGTGATAAAGCTTGCAAGAGGAAGAGGGTCTGCCGAGGCTGCTGCAGCTGTCACATAGCTCCCCTTCACACTGGATGACTGTCAACTGGGCCTCAGCTGAGCCCTCGCTGTCAGGAGGGCACAGAGACACCGCCGGGATCTCGCTGAGGAGAGGGTGTGAAAAGGAGAAGAGAAGAGAGGAAAAATGTGATTGGCTCTGCAGAACTAATGAGGTATGGAACAGATTTCTAAGTAACGCACTTGAAGACTAGTGGAAGTCAGGGGGCCCAATTAAAATAGAACGGAGGGTGTGAGAGAAAGAAGAGAGAGTGAGAAAGACTATTTTCACATCATGTCACAGACTATTATGAGAGAGGCACTGTTGTTGTCTGTCCAAGGAAGATAACATGGGACTGAGTGAAGACTTATGGGTAATGGCAGCAGTCTGGAGGATCCTGGAGTGATGTTTGTAATGTAATTCTCTCTTGTTGCTACACTGTATGTTGCAAGCAAATGAAAGTGTTGCAAAAAATATTTTTTTGACCATGCTAGCAGCTAGCTCTAGAGATGGCAGTGTTGGTTTTCGTCCAGACTAAAATATAATAGATTGATGCAACATTTTCTAGAGACATCACAGTTTCCAATGGATGAACCCTTGTGACTGGTCATCACCTGTGACTTTTCCACTACCACCATGAGGTTGACTTGTGGTTTTGAGTGAAATGTCTCAATATCTATGGACTGCCATGAAATTTGACAAAACTGAAATAAGACTTTGGAGAAATATTAATAATTTCCAATACTTCTTGGTTGATGACCAAACACCTGTAAAGTAATGACATTCCCATCAGTTCTCTGCTGTGTTTTGTGTTTAGTGCTAATTAGCAAATGTTACCTCTGGTGCTAAGAAATGAATGAACCCAGTGCAGAAGTGCCCAAATCTGCAGTTGCTTCAACAGCCACTTAAGGCTGGCTTCAAAAGCTATCACTTCCCATAGACCTATGTGTTTAAATGCCCAACTTTACAGCATAAACATGTTAAAATTCTGGTCTTTATAACTATTTTCCCCTCTTCATGACAAATGTATAGGGGCTGAAAAGTCACCTATTTAACTCATGTTATGACTTAAAGTTCTGCCCGCCTTAGCTCCATCCTCATTGTCCGGGATTAGCGGGTAGTAAGTCGATGTCAGGCACTGTGGCTCTTCAGAAACCCACGGGTGATGACACTGAGACTAACACAGCAAACTTAGATGTTGAACATGGTATTAACATACTTGCTAAACGTTATGCATGTTAGCATTGTCACTGTGAGCATGCTGACATTAGTTCTGTGTCAAAAGCCCCCCAGAGCAGGTAGCATCGCTGTAGACTAGTATTCCATTCATTTTTCTACTATATTACCATTTTCTCTCAATACCAAACTTTTTTTTTTATTCAAATGGAGACACCAACGTTTGCCATAAAAGGGTTTGAATATTTAACTCGGTGTAAACATAAGCTTCAGTGGAGAGGTGGAACAAGCTGAAACAGAGAATTGCAAAGTTGTCAGACAACATTGAAGATTAGTTATCCAACCATGAGGGGAATTTAATATTGAGAGGTTAAATCTGATCACAGTCTTGCTTTCCTGTCAGACAGAATAGGATTTATTATTATTTAACCTTTTTCCAGAATTTTAAGACGTCTCATTAAGCTAATGTAAACAAACAGACCAAACTGATACCGAGTAAAGCTCTGGAGGTCCTTGTCGTCTAGCCTATACCACTTGCTTGCTTTTTCCACTCTAGACTGTATGCAACCGCACTTCCTGCCTTGTCACCATGGCGACAGAGTAAGTCAACAGAGCCTTAATGACCTCACACAGTTTTATTTGCATCCCATAATAAGGCGCACAGATGATGAGTAGCCTGTTGAATTGCTTATATACAGTAGCTGATGATGATTAATGGTGGAGCTCAGCGAGGAGCTGACCTCAGTATTTTACCTTTGTATAACAATAAATCTGTAATATGATCTAAATAATAAATAGCTCACAGTCTACTCAGCAGGTCTTAGAAACATAGCAAATGTTTGTCATCTAGTTTATCCTATTTAGGTGCTTGAGTGAGTAAATACACTTATAAATACAAGTATCTGGAAATCAACATTGTCATCTAATTTATCACTATTTCTAATGCTCTAGGATGATACATTTCATCCATTCTGAGCTCCATGCAGGTTCAACATATGCCAAATGATTAGTGGGTACTACATTACTCGTGCCAGACAGTCTCTTCAATTCAGGGTTCAGGATGAAGCGTATTACTGCCCTTTGATGGTTTTTCACAATCACTCAGCTAGTCAACGTAGATACACACACACACACACACACACACGCATGCAAGCACGCACGCACGCGCACACACACACACACACACACACACACACACACACACACACACACACACACACACACACAAGAAGAACAATTTATGGAACTCATTAATATTTAAGTGGATGAATACTAAAATACATCCAGGAAGGTGCCCCTGAATTGCTCCCCACACCCGGTATAACAAAGAGGATACTTGCTTTGTGCACTGACGTCAGAATGACCTCATAAATCTGGGAAACATCAGAAGATGCATCATCAAGGTTAAACAGAAGTTGCTTTCATTCAATTTCACACCGTCAGTTCCCAGTTTATTTGTCACACCTAGCTAAATGAATGCAGCCTAATACAACAGCCATGGAATTTAAGATATTATTAAACATTTCACACTATAGAGTATTTTAACTCAACAGCACCATAAACTACAGCCTCCAAAATTACCAGAAAGCTGAGTCAACATCTCTCTAAAACAGAACATTGCAACCTTCACAAAAGGAAGATTTATTTCTGGGCTGTTATTTATCAGACTGCTTTAGTTTTAGCTGATGTGTATGCAGTGATGGATGAAGTATTGATGTAAAAAAAATTAGAATAAATACTGTGAAATAATCCTGAAAGTGTTATTTAAGTAAAGGTGCATAAGCAAAATGTACTTCTAAGTATCAAAAGTAAAAATGATTAATGCAGATGAAATGACTATTATTGGTGTTTTATAGATTAGATCATAATTACTGATGCATTTCTGTGCAAGTAGCATTTTACTGTTGTAGCCGGTCAGTGGAGCTCAAGTTGCTCCTTTCATTTGCAAACAATTGGCTAGTTTAATCCATAACAGTCGAATTTTAGAACTTCCTCATTCAGCATGTAAAATCTTAATTTGTTAAGTAAAAAAAGTTAAGTACAAGACGTGAAATGTTTGCTCCACCTGAGTTCTTGCTGTTTGTTAGAATCCTTTTATTTCTGTCAAAGCGACGGTTGACTGGTGATCCTTTGAGCACAAATCTAACAAGCACAAAAAAGCTTTAAAAAAAAGTGATGAACAGCTTTAAGGCTTTAAGAAGACTCCAGCAAGGAGAATAACAACATGTCTAACAGACTAAAGACTGTCATCTCTGACTACTCTCTCCTCCGTCTGACTTTAAATATCTGTCTCACTCCCTTTCCACAGCCAGTCGATGTCATGTCCTCAATTATCTCCTGAACTTTCATTCATACACACACTCACACAAGAAAAAAGGACGACGGCTCAGGCTGTACGCAGGAGGCACGCTGTTAACCTTCGTCAACAGAGAGCTTCTGGAGGGAGGACGAAAACTCACTGTTCAATGACCTATTCTAACCTTAACCATTCAAGGTCAATGTAACCTCAACTATCTCCCGAGAGTTTTGCAAGTCGAGGGTTACCATTGAGACATGACCTCTCTGCCTCCAAGCAAAGAGAGGACTAATGTGGCCTGTTGCTGAGCTGAAGTGTAGCGATCGGCGGAGCGGTTCTTTTCGCTGAATCGGTTCCTTTGAGTCGATATGTAAATGTATCGAACCTTTTGAGTTTTGGTGCTTATGGCAAAATATGGTGTCAGTTTCTTTGTGACAAGCTGTTATAGTGACCTGACTCCGCCAGATGGATTGATTCGGATAATTCACATTTGCTCAGCATATCCATCTGGGAGCTCTTGTTTGGAGATCTTTTGGGAATGGGCGAAAATACTTGTTGCTGATTGGATAAACTATCTGTCTATCTCCAACATTCGGGCCAAATCAACCAATCAGATTAACGAAGCAAATCACCGCTAACAGCATCGAGAAAAAGCTCAGAAAGTAAACGACATGTCTGAAATGGATATTTGCAGTTTGTGTAACGCAAATTTACAGATAAAAGGCACAATATCGGGTGACCGGTCCATATTCCAACAGAAGAATCAAAGAGAAAAATAGCGTTAGCGAACGGCTGCTTGATAGCTGCGCTCATCTCATCCGTGAAGCCGCCATGTTGTTTACACTGAACAGTCACTTCTCGTTGCGTCACACTTCAACCCGCCTCAAAACCAACGCTGATTGGTTTGGTCGCTTGGCTAACTTTTCCAAATTTTCGTCGTCTCGCAAGGCTACTGTTATAGTACATGCATGGTCAGTAGCTTGTGCTGCAGCAAAACTTGCGCGCTACCAGTCATCGTGGATACGTTTACATTATTAAAGATATTAATTTTGTATGTAGGTAGGCTAGTTCAGTCTTTTTGAGGAGCAAGTAGCAGCCGTCCTAGTTCAAGAGAGCAGTTTGTTAAATCTTGTTCAGTTAACCTGTATGCTGACTCACTCGTTCATTCAGTGCCGTTGCTGCACTACGCAATCTTACTCCATAACAACAGAAGAGGCGTGAAATCGTTTTGAATCTTAGTTCTTCCTCAAAAGCACTTGTTACGTTCAACACACTAAAAAGAGTCGTTCAAAAAAGATGTGTTCGTTCATTTTGACCCATCACTAATGAAAGGGTGGCAGGCCTCAGCTGTTTCCAGACCCACTTTCATGTTTGAAGCCTCTTGGCCATTTTGTTTTTTTTGCAGCAGAGTGAGTGACAGGCTGACTTCATGTGACCCAGCAGGAGGTTGATGACAGTGAACCAATCCTACTGTTCTCAAGTCAACTCTGTGTGTGTGTGTGTGTGAGAGAGATATATGCCAAATCACCCTATATGTTGATACTAAATAAGGCACTGAAAGTATAGCTCTTGTTTATCATTTTTGTTCAAATTCATAGTTTAGTTCATAGTTCATTTAATTCATAGTCAAGTTTTTAATATCATGGATAAACTCATTCTGTTTTACCTGGAAATGTTGATTGTGAGTTTACCAGGCATAAATAAAATCTTTAAAGTAAGTTGACAACAGCACATTTTACACTGGCAGTACAAACATGCAACACAATCAGGAATTAATGCTCTAGGCTAATAATGCTGAAATGACAATTATAATTACGGGAAACTAATGACAAAAGTATAAATGATATCCTGTGCATAATACTATTGTTCACAGCATAGACACAGCTGGATGAACAATACTCACAGAGGCCACAGGAGGGTGAAAGCAAATCCACGTCTACTACTCCGCATGTCATTTATTTTCTAAGCACCTGAGGAAATCCGCGGACAAGAAAAAGCAACCCACCTTTTGCGAGGCTTCTGAATTCCCTTTTCATCATCTGTAGGAGAATCATCCATCACTATCGCATCCGTGCTCTCTCCCCTAATCGAGTCGGCGTCCATCTCCCCCTGATTCCGCGTTAAATATATACAAAATAAAATAAAAGGCAGTTATGAATCTCCTGTTTTTTTTAATTGGGTTGACCAAACAGTCTCCATCTGCACATACTGAGTCCACGAGGATCGGGAGCTTGTTTCCGAGGCTGCTACTACAGAGCAGCACCGGGGCTGTTTGGGTTAATCTGCCCCGAGCTGCGCTCTGATTGGCGGAGCCGCGGTGATGCTGAGGACGCTGCCTGGTCGCTGTCCAACCGGCCGCGGTGCTGGAGCTCAAAGTGACGGATATTGTGCATCAGTGTCCGCTTAATTGACTCTGACAAAAGCAGAAGATGCTGTTCAGAGTAAATGATGATGTTTAGAGTATATTCTGAAGATGCACCGACAGTGGTTCTGTGTTCAGATAAAACAATCACTTCACTGGGACCTCCAGCTGCTGGTCACCATGGTATGTTGATCACGCGCGACATATTTATCTGGTCTGGGCTGCTGAGGTGAATTCAGGTTAACGCTATTATCTCCGCTGTCCTTTATTCAAATCAATACCAATCCAAAGGAGGAGACTGGGATCGAATAAACATCATTATAAATTCCGCGGCATCACAGTGACAAAAAAAATGCATATTACACATTATGTTCCCAATAAAACGAGACGATTGTAACTATGGCTTCGTTATTGATCAATAGCTGCCTCTTAGATGCGTATAAGGACAGCTTGTGGGTTGCCAGGTTGTGAAAAAAAAACTTTGAGTGGATGGACCGTTTGAATAGAAGAAGAAGAATTACTTTATATATCTCGCAACAGGGAAATTGATTTTCTTATTATTATACATGTTACACACACAGGCCCGAAATACACACATGCACAGATAGGACCTATACATGCAATTAAGGAGAGATGTTAGAGTGAGGGGGCTGCTAGTTACCGGTCCACACAGGGACTTGAACCAGCAACCCTACAGTTCCCAGCCAAGTCACCTATGGACTGAGCTACTGCCGCCCCATAATATTACTTCTTACCAAAAAGTATGCATCAACAAAATGTACAACTGCCCACTTGCTGGATTAAAACCCCTAATTAATGACTTCATAACACTTCAAGCTGCAGACTCGTGGCTTATTAGGGATAGAACTTGTATTATTTATCAATCGATTACAAACATTATTAGCAAATAGAACACAAACCCCAATGCTGTTCTTATTGAAATCTTAATAAAGCATTAGTCAATAACCAATACAACACTAATACAACAAATACTTCTGAACTATTTATTTAATTAGTCTTATTAGAAAGCAGTACTGTGTAGTCCAGTGATTCCTTACCTTGTTCATGCAAAATTCCTGTGTGTGAATAAGCCTGAGGTGAAGTATGCACATCTCTGACTCTCTGAAAGGTAGTGCAATACAAAGAGGGGCGAAATGAAGTCTTTGAGTAGAATCTAAACAGTTCACTGTTTCCTCTGCAGATACAGACTCAGTTAAGAACTGGATTGAGCCAAAGGAAGATCAAACGTGTGTATCACATAAATGACTGATGTGCAGTGGCTTTACTGTTTCCCAAGAAAGAAAATTGGGTGAAAAAGTGTTGATGTCTTGAGAAATTGTTTACATAAGAGAAGAGAAGAGAAGGAGATGAAAGGATGATAAGAAAACTCACTAAGAGTTGGGCTTTTTATTAACAGAAGTGAGAGCCAGAGCCGACCAGCACAAGAGAAAAGAAGAAACTGTGACACAGCAGACCTGTTTGACTCGCTGCTAATGAGGCGGCCGCTGGTCTGGCTCTGGTTATAAATATGAATCATGGGGCTGCTGGGCCCTTTTCTCTCAGGGGCCACCTTGGGGAAGGGAAGAGGGGTGGGGGGGGGTGATTTATTGGAAGAGAGGCAAAGTTTGGGGGGAAAGGAGGGTGTGAGAAAGTTCTGTAGAGATCAAAGTGTTATTTCATGGTCTTAGATGAGAAGCAGAGACTTTATTATAATCTCAATAATGTGGTCTAGTTTATAATCTATCAGTGCTTCAGTGAGTCATGATGTTCAGTGAGTCACTGGCGGATTCAGAGCTGTTAAATGAGAGAGGGAATCAATCAGTGTTGGAGAGCAGTTTATCATTCATCTTCAAAGGGTGCAGCTCCGAAAGTATAGACTGTCTGTACGATCTTTATGCTTGAGTTTGGGTTTTTGTGCAGTGTCGTCCTCAGATTCAACAAAGACTGCTGTGTTGGTGGTTGGCATGGAGCTTCCTGAACAGCCTGTCTTGCAGCTGACATGGCTTATGCCTTGTTGACTTCAGGCACTGATTAACTTACACTGTTTAGCTGCCACACACACACACACACACACACACACACACACACACACACACACACTAAAAAAACACCCAAATACACACGTACCCAACGCCTGACAGGCACGTACTGGACACCAGGCACACACACACACACACACACACACACACACACACACACACACACACACATACACACATATAGACATAATAATAAGAGGCTGAATAGAGGGGTTTGGCTTCTGGCTGCTCCTGAGGTGACAGCCATGGTAATTTCCTGTGGCAGATTTCTTCCAGTGGGTAGTGATGCGAAGGGAAACGCTTCATTACAGCTTCAGTGCCTCAAGATCTGTGACACGAACACACAGTTGCATAAATAAAGATACAGAACAAAAACTAGAAATACAGTTGAAACCAATAGCAGCATCATGTGTTTCTGTGAACAAATCTGATAAGTTACTCTAAGGCTTCTGATCAGTAATGCATCAGTTTCTGTGAGTGTTTGTGAGTAAAGACAGAAGTGTAGATGCTTTGCTGCCACCTGTTGGACAGATTGTTAAGGTGACAGCAGTCCTCCACCTTTCTCTGTCTGTCCATAATAATGCAAAATGCATATAGGTTAATAATGTCTGTTTTGTGTTGAACACCATTATAACACTATAATTAGTTTATATTTGGAATTAAATGAAACAGCATACTAATTTAAAATACTCTCTATTTTAAAACTTAAATTTCAAAAGTAAAGTGTTATTCTATTTCTTCCAGTTTGTGTATCCTTGTTGGATAAAACATAAATTATTATTAGACCATTGCATTTCTTCATACACTGTAAGTCGCGGTGTCTGATTGCTGTTGTAAAAAAGCGCTTTAACGCGCGGATTGAGTGACAACATGAGGTCGAGATCTCCTGCGATGTTGTTCGGCGGGTGTAAAGTTACGAGCGGACAGGACACACCTCTAGAGGGAGTTCCCGGGGAGGTGGAAACAAGGAGCCGCTCACTCCAGAAAAGTCAGGAGTCCCTTTCAGTTAGTGCCGAGCGGTCGTCCGAGTCCGTGCGCCTTTTCAGCTGCAGTAGCCGTGCCACGAGAGGAAAATGCCCGGAATGGGCAACTCTTTACGCGCGGCTGCCCTCCTGGCTTTCGTGGTTCTTTCTATCCTGGTGTCACTCTTGATCAGCAGCGTGCAGCAGTTTGGAGCGAGAATACCTCACTTTTCCGATGCAACTGTCGCTGGTGATGAGGAGGAGTTCGCGTCGCTCCGCGGGGCGTTGATTTACCAACTCAACGAGAGGCGCAACGAAATTATTCCGCTGCTTTTACCTGATGGTGATGAGGATGAAAACCAACTCTTCAGAGAAAGTCGACTTTCTCTCCAACATGATCCAAAACACTCGACTTTGGATTACAGTCTGTGGGGTGAGATCACGCATGGCTCCAGGAAAGCGCATATGGATGAAATGGATTGTGACTCTCTGGTGGACATGCAGGCGGTGGAGATCCTCGGCTCTGGATACACCAAACTGGTTGTCAAAGTGAATCTAGCCGGTGGTCAACCTGTAGCCTTAAAACTCGTCAACGAGCAGGGGATAGACATGGGGAAGTGTGTGGAGGATTTCAAAGACCCTCGAGGCTGCCGTGAGCTCGTTTCTTACAAGTTGAAGAAAGAAATAGTCCTTTTGCAGAGGCTGCAGCATCCAAACGTCATCAAGGTACAGTGCTCCCTCTGTCTGCCTCGTGTGCACACATTTAAAAAGCTTCAAAATATTTAAAGTTGCTGTCCAAATGCCAAAACAACATTGTAGACACCATACACTAATGCAAAGTTGTTGGAATGTAGTGCATTAAAGGCTTACTTTTAAACACTGGAGCTACTGCTGGAATATTATTAGATTTTTCCATAATCCGTTTGCCCCAGCTCACATTTTCCTTTGTCTCAAACACAGTGAACTGGATGAAAGGCCTCACTGGCTCTGCAGGACCTTCCCATGTAATTAAATTAAATTCACTGACCCTCTTCTGACCTCTGGGTCCAGTTTGGCAAGAGCAGACAATGTGCTTCTGTCCCCTCTACTATCCCCGGCTGCATCTGAAACCCCCACAGAGTTTATTCACTCAAACCATTACAGCCCAATTTAGAACTAGTTTGAATTAAACTGTGTCTCCAGCAGTCGTGTGACAGCGGTGTGTCCAGCAGCTCAATCGACTAATTTCGCAAGTGTACAGAGCACGTTCCCCCTTTTGACTAAATGTGATTTATCTGTCACAAGTCTGAGCTGCGAAGAGCACGGTTGGCAGAACATCATGTCCTCTCAATGCACCCCTACATGGAGAACTTTTAGACACTTCAGCCGGTTGCTTTCTCTCAGTTAAAATGCAGAAACAAACAGCAGCATAATTATCTGTTTGCTTCTTTTCACTGTGAATAACCCCCAGTTATTCTCCACTTCCACAGCTCAAAGGTCACTGTGCAGGCGATGCAGGAGGAAGAGGAGGAGGAGGAGAAGGACGAGAGGGGGGAAGAGTCACAGTCATTCTGGAGCAGGGGAATCCTCTCCAGATGATCCAGCTGCTCCAGAGTCCCTGGGAGGACAGATTCAGGGTTAGTTCCCACCTTCAGCTGTTGATACGCATGCTCTATCATTCATGCTTTAAAACTCCACTGCACACCGGGGAGGTGGAGAGTCTCCCTTGCACATATTTGCACGATATGTGCGAGCTCTCGCTTCTCTTGGCAGGAGAGATGGTTGAAAGATGAGATAGGCGGACATTTGAAACTCCTGGAGGTCTGACATCTGTCCCTCAGTGTATTTGATCAGGCCATGGTTGGAATGGAGATGGGTCCTGGAGTTAATCCACTGCAGGCTAGGAATGTCATGTCATCACACACACACACGCACACACACACACACACACACACACACACTTACACACACACACACACACACACACACACACACACACAAACACACACACACAGCGGTTTTAGTCAACCCCCATCACAGGTATGCTCACAGTGGGAGTCAACAGGCTGAATTTACACTCCAAGGATGTGTGTGTGTGCGTGTGTGTGCGTGTGCGTGTGCGTGTGTGTGTGTGTATGTGTGTGTTCATGCATGGATGTGTTTGAAAGAGAACGAAAGAATGGCTGAAAGAGAAAAAAATTGTCAGAGCATGCACACTTTGTTTTTGGATTAGCAGAAGTAACATCCCAGTCTGCCAGTATCATCTCAGCCATGGGCCTCTTTCTGCTGCATCACCCAAATAGCCGTTCATAATACCCCCCTGGAGCTGCTCGGCCCCTTTCAGCTACATTGCATCTGCGCAGGCTACAGTAATCCGGGAGTGTTCGGTTTCACCCGGACCTGTTATTACAGTGCTTCGATCCCACCAAGTGACGTCCAAGAGACTCTGAGCATTACCTAACACCGCAGCTATGTTTGTAGTGTGACAGAATCATTTCATGCTCTGTCAGTGCACGGCTAATGCCTTTATGTTGCCTTTAGTAGCCTACTTATTTTCTCTTTCAGTTTTATTGTAGGATTTAAAGAGCACCATAAAAGCAGTCTCAGGAAATGGCTTGCAAATGTGGCCGGGGAAACGTCTTAAAAGCGAATAACAGTGTTTTTTGCGAGACTGAAGGTTTTTTATAATTTGCCATATTTAGCAATATAGTGAGCCTTAATTACATTGCCCATTGCATCTTTCTTTTTCAGGAAAAAAAACAAGTCAGTATTTAGCTTGACCACCAAGAATGTTTTGGTTATTCCAGCATTTTATTAAAGGTTTTTATTTGACAACAAGTGGCAGGAAGTTGGAGGGAAGCCGCAGTCTGGTAGTAACACCTGTTTTCTTTACTGATTAATCTGACCTTCTATTTCATCAATTTATCATTTAAATCTTTATTTTAAGCAAAAATGACTGATTTCCTTTGTCTTCTGTGAAAGTAAACTTTATGCTTTTGGGTTTTGGACGGTTTGTCGGCACAAAACAAGCTATCTGAATATGTCAGCTTGTTTTAGTTATTGTGTGGTTAATTGAGAAAATAGTACTCCGATTAATAAATGATGAAAATAACTGTTAGTTGCAGCCTTAATTTAATCTATAAAATGTTTTTTTTAGTTTAAGCTGCCAGAGCCCAGGGTGACATCTTTAAGGTGCTATTTTGTCTGACCAACATTACCTCATTGGTTATAATGTTTTTGGAGTTACGGGGATAATGTCTTACTCTTTTACTACATTTCTGTGCACTTAAACAAATAGTCATCAATCCAGCTGATCAGGTTTTGGCATGTCTAATCTCCCCAGGTGTGTCTGGACCTGGTCAGGCTCCTCCACTTCCTCTCCCAGTCTCCTCTGGGCTCCGTGGCTCTGCTGGATTTCCAGCCCCGGCAATTTGTCACCGTGTCCGGTGAACTGAAGCTCACGGACCTGGACGACGCCAGCGCCGAGGAGACCTCCTGTAAGACGGACGCAGACTGCACCCTCCAGTTTCCGCACAGAAATTTCACTCTGCCATGCTCGGCACAGGGAGTGTGTGAGGACTTGAATGAGAAGAGGAACCTTTACAACGCCTATAGGTAAGAGAAGTGACACTTTTACTGCGTGATAGACGTGTGATGGATGGATGGAGCAGCAGCTACATGGATGATTGTTTAAATACAGGCCCGGCCGACTCTTAAAATGTTGTGGATATTAAAGACGTACAGCTGGAAATGGGCAGTATGATGGAGGAGGTGTGATGAATAAATTGGTAGTTTCAGTGGGGAAAAAAATGAGTCTTTTCTGTTTAAAAGCGACAGTTTTATGGACTGTTTGTTTTAACACAGGTGTGAGACAAGTCATGTTCTGTGGCAACTATGTGATGGGGCTTGTCTGTCTTTCTGTCTGTCTGACTGAGTTGTCTTTGCCTGGCCCCAGGTATTTTTTCACCTACCTGCTGCCTCATCAGGCCCCGCCCGGCTTCACACACCTGGTAGACCACATCATGAACTCCACAGGTGAGGACTAGAGACGCCTTGACATGACGGAGCGTTCACTGTTGCAGATCAGACGGCAAATCATTCCATGATTGCAGTCGTGTAATGACATGCCTCAATATAAGTGCTTCTTTTAATGAGCTCAACAAGACGCCTCATGACATGTAACGAGGTAATGAATACAATTTGTTATCTGCTGAGATCAAACGACTGGGATTAGACAGGAGAAGCACAGCGAGGGAAAAGCAAATCACCCATATTGGAACGTACAGTATGACTTTATTTTGTAGATCTTTTACCAGATTTGAATGCATTGTGTTTGTCCAGGGGAGCTGAAAGCTGACATCAATCAAACACTGGAGGCCTTTGAACACATCCTCCTCCTCTACAAGTCTGGCCTGCACCTGGACAACCTGCCTCCATCAATAATCAGAGGTAAGAGCTTCAGGAATGAAGGCTGCTTCTTTTTATGAAGTACAGTAGGCCCTTTTGTAGACCCTTTTCTTCTTTCTTCTTTGAGAGAATATTTTGATTTTTTTATAGAGAAAACTCAGATAGTCTACACTGCTGTTTTCATTTTGTAACTTTTAGAAAAAAATCAAAGGGGGCGTGTTTCTCCGGCTGTTTTGACAGGTTTATTAGGCAGCTGGAATGAGAGGACAAAATCAACAAAGTGGGATTAATCCTGCATGTCTCTGGCTCAGAAAGCACAGTCGGCGTTCATTTAAAAAAACAAAAAACAGTGCTGGATTCTGTTCAGCCTTTCAGGATAGTCACAAAGAGATATTTGTTTGTAGACTTTGAATTATTTTTATTTAAAAAGCTCTAGTGAACTACTTTTGCCCTTCAGAACGCCATATAAAGTACTTTTTTCAAACTTTTCATCCCACTTTGTATTCTTTCAGCATAAGCACAAAAAAATACTTCACTTTTATTTTCTTCAACTCGCCTCCACTCTTTCCCCTCCCGCCCATTCCTCGCAGCTCTATGAAATATTAATAACAGAATGACTGGCTGCGTTCCTGTGGTGAGATTTTCCGTCCTCCCAGATGCTGGACTGTTTATATAGCAGCACTTTGTGAATTTAATCACAGATTCAGGGTAAAGGCCTGGGCGCTGAGGCTGACACCAGGAGGGAATGTTCTAGCTTAACAAGGAGGTGCCATGAGTCAACCCTGCTGCTGCTGCTGCTGCTGCTGCTGCTGCTGCTGCTGCTGCTGCTGCTGCTGCTGCTGCTGCTGCTGTGTGTGTGTGATAAGATCCCCAAAAAATGTGTGCGTATATTATTGAGGAGCACCATATTTAGGGTTTAGTTGAAACAGAGGTGGTTTTTTGGTGGAGGGAAAGCCTCAATTTTAAATTGACTTTACAGTTTGACATATTTGCAAATCAACATATTCAAGTTTGCCAAGAGTTTGATGAGAAGATTGATATTACTCCCATACAGTATCTGTCCCGTAATATGCAGCTACAGCTAGAAACCAGTCAGCTTAATTTATAATACAGACTGGAAACTGTATTAATTAGCACTAATTAGCATGTTATCTCGTTCGTTGAATAGACTTTGTTTAAAGGTCCCATAGTATGATCATTTTCAGGTTCATACTTGCATTTTGTGTTTCTTCTAGAACATGTTTACATGCTTTTCCTCATTCTGTCTGTCTGAATATACCTGTATTCACCCTCTGTCCAAAATGCTTCCTTTAAGCGCCTGTCTCTTAAAGCCCAGTCAGCTCTGATTGGTTTCCGGGTCTTCTGCAGCGGCGCTCTCCGGTCTTGGCTTGTTTAAAAGCAGAGTTTCTGAATACGGACTGTGTGCAATTCTCTGTGTATTGAGCGTTACAGTATTTATATAGCGCCGCTGCCTGCTTTATAATTGGAAAGGGAAAAAAAAATGGAAATCCCTTTTTACAACATGAGTCCTGAGTCTCTGCTGGTTGCCCACAAGTCTTTAGGAAATTACTGCTACCAGCCAAGATTGAGCAAATAATCCCGTGTAAAACTGCACAGGATCCCTTTTAAAATTCTGATTTTGTACGGATAAAACAAAGATGGTATGATATGTTAATTAGTGGGCTTTAGAGGAAGTTTGGGGTTAGATAGAGGCAAGCTAGCTATTTCCCTTTTTTCCAGTCTTCCCTCTAAGCTTAGCTAAACAGCTGCTGGTGTTAGCTTAATATTTACAGTACAGACATGTGAGTGCTATTAATCTTCTCGTCTAAATCTCCCCAAGAAAGCAAATAAGCACATTTGCAGAGATGTCCAGCTGTTGTTTTACATTATTAAACATCCAGAAGAGAGAACCAAGCAACAAGGATTGTGCAATTGTGTATTAAAAACAACACATGAGCTCATTAATATGTCTCCCCTAAAAAGAGAGGGAAAAAAGAGAATCGCAGCCAAAGACGCACTGAGATTGATAAAAGAAGCCAAATGGCAACGCAGCTCAAAGTCGAGCTCAGCAAGGGTGTATGTGCATGTGTGGGAAAGACGCTAATCAAGTGTTAATTTGAAATTGCTGACAGATGGACATTCATTGGTAATGTGGATGTAACTTTTCCACAGCTGAGATCATTTGTGATTTGATGGAGGCCAGAATCTGCTAAAGACGTAATTCTTTAAAAAGGCTGTTGCTGCTGTTGGAATTTAGTTAGTTGGTTAAAGAGTGAATTCATTTAGGTCCTGAGCACTGTCCTAAATAAATACTTACAAAATATACAAGGAGGGCTGTTTTTCCCGTCCTTCATCTTAAACACAAAGAGCTCATATTCATACGTCTCTGTCTCCTCGACAGCTGAGGCCTGCCACCCTTCAGCTCCCCGGCCGGCCTCATGTTTTTTTTCTCCCCTGAGAAGGATCCTCGAAACACTCCTTCTCCTTGTTCCCTTTGCTCAAACTCAGTAGGCAGATCCTCGTGTCCTTTTCCTCTTAACAATACACACACACACACACACACACACACACACACACACACACACACACACACACACACACACACACACACCAGCTCCTACCATTTAGGAAGGTTAACAGTTTGCAACAGTGTGTGCCTCCTCCTCTGTACGGACTCACAGACTAGGCTTTTGTCCTCGTGTGTGTGTGTGTGTGTGTGTGTGTGTGTGTGTGTGTGTGTGTGTGTGTGTGTGTGTGTGTGTGTGTGTGTGTGTGTGTGTGTGTGTGTGTGTGTGTGTGTGTGTGTGTGTGTGTGTGTGTGTGTGTGTGTGTGTGTGTGTGTGTGTGTGTGTGTGTGTGTGTGTGTGTGTGTGTGTGTGTGTGTGTGTGTGTGTGTGTGTGTGTGTGTGTGTGTGTGTGTGTGTGTGTGTGTGTGTGTGTGTGTGTGTGTGTGTGTGTGTGTGTGTGTGTGTGTGTGTGTGTGTGTGTGTGCGCATATGTGTGTGTCCATATGTGTGTGTGTCCATATGTGTGCATGCTTCTCTCTCATGGCTCCTGCTAATGTGTAGCAGATGATTTAGGGCCCGATCCACAAGAAGTCTGACTGAAAGAGTTATAATGATGAATGTAATGCAAAGGAGGAAGGTGGAGCGAAGTGATTTTCCAGTAACAGCTCGTTAGAGAAAAGCTCAAAATGGTGTCACATCTTTACAAAGACCACAATAGACGTAGAGGGTTCTGGGTCGGCATTAACATTTTTAAGCAAAAAGTGCAACTATTTTTGTCTTTTTATTTATTCAAGCGAAAATGCCAAAGGTTTTGTGGTTCCAGCTTCTCAGTCTGGAGGATTTAATGCTTTTCTTCCAGGCTTGTGAAAATAAATTAAATATCTTTATGTTTTGGACCAAAAATGTCGTCTCTGGTCTGGGAAATTGTGGTCATAAGAAATTTTTAAACAATTAAGAATAGAATTGGCAGATGAATTAACAATTAAAGTAATTGCTAGCTGTAGCCCTGGCAGCAGTAATTAAAAGGTAAATCTAAAGGACCTTTTTTTCTTTCTGTTCTTGGTTTCTGCTGATTTCATGTGCATCAGACATAGGAAAACATTTGGCTGATAAATATTTTTAGGTACATTTCAGAAATGTGAGATGCCCAAAAACATATTTTGTTTTTTTTCATTTAATGCAATATATGTACATTTTTTTATTATCATGGTAAAAAACAATCTTTCAAACCAGATCCTGTTGCTGCTCCTGCCTTCAAATGGCCATAGACATTATAATGAGTGTAAATCAGCTGTCAGTCATTCCTTTATCAGGAATCCATTTCAGTCAGTAAGAGCTCTATAGTTGAATGACAGTGACGCTGTATTTTCTCTTTCAACCTGTTTCCTTTGTGGTTCTTCTTCATGTTCTGATCTGTATTCTCTTCATTCAACGCTGCACAGTATCCGTTTCCCTACAGGGATCATGAAACTTTCATCTTATCTTCAGAGAGCGCTTGAAAAATCTTTCAGTAGCCTCATGTATTAAAGTGGCATCTCCTCCTTTGTGGTTAGATTTCACCGTGATGCGAGGTATGGGGACCTCTGGGAACGTGGAGTACCGCTGCTGGCCTTCGTACAGCCAGCAGGGCTGCGTGCTGTCGGTCCATAGCGCTAGAGAGGCAGCGTACATCTGTAACTCCCATTCTCAGTGCAACAGCTTCACTCTGACCGGGCAGAAGACATGGACGGGTTAGTAAAGCCACCGATGAACTCTCCCTTTCTATTCCTCTGTCTGAAAGTGTGTCAAATGTCTTTTTTTTCTCCCATGGCTGATCTTTATACATGTTTTTCATCTCACTTTAGCCTGTAAAACCCATAACATGAATTAAATTGGCCAAATACTCTATAATAAGCAAGTATAATTACCCACAAAATCATGTCTGGCTTAGACTGCTCAGTAAACATACTCTTCTTTCTGCTCTTTGAATCTTTTGATGAAGCTTTTAAATGTTGAAATGTGGAGTTATTAAGGACATCAAGTCAAGACATGTCACTTTACTGATGTTGCAGATGTGTTTGACATAACTCTTTTCCTCTTTTCTGTTTTTTTCCTTCATGCTGTGCAGGTCGCCTCATGGCCTCTTTCAGGAGCAGCTTCAGTCATCTGGTGCCCGATGGGACATCAGAGGTGTATGTGAAGAAAACCAAAGCTCCTGAAACGACCGCCGTGTGACACGAGGACCAGACAGAACAATGCTGTTTCTGTCGAGCTGGAGTCGTTACGGAGTGGGATGAGAAATAACACACAAAACATTGCGCTTAAGATGAGAACCGCGTCCTCTGGAATATGTTGAACGTTGCTCGGCTCTGTGGATTTCAGGAGGAGCGTAGAGGCCGGGCTGAGGAGGAGGCGTTTGAAGTGAGGCAAGTGAATGTGATGTATTTATAGGGCTTCTGCTCGGTGACTGTTTGATCTGCCTGCCAGCTTACTGCCTCTGCCAGCTACTATTTAAAGGGATTTCCCTTCAGGTACAATTAAGGAGGGAGAGCCTTGTGCCCTCGACATGTTTTTTTTTCTTCTTCTTCTTCTACTTTGTCTTTATTTGCCATGTGTTTTGGCTTTCGTTGTGAGGCCGGGTCCCCGACCGTAGTAGGATTTTTAAGCCAAAGAGGTAATAAGAACAGCCGCTGCAGCTCAGCGTTTGAAGCCCGAGGACGAGAAAAGAAAACAAGCTCTTATACAAATACACTTTGATGTTAATGCGCTGAGGTTGCGGCTGTTTCTTCATGGTTCCCTGGCTTAGCTGCGCTGTGGTATGAGATGGCAACAACCATGTAAGCATTTCCACATCAACAGTGAGCAAAGATGATTAAAACCATTCCAGAGCAGTCTGTTTTTACGTACTTTTGTAAATTTAGTTCATATTGCTTAGTGCATAAATATTTATATGATCCAAATTAAATGTAATTCTTCTTACATGATTATGTGTTATAGCTTACGTACACCTTGTGGGTGAAACTTTTATTTTCAATGAAAAATGATTCACTTCAGTGTTTTTTTTATACTTCACTTATTGTAATTGTACAGTTTTACAATTTTGTAATTATATAAATGTATTGTTTCTACTTTTTGCTTTTGTGGTCATTTGCATTTTTTATTGTATTAAGTCTACCTATAACTAACAGCCTGTTTATTTCTCATTAGCACCTGTATGTGTGTGTGTGTGTGTGTGTGTGTGTTTGAGTGTGTGAGTGAATGTGTGTGTGTGTGTGAGCGGGGGTTTATACTGACCTGGTTTTGTGTGTGTGTTTTAAATCCTTTATCTGCTCGCGTGTCTCCACATCTACAATCTGAATGGGTGAGGCTGCAACCCTACGGAGCTCCGCAGAGTTTGCACAATACCAGAGGAATGCATTCAAATGCCCCCTCATGCTGAGCTCATTATTGGCCTTAATTAATACATGTAAATTAGCTTACTTACTGGCCCTTTCTCATGGTGAGAGAGGGGGCATTACTGTAAAACAAAGGCAGTCATCAAGACAATCAGAGCTCAATCTGCAGTTTGCACACGAATGGACTTGCTATCTGTGCCTGCCAGGGGGATTCGGATGGGCTGAGATAAGGGCAGGACTGCAGGGTGGCAGGCTGAAGGATTTGTAAAGTCAAGACTTGTAGCCACCACAGAGACTGGTGGGAGAGAAAGAGCAGACCAAATACCAATGATGTCCTGATATGAGCCAGAGACTTTTGTAATCCATCACTCTTCACATATTTCTTGTTGCTGTAAAAAAAAAAAAAAAACTTTTAAAAAAGGAAACATCTCATTGAAGAAATACAAAATCATGCAAAAATATTTTTTTTGTCAGAAAAAAATTCAAAACTCCAAATACTTTTGATTGTGGTCACTCCTTAGCCAGTTAGCTATACCGCTACCACTGACTTGAAAGAGCACATCCTGTCTACAAATTACACTTTTATGACTGATACATCGGGGAGGCCTCAGGCTTCTCTTTGCCTCATCTTGGCCCCTTGTTGTCTGGACAAAGCTGGCTGATTAGAGTCTGATTATGAAGATAAGGCGTCTGAGTCAGACTAGATAAGAACAAACCAACTCACTGGACCGACACAGCAGGACTCACTAGAAGGGCTGGCTGGATGGTGGGGAAATAATCCCCCACAAGAAGTATTTGTTTTATCTGTGCTACAGAAAATAGACCTAGTGACAAGAACTGCAGAAAAATCAACATTGGATTTGTCAAATGAATAGTTTGGAAATAAGACTTTTTTTTGCATTACATGAGAAAATTGATACTCTCTCTACATTTCTGTATGGCAAAGATGAAGCTACCATGAGCAACTGGTTAGCTTAGCTTAGCAAAGGCAACTCGTGGGTTCCTAGTCTAGTATCTGTCTGGTAAATTCCCAGCTATAGCTAGCAGCCATCTTAACCTAGCATAAAGGCTGGAAGCAGGGAAACAGCCAGCCTGTCTCTGTCCAAAGCAATGCTGTTTGAGAAGGAACTTTCACCGTCAAGAATTAGTGTGGCACTAAAATGGTGAATTACCATTTACACTTTGTTTAAACAAACAAGATATAATGTGTTAATCAGTGAGCTTTAGAGGTGCTGGTAGGTGGATTTTGTTTCCAGTCTCTGTGCTAAGCTAGATAGCCGGCGGCTGGTGGTAGCTACATCTTTCCGTTGCGGCGCCTACACACCAGGCTGGCAGTCGACTGTCGTTCAAAGTTGGGCTGCGGTGAGCGTTAACTAGTTTTTTGCGGTGTATCCTGCATTGCTGGCATTAGTTGTTTCTCATCAGCACCTTTTCTGCTGATTAGACCTCTGCTTCGGTTAAAGGTGGTTTTGATTTATGAGGTCACCCCAAACTTTCACACTATTCCTTTGGATTCTTTTTGTTTCTTCAGTACACAGATGCAAGTTACGACTTTGACACTCAAAAGAAACAAAAGAAAGATGATGAATGAATGAATAGCTGACTCAGTTAACTGGGCACACACAACTTCTAAAGCATTTATTCACAATTTATAATAAATAGCATGCCCCTCTCCGAGCGATAAGCTCTAATTTATTGAAACTTACAGCTGCGGCTCATCCTCCTCCACGCTGTCTCCGAGAAGAAAATGCCTGGCTTCCGACTGGTTTGTCTTGGCACTCCTTTTGACAGAGCTAATGGATGTCCTGGCATCGTCTGTAGCAAGCACATGTGGTTTAATGATTAAATGTTTTGAAACAAATGCAGAGTGGCGATAGATTCATTAGGTTGTTGAATTTAGTGTATATTCACAGCACAACATACGGCTTTCTTCATGTTCAGGTTTGTTGGAGAGTCTAGGGTTGGTGAATCAGCATCACGCCATCAGAATCTGCGGTTGTTCCAGAGGATGTCTTCACAGCATAGTTTTTGTATTCTCAGTTGAGTCTGAAAGTATTCCCTTTCTTCCCTCTGACTTTGTTTATTTAGCTGGATATATGTGTGGAGGATTGAAGGTTGAGCTGCTCTCCACCTTCTTTTGTTTGTTTTCTCATGTTTTGTTGTTTAGGGATGTTATCATATTTGCACCGTGGTGAAACGTTTAAAATGATCATGTGGTATTGCTGTCCTCGTGTTCATGTGTGGTACACTGTTCCTCTGTTTTTAACCGTGTAATTGACAAGTTGGCCCTTTTTTTTTTTTTCAAGGTTCAGGGAATGAGCGGGGGAGGAGACGGATTGTTTTTTTTACTCAGCTCCATACCCCTCCATTTCTGTTTTTTTAAGTTTCCAGTTTCACCAGACTTGTTTCCGTCGGGTTTTATTCATGACCTCCATCTGGAAATAATATATGTTCATGAAAACAAGCCATCAGCAATTTTAGGGAAGAGTAGTGTGTGTGCATATGTGTGTAGGGAGAGGGGGGACATTAGGGCCTCTTAGGGTTCAGGCTCCACCAATGTACAGTTTTAGTGCAGTGAGAAAGACATGTATGAGTAAGCTAAGAACCAAATCCTCCTTCAACCTTTTTTAAAATCTTGCTGCAATGCATTTGTGGTCTGGCTAAAGTCTTTGATTTGAATGCAAAGTTAGTCATCAAATGTAAGAAACCGCTGAGCTGCTGGGAGAAATTACGTGTCAGGCAGGTCTTTGGCAAAATGTTTGACCTTGGCTCAGCCTAAAAATATGCATTAACTCAGTGAAAGCCTGCATAGTTCTGCGGGAAAGAAGATCTGGCTTGTGTTTGAGTTGCTCACAAGAGCGTATGCAGCCTGTGACGGGAGAGATAGAGCAGATATTCACTCGACTCCAGGCTCACAGAACACCTCTGTGCCTGTCTGCCGCTTTGGCTGCGGTACACAGGAGACCGGCCGGTCACACCTGAGAGCCTCTGAAGAGTAGCCAGACATTTAGCCTGGCCTGTCCCGAGCACAGAGGCGTCTTAGTTTGCAGGTCACTGTCTGTATATCTAACTGTCTAACTTACTATTTGCCTGTCTGCCTGGAGCTGATACAATCTCTTTTAGAGCCATAATGGCTTTAGCAGGCCCTGAAGGAGAGAGAGCAAGTAGGTGTGTGTGAGGAGAGGTTTTCATTTCTGCCTGCCTGTCTGTGTTGGGGGTGTGTGTGGCGGGATCATGTTTTAAAAGCCCTGAAGTTAACCCCAGTCAAAAGGTTTATGCCTACCACTAAAGCCACAGAGGCATCTTGAAAGGTGTAATAGCTCAGCTTTGTATCCAGTGTCATCTCCATGGACCTACTGCATAGTTTTCCTGGCGTGTAGTGAAACTGATTACTGCGGTGCTTTAAAATTTCCCTCAAAATTGAGCAAAAACGATTTCAGAGCCAACTTTTAAACATCATTTATTTCTGAATGTCTGTGTTTGGGTAGCCTAACAATGGTGGTATTGCAAAACCCTTTTTTTTTTGTTTATGAGATCCCCACATGTTCTGCTGCCCTGCTTTCCCTCCCACTACCTCACAGCAGCAGTCTGGGTAATTTTTCTTTTGTTCCTCCCCCTCTACCCCCCGCCACCTCTCTTCCTCACCAGTCCATCCATCATACAGAGTCTCTGGAACCTCCTTTCACCCCACCCGTCCTCCCCTGTTGCTGCCACTGTGCTCCCTCTCTAAAGGTTTGTTCAGGCCAAAACCTCCACAGTTTTACTATTAATTTAGGTCTCCGCCGCTGCTGTTAAATTGTTCCATACATAGCTTCAACCCTCTATCAGTGTCAATCCTGCCAGTCTTCCACTGCTCCCGACTTCTTTCCCAAAACACGGCCAACAACTGCTGTGAAGCATCTGGAGTTCCCCCCATCTTTCAACTGGCTTAGACCTGAGGGCGTGTGTGCGTGTGTGTGCGTGTGTGTGTGTGTGTGTGTGTGTGTGTGTGTGTGTGTGTGTGTGTGTGTGTGTGTGTGTGTGTGTGTGTGTGTGTGTGTGTGTGTGTGTGTGTGTGTGTGTGTGTGTGTGTGTGTGTGTGTGTGTGTGTGTGTGTGTGTGTGTGTGTGTGTGTGTGTGTGTGTGTGTGTGTGTGTGTGTGTGTGTGTGTGTGTGTGTGTGTGTGTGTGTGTGTGTGTGTGTGTGTTTGTGGCTGACTAAAAACTGCTGTTCAAATCAAAGTGCCTGCCTTTTGTTGCATGCCCTGGAATCCCCTCCGTCACACCTCGGTCGTTTCTCAGCGGGGGGACTACTGCCCAAAGCCAGAGGAAGACTTCCTTCTTTACAGTTAATCCTTTACCGGAAATACACCACAACACCCCCTTTGAGTCACGCAATTTAATTCACAGTTCATTACATTTAGTACTTTTTAATTTGAAACGTTTTGTCCAATTTCTTTAAACGCACAAACAGGTTTATCCCTTATTTTGCACATACAATTTGACCTTTTCATCTTACCCAACATTTTCCTCACATTAATCTAGTTAATACATAAAGTTTCACTACTTTTGACCTTTTTTTTTTTTTTCTTGTGACAGCTTTGCAGATGTAGAAACCTGATAGAAAAGGAAGGAATAAAAGCTTTCCAGTAAAAAACTTTATTTCTTTATTCTGCTATTCGGTGCACAATTAATTCAGCATTTTGTACAGAAATAAACAGTATGTGTATGACTGTTGTCTTTCTTTTAGCATTAAATATATGTCACCAAATGCTGTTTAATTGATGTCTGATACTGTAAACAGCAATGTCTTGTAACCGCATGTGGAATGGGCACGAATTTTATGCATGACAGGCAAAAACAATTAATTAAGTAACTATTATTGCATTCTCTCTTCTTTGGCACAACCAAGTGCAGCTTCAGTTGTGTTGTGCAGGTTGTTAAACCTGTGCAGAGCTGTGAAGAGAGATCTTTGCCACAAGTCCCCAATTAGGGTTCTGCCCACACAGCCATAAAACAGTTAGTGGAATCATTCGGAGGCTGTTAGATTTAACGCTATTAAGAGTTCATTAGTACCTGCATACACAACTGCTCTGCTGCTGCTATGGGAGGATCATTAACACAGCCCCGTTAATGTAGGCTAGAGGCCTTTTCACTCATATTAATTAAGCTCCCTTAAGGTCATAACCTGTAGCCTCAAAATTATAGAATATTTAGATATACACACACTCTGTGTTTATCCTTTATGTGGTGTGATAAGAGGAGCCTACATCATAACTGTTATTTAAAGTGAGGCGGTCCAACAACAGCTTTAAACTTATTAAACCGCAGGTCTTAAACATTAAGCTGCAGCTAAGCTATGGAAACTATGGAAGGTATGGAGCACCACCTGATTAATTATACATATTTAAACTAGTTAAGTATAATTATTAATTAAATTGTCACCTTTCAAAACTATTTAATTTTAATTTGCTAAAATACTGTTTTCAAAATACTTTTTTTTAGCTTTTAAACTCTAAATCAAGAGTACTGATTATGTAACACTACACACACTGAACACAAACATTACAATGCATGTCACTGCACAATGTGTCTGCAAACCCAGACTAAACATTGCACTTAACTTCTGGTGAATATGAGACCACTTTATTTATTGAATTTAACCTGCAGATCAAATACTCAAACAAAGCAAAATTCAATTCAATTCAATTCAATTTTCAATTTATAGTGCCAAATCATAAATAAAAGTTATCTCAGGACACTTTACAGAGTAGGTAAAGACCACACTCTATGACTTATTTAGGATCTACATAGACCCAACAATTCCTCTGTAGAGTACGGTGGCGTTGAAAACCTTCCCTATAACAGGCAGGAACGTCAGACAGACCCAGCTCTAAGGAGGACGGCCATCTGTCTGCACCGGGGAGAAAAGAAAGGGAGAGAGAAAGAGAGAAAAGACGGACAGATGGACAGAGAGAGACAAGGACAGACACAAAGACAGAGACAGACACACTTCCAGAGATGCAAGAAACCAAAAAGAAACAGTAACTATAATAATATCCATAGCAATGTGAATATGACTTATATGTTATTGCAGTTAATACAGCAGAATAGTAGGAACAAGCACAGCTAAGGTGAAAGAATATGAAATTGATAATAATTATGACAAACATGATCAATGATGAGCAGTGGCAATAGCAGCTGCAATACAGTGAGACATACCACGATGGTGTTTTTATGGCTAAAAATTATATAGTTTATAAGACTAGTGATAGTATATATGACTAATAGTTTTAATAACAGCAGGAAGCGTCATGCAGACCATGGCAGCAGGCACCACCACGATCAGCAGAGACCTGTGCTATTCGGGTCTCTGCTGGTGAAATGATGTTTCTATTGATATATAACATTATTTGTCAAATATTTAATTGCACACAACACAGAATGCATAACGGCAAGAGTAGAGAATAAATACTATTAACCAAAGCTAAGTAGTAAAGGAGACAGGAGGAGGAGACAGGCAGTGACCAGGAGAATTAATTAGCCAACAGGTAAGCACCTTTTAAGGTGGTCTCATATCTAGAAATAAAGGCGGGCACCCTGAGCTGCTGGGAACTGAAGAAAGGGAAAGCAACTTGTTGACTGATGGAGGAGAGGGGAGAGAAAGAAAAACATTTGAGAGCAAGAGGTCAACAGAGACTTTGTATAACAGTGACAGTGATGGAGAGAGAAAAACTGAAGAGAAAGGACAACTTATTAGAAAGACCACCATCCACTTTACATCTACAGTCATTCAAAATGTACTTTCAATAATAATACATAACACAAAGGGGAGCTGTTCTGTTGATTAGTAATAGTTACCTTTATATTAAGAGATAATCTAACATTAAAGCAGCACTTTATAGTAAACTTGTAACTGGTTAAACAGAGTTCACTTCTGGACTGTAGGCACAGAGGGATCAGTGCCACATGAAAAATAAACCACACTTGCTTTGAAGGAAATTACAAACGGTCAATGTCCATCTGGTTTCCGGACAAATCACAGTGCAATTATTGCTACCACTTTGATGTTGCTTCTGCTCTAGATAACAGGCAGCATTATGAAGCCCCATTATGTGATTTATCAAAGGAAACTGACACAGTTGGCCATAAACAACTGCTAAATAGACTAACTTCCTTTCTGTGTAATGTCAAAATGATCTAACCAACGCAAACAGATCAAATGTTGTAAATGTAGGGACATTAATGTACCACAGGGATCCTTATTGGGTCTCACTTTATTTTTGTCTTTATAGATCGTGTTGCCTTGCCAGAAGTCACTTGACAATGTTAAACTTAAAACACAGAATTTTGATCAAAACCAAATGTATATTTGCGTCAAAAATGTAAATTACGATGAATATTAACTTTATGAATTATACCGAAACAGACTTTGTTTACCTGCATTCTAGACTTGGGACGCTGCTCTTAAACTAAAAAGCTGTTTATCACTCTACCCTTAGATGGAAGGTTTGATTGAAGATCAATTCAATACTCTTGAATTGTTGTATATCTATCTCAGGTCCCCTGTCAAACTGTTTAGCTAATATTTAATGACCTTATGGCTTTTATGGCTACTGTTCCTTAAATGGTTCTCAGTGCCTTCGTAATATTATATGTGGTATAGGGGATAGGGGGGAAATGCAATGGGGTGTCAACCAATCACAATCCTCTTGGGCAGTGCTAAGCCCCGGTTGCAGCAAAAGAGCCGTTGCAAAATAGATGGCGGAGATAGCGTTCAGACCTACAGTAGTCTGACTTGGTGTACATACGGTACGCCATAGGGCGTGACATTTCAGCAACAAGGCGAATCAAAGTGCTTTACATAAAACATTAAAAGGACATTTAAAAACTATTAAAACAGTGAGTCAAGGAAATAGAAAATAAAAAACATGTTAACAAGGAATATTACAGGTATAAAATACAAGAACAAAAGTGCAGTGTGAAGATAAAACATAAGCTTTCTTTTAGTTTGCAACCAGCTTTTCATGCTCTTATTACTCCTTTCTTTGTGACAACTCAATTGAAGATGAAAGCATAATATCTATCTTGTTTACTTCAATATGTTTTCAGAATTGTGTGAAGTAATGAGCCATAAAATGTCAAATCTCCAGCTATAAGTGAAGGCAGTACACAGTAACAACGTTACTGCAATGGCCATAGATACGTTCTCAGATCAGCCTTCAGCCTGACTTCTCAAAATAACCTGGTTTCTTGTGCAGGTAAATGTTGCATTGTTTAAAGCCAATGCAAGATAAGTCCTGAAAACTCACATTAAACCACTTTACAATCTAATTTAGCTTTATTTGGGCACTATTTTGGACACTCTGGGGTATATTACCTCAGCCCAAGTAATTGCATGTGATCATTACAGTGAGTAAAAACAGTCACAGCGGTGGATGGTCCACGTTCTGTTTGCCAGAGCCAGAGGGGTTGAGAGGTCTTTGTGGGGTGAAGGTTTAGGTTGTGTTTGCAAAAGGGTCTCCGAGCTCTTCTGCAAACAAGAGCTGGAGATCAAACATCAAAGCTGGTCCTGGTGTGAAGGCTGGTGTGCTTTGTTAAGTTGGGGGGGGGAGATAACGGAGCCCTCGAACATCTCATCCCCTGTGCTCTCTCAAAATCTCAAGATAACCCCTTGTCACTGGCACTAAGTCCTAACCTCTGTGACACTGGTCCCTGCTGGACAAGTCTACCATCTGACCCCACTCAGTCACATGCTGGACCTCTCCCTCGTGATAATCCTCCCAGTCAAGTGACATAGGGTCAGCTGAGTAAGCCGAAAAGAAATTCAGGAATGAGGGTTTGGAAAGGTTGGCAATGAGCCCAATCAGAGCTTCGCAGTGTAAGTTTGTTCTAAAGAAACATTTGTGCACTCAGGTGGGGCCAGTGATCTGTACAGCATTATGGAGTGTCTGGCAAGCACTTTTCTTTTTGTCTCGTCCTCCTGTTATGAAAAGGCTTCAGAGGGAGAAAGACGATGCTGTCTGAGACTTTTCATTCCCCTACTTTCCTCTTACATGGATTCGTCTTTTTGTTGCCTCTTGACTTCTTGTCTCTCCACCAAAGAAAGAACTTTCTTTCTGTTTTTCTGCTTTCTTTTTGGTAGAAATTGGCAGCACAATTCGACCACTCAGAAACATGGCCACTTTTCATTTGATTAGAAACAAAACAGACCATTGAGAGTATGTTTAGCTGTCAGAATTGCAGTCTGGAGTACAGAATCACTTGACCCAGGAAATGTCTTGGTATCCAGGCTACTTGAGGAGCTGGACACAACAAAGGATTTTTTCCTGATGTGAACAGCCTATTATTCAATGCAACACCAGCGCCCCCCACAGGAAACAAAAGCTACTACTGCCACAAGCACAAAAAAACCTGTCTCTCGAGGGAAAAGAAGTTTATTAGAACTTTCAGTGTTTTCTGTTACAGGCTCAAGGGATAAGGAGAAAAGCAGTCTGGAAAACAACTATTTTATGGTGCGTTAGTGAGGACGAAACGCTGCCTTCTTGTTTTGTTGCAGACCATATGACTTAAAACAGTTTCTTTTCTTTCCTTTTTAATGGTGAGATATGTGTTGTGGATATATGAGAAGTCAATGAAACCATATCCAAGAAGGCCTGCAATATCTAAGGGAAACAGTATCTCAAGGGAGGGCTGCTTGTTCCAAATTTAGTATCCAATAGCACAGTTTGCAATGTTTGATTGGCATATCTGCTAACCACTAGTCAGACTGTTGGGTTAGGGAGAGAGAGGGGTGAGGAAGACAAGGAGATAGAAAGTCAAGCAAAACAGAGAGAGTTTGACAGCAAAGAGCATAAAACAGATTTTAACCAGAGATATAAAAAAAGAAAGAAAAAAGACTGGGATTCAGAAGAAGCAACCGGCTGCCAAAAGAAGACACTGTCCTGATCATCTGGTCTCCCTGGCCATGTCTGACTGCGAGGGGCTACCAATGGGTAAGAAAAATCAGAGCATGTACTCTTGTGCACATGTGCGTCTGTGTTCAAGAGAGACATACGAGGTGCTTATCTTTGCTTCATGCATGTAATTGTTTGGATTTATGTGTCTGGATATATATGTGTATGTTGGGGGGGGGGGGGGGGGGGCTTTGTCTAAGCCCATTCTGTTTTAGTCTAAACCCTCCACTGGGACAGCTCACCCAGCAAGTATTCAGCTGCAAAGAGGAGCTGGTTCAGTTTGGGCCCTTATATGGAAACTTGGCAAGAATTCCCTCTCGTTTCATGAAAATAATGCAGAATGACTCTGCAGAAGTTTTAATCAGAGATATGCGGAAGAACGAGAAAAGAACAAGAGAGTGTGTGTATGTGTATGTTTGTTTGTACGGATGGAGGGAGGATGGTAGTCTCAGCGTTTCTGGGAGAAAGATTTGTGGATACAGCAGTGTTGCATGTCACCGGGTAGTTGGGGACAAATGGTGTAAAGATGTTTTGTGTGTGTGTGTGTGTGTGTGTGCGTACGTGTGTGCGCGCGCACGCGTGCACATGCTGGTGCGTGTGTGTTTTTGTATCTGTTTGATTACGATATTGTGTGTGTCCGGTAAATGTTTAAGCAACATTATGGGAATGATTTTGAAGCTGTTATTTAAATAAATAATAATTACAGATTGTTGCTTTAAGTGAAGGGTCATTTCCCACTAGTGCAGTTATAAATAGAAACTCCCTTATCTTGTCCGATCACTCACTCCCTCACTCGGTCTCTCACCCCTTTCCTTTGTGTATCTCATCTCTACCTGTTATTTTATCTCTTTATCTCCATTTGTCTTGTTTCTTTTCCTCTATGGCTCACTCCATGCAGGATTGAGAGATTGCCTTCTCAGATTAATCAGATGTGACTCAGTAAACTGGTCGATGTTGTCAAATTACAGAAAACTGCAGCCATGGTAACAGCTGCCAAGATTGCGGTTATTGCATTTCACAGACGGCTGACCACACCTACATAATCATATCATACTGGATTTTCCAAGAAATTACATCAAAATCTTTAAGTTTAATCACGGTTATTTATTTGCTGGCACCCCAATGGCTTAAACTCAACAAATTGGTCAAATGACACAGTGGCTATACTGTAATTTCAAAAGAGTTAAACACAATAGCTACACTCCATTACCACTTATTTACCGCTATATGCTGTCATTTTAAAACCAAAGCCAAAATCTTCTCCATTAATCTGCATCACATTGACTTACATCTTCAAATCCAACATGTTAATGTATTGAAGGAAAAATTCTGAGATGTTTTGGAAAATAGTTTTTGATAGTTTTATTCAGTTGAGATGAACAGCCTCGAGCAAAGATGCCAGTGTAATGGTGAACCCAGCCAAGGGTATTTGAGAATAAAGATGTTATCTGAAGGAAACTGTACTTAAAAGAAACAGCACTTGTAGAAATAAACTGTTTGGAAAAGTATGCAGAGAGTCAGATACCAGGGGAAGGTTCAGTTTCAACAAAGCAACCAAATGCAGAACTCATTTATGCCCAAACGCTTTCCAAAACAATGTTAACACCTCTCCAAAAACACAGACATTATAGTCTGTATAGATGTATAAAATATCATGTTTATGTCGACAAGTTATTTTAGACATTTTCCTTCAAAGACTGATAACAATAAAGATGGCTCTGCTGTCCTTTTCAAGTGTGCCAGTAAGTCATGACAGCGTGACAGTGAGCCGTCCTGCACAACAACATGAAACTGAAGCAGCTACTTGGAATTTATGATTCATTTTATTATTAACTGTGTTTTTCCTACTGTGACACGTGAAAATGACTTCAGTGACAAAGGTCTGTTGTTGCTGTGAGATATTTAGGATCTATAGAAGAAAACACAAATGTTCTGTCAGTCAAAGTTGTTTTTTAACAGTTTCAATTCTTTTTTTTAATACACAGTTCCCAACACTTACTTTCAGGCAAAGGAGAAAATGAATAGCAGCAGTTCTCTATATGTTCTGCAGGTGGCAGTATTAGCATATTTCATGAATGGTGGTCCTGCTGATGGGGATGAAGGAAAAGCACATGGTCATGAAAAGTAAGAAGTTAAATAAGGAAAAAAAGAAGAACAGCAGGGTTCGAGGTTACAAACGGAGATGCAAAAGAGGAGTAAATGAGGTATAATATAAGAAGGGAAATGAAGGGGGAGTATGATATAGATACGAGGTAAGGGAGGGAGACAGAAGACACAGGGGTGAGGCAGTGGTTGTCTCCAAGGAGATCAGTTTGGTGAAAAATAAAAATCAGTGCTGGCCACTGTGTAACTGAGAATTGTGGGGGCATCAATGGGAGCTGACGAGTCTTTCTGTGACAAAAAACATCAACACCTAGTCGCCATCGAATTCAGATACTGTCCATGTATATGTGTGTGTGTTTGTGTGTGTGTGTGTGTGTGTGTGTGTGTGTGTGTGTGTGTGTGTATGTTCAGAAATGCAGATGAGAGAGGAAGCCGGCATTATGGCCCCGGCCCGCTGACGTCAGCCCTCCATCTGTGCCCTGCAATTTGAGGACAAGCAGCTTTAGCTGATTTTAAACTCCTCATGTTAACAGACTGGCTGGAAATGGGTCATTTGTCACACAGGTTTGAGCACTCACCTGCAGTCAGTGTGTGTGTGTGTGTGTGTGTGTGTGTGTGTGTGTGTGTGTGTGTGTGTGTGTGTGTGTGTGTGTGTGTGTGTGTGTGTGTGTGTGTGTGTGTGTGTGTGTGTATGTGCGTGTGTGTGTGTGATTGAGACACAGGGAAGAGCATGACTGCCACAACACATGAATTAGAATAAACTGTGCAGTAGACGACAGATACTCCTCAGCAGAGTTTATTTCAGGCTCAATCGATTGCAAACTGATGTTGCTGTGACTTTGAAGGAACCCGGAGAGGAGAGACGAGCAAGTGCGGGAAGGAATGTTGTTCGATGCAGCACAAATGAACAGTATAGCAAAAGAATAGCATGAAATGAAACAGTATATATACAGTAGATATGTACTGTAGATATGTAAGAGAGAAAGAGTAGAGCAGAGTTCCTGGTTGTTCAGGGAATGGGGGAAGGGTGTAGGATGGATGTTTCAGCGGCCAAGTCAGATGTGATTAATGTTGTCGTCGCTTGAGAGAACACACAGCCCTGCATACACAGTGTGTATCCATTTTACACACCATAGCTCTGTTGGATTTTCATGGTATAGTGATCAGGTGTATTTCGATCTCTCTTTTAGATAAATGGAACATTTTCACAGTTATAAAGAGTTGACAAATTGTAACGTCTCCCCCCCTGAACTGCAAGGCGCTGTTTTCGTTTTTTTAATAGCCGTACACAGCATCAGTCACATTACTATGGTTCGCTGAATTATCCTGTTCTACTTCTGTATCCAAGTTATGCTTCATTAACATATAGATTAGATGCAGATAACTCTTTGCAACCCTTGTTCCTCACTTTCATGGCACCATTAGTGTAAAGGTGAGGAAGTCGTAAAGAGGCGGACAGAGGTATGAAAGGTAGACACAGAAGAAACAAAGGACCGAGTAAGACCCACGATATGATTTGATATGGTGCCATGATATTATGGATGTCGTACTTTTGTGCAGAATAATAGAGAGGCTCCCTTTACTGGCACATTCTCCATGTCACGGAAGATTGTTTCTCTTTCTGTCAGTCTGCTTTTTTATTACCTGCTTGCCTATTTGTTCATGTCAAAGTGTCTGCATGTGTCACAGAGTCTAATCCTGATCTCTGCACATATACAAGATCTGTTGCATGTCTGCCAACTCCATCCTGGAAGAAGGAGGAGACCTATTTTGCCTTTCCTTCAGTTTCTTTCCCTGTTTTTCCCCATTATTGGATGTCTCTAAGGGAAGGATTGAAGGTGCTGTAGGCTACGCAGACTGTAACGCCCTTTTAGGCAAATGTGTGATTTTTAATTTAAGTTATGTGTTAGCTTTGTGAAAATTACTTGACTTTACTCTTGTGGTTATTTTCAGTAAACGGGGAATCTGTCATTTCTGAAAGCACATTGTGAAGAAGTGATGTGTGTGGGTGTTGGTTTTAGTCTTTTAAAATGGGTTACATGCTGTATACAAACCACAGGAGCTGAGCTTAAGTCCTTCTGTGTGGAGTTTGCATGTTCTCCCCGTGTCTGCATGGGTTTTCTCCGGGTTCTCCGGCTTCCTCCCATGATCCAAAGACATGCACGTGTTAGGTTAATTGATGACTCTAAATTGCCCGTAGGTGTGAGTGTGAGTGTGCATGGTAGTCTGTCTCTGTTTGTCTCTATGTGCACTGTGATAGACTGGCGTCCCGTCCAGGGTTTACCCCGCCTCACACCCGATGTCAGCTGGGATCGGTTCCAGCCACCCTGCGACCCCTTTAGGGAAAAGCAGTTGAAGATGGATGAATGGAAAATATTCTCATGTAAAATGTAATAATTGTAAAACCCAACTTAAAGTCAGATGATGCTGTTAATGTAGATGATACAGTTAAAGTTAAAATAAACCTGTGCTAAAGGGAGAAACAGCACCTGTGATGTGACAGGATGATATATTCCAAACAGAAAAGAGGAGCTGCTCCACAGCCTCGGGATTAGTAGCTATTTACAGCCCAAAAGCAGATTCTCCTCTTCTTCACTCACGTGCTGTCTCTGTCTCTCTGCCATAAAGTCTGTCTTGACACGGCATCAACAGAGACTTAACAGGGAACAGGGCTCCTTTCTTTTGAAGTCTCAACCACCAAACACTTTCACTTTTATTCACCTCGAATCCAAGAGTCGTGTTTATCTTACTATGGCTCTAGCTGCAGTACCACATCAGGCTCTGTATTCACAACATTTAGTCTAAGCATTTCAGTGCTGATCAAGCATGAATCATATCATTTTTACACGTATAATGCTGTTATTGAAAATATTAATTGAACTTATTGTCAGGTAAGAATCAGTATTGTTGTTAAAAGCTTTAAAATATATTCTTGCAACAGTAGTTAGACTTGCAAAATGCGGCACTCAGCTCCCTCATTTCATAAATGTGGTTCTTTGTAGATATCACCGCCTGGCACATGCATAATACTTAGAGGCCATGACCAACAGACTGCACAAAAAACACAAGTGGTGACCCAGTTTTCCTGAACCAACACATCATGATTTGGCATTGCCATTGCTTCTGAAGCCCAAAACACAAGTGCACTGCAGTGTGTTGCTGCCATTTCATCTCGAGCCTTGTTTCTCCGCACTGATATTACACTTATACGCTGTGCAATCTTTGTTAGTTGTGTTGGTTAAAATATTTAATTTTAGAAGTAGAGCACAAAAAGTATTGATACACATTCACATACAATATTATATTCTATACTGAACATCTTTAGCCACGCTTGATGCTTCATGGATATCAATAATTATTGGATGGGCTGCCACAAAATTTTCTTCAGATACCCATGGTTTTCCAGGCAATGAATCCTTATGACTTTGGGGATCAACAATATAAATAATAATAATGCATTACCAACAGGTTGACATAAGTTAAGAGCTACATGTATAAACAACTATTGTGACCACTTTTGGATGAATTGCAATCATTTTGGTGACCACCTGACTCTTTCTCTAGTGCCATCATGTGGTCATAGATTTTATTTATGCAGTGCTTTGGTTTATGACCAGCTATCTGCAGAACTAATGGCATTCTCATCAGCCTCAGCCGTACATTGTTTAGCACTAATTAGCAAATGTTAGCATGCTAACGCTCTAAACTCAGATGGTGAAATTAGTAAACATTTGAACTGCTGGTCAACATGTTAGTATTGTCATTGTGAGGTTGGTAACAAGCTAAAGTTAGCATTTATCTTGCCTATACCTTCATAGAACCACTAATGTGATCGTGATTGTAGTCTTGCTGTAGCTTCTCACAGAAATGATGTAATATGGATGGCTGGTAAGAGGATAGATGATTCCCTCGGATCAATTACAGATTGTGTATTATGTCATGAGTTTGAATCCAGTATCCATGTTGCTGTGAGAGTCCTCATATTCCTCTTCTCTGAAGCAGAGCTGTGAACAAAACATTTTCACTCCCCCATTTAAAGTAGGTCACATTTTCACCCCATTATTCATGATGACAAAAACCATCAACAGCTCTTATTTATGGGTTATGGTTGATCACACACAGAAGATAGTAACTTGTCAGTTTCCTCCTGGTGTTGGAATAAAACCTTGATAAGTTGACTGAAATCACAGTTTTGTCTCTTTACTTTAGATTCTTGAAGCTAATAATGTCCGATGCGAGGGAACCACAGTTCACAATTCATTGTCATAGAATGTGTTTTAATCCGGACTCGACACCTCCTCTAATAAGCATGTATTAGAAATGACAGGTTATTTTCTCCCGCAGGTGGGGAATGATGTATTTACAACAGTTGCTCAGCTGATTTACTTTCCCCTCTCACATTCAATCTAGCTCTCCTCGTCTCTATCTCATCTCTTCTCTCCAGACAGTTATTAGAAAGGGTGAACCTGTCAGTCACGGACGGTATTGCATCCTCTGTTGGTCTGGCCTCTTCTCCACATCTAGGTGCATCGGCAGCACAGCTACTGTTATGAGATGTCACACTGTCACGCCTTGAGAATTGAACTCAGGTTCATCAACCATAGCCTAAGGTAGGATAAGATATGAAAAGATAAAACATTAATGTTCATAATGGAGGAAAGTGGGAAATTTTAGTGAGTCAAGAAAAAAATATATAGTAAATGTAGATTAAAAAAAGGAAAAATAGAGGAGAAGTAGGAAAGGCTTTAATGGCCCCATATATGCTCATTTTCAGGGTCATATTGTATTTTGGATGTGTTTGCATGTTTTAATGTCAAAACACATTATTGTGTCTGAATACCTGTATTCACCCTCTGTTTTAGTGCCTGTCTCTTTAAGACCCCAATCCTAAAAAAGCTCAATCCCTTTTAATTGGTCAGTGTTAACAGGTATGCAGTGCACTGTAGAAGCACTTTCTGCCTTTCTATAGATAGACAGACAGATAGATAGATATAATAGACTATAAAGGTAATAAAGATGGACGGCTTGACAGCGCCCCAAAAAGGAAGCCAAAACCTCTTGATCGCCCCCTGGTGTCTAGCTGCAGTATAGGTCCCCCTCCATGACATGGGCAAATCTAAAAAGTCAAAGTGCACCTTAAATAATTTTTTCCAAAGATAGTTTCCATCAATTTAGGCAGTTTTTATCACGCTGTAAAACCCCTCCCTCATTACCACCACTGAGGTGCCCTTGAGCAAGGCCCTCAACCCCAACCGCTCCACTGGAGCTACCCAGTGGCCAGCAGATCAGACTGTGGTTGTACTGGGCAGCTTCCAGGCATGAATGTGCAACTGTGAATGTGATCAGGGTGTTCCTGGAAAAGAGAGCATTGTACTCTGAATAACGACTGGTCGGGCGGGTATATGGATGGGACTTCATTGTGATCATCAGACTGGTTGCAAAATAACATCATGGCGACGTTTGTATCTGGGATATTTTAGTGAGAGGAAGTGGAGACGTGTCATCCGTCTTTGTATACAGTCTATTTATGGCACAGTTTCTGAATATGCTTTGTGTGCATTTCTCTGTGGATTGAGCATTTTCATACTTTCACAGTATTTATTAAGCACCCCGACCTGCCTTACAATCACAACAGACCTTCATGGCATCCATTCTGACAGTTGTTGAGACAAATTGTTTTGTCATCTTACAAAAAAGAATTTAGGTCTAAAATTAGTATCAGCCCTGCAGTTGTTCACTGTTATTAGCACTGTGAGGCACTGGTCTTGCATAATGACCCGACTGTTGAACTCATGAACTTCATGTGAATGTTATCACCAGGGAAATAAATTAGTAACACTTATATGACTCTTTCCTGTTGGCTCATTCTCTTTGCATTGGCACGGGCTCATATTAAGGGACCTTTACTACCTGCTGCTATTTACATTTCAGATTTTCCACATTCACGAATTACCAATCACTTGAGTGAAAAATAAATGTAATTTAATGTTGGGATACATTCATTAACTCATCTTGTTTCAAGTTATTCATTTTTGTGATCTTACTTCCTTATATCTTGATGAGGGCAGTAAAGACGCCCTCGTAAAATTCCTGGGTTGCTTTAATGTTTAACTAGTTCATATCAAATAGTGTATAGAACTTCCCAGCTTGACAGACCTCTGAATCTGTTTAAAATTCAATGTTTCTTTCAATCAGACCCCAGGTTGGATTAATTCATGGTGTAAGGCACAAACCAGCCCAATAATCAGGACAGGCACACAGATGGTGGCTGGATCAAACAGAGGATTGACCTTGTTTTTTCTTCTCAGTTTGGGATTTGATTGTGTATAATCCTGGCCAACTGACAGACTGACTGATCATCTGTGGCTAAAAAAGAATGTCAGCAGTTTTTTTTCCGTCTTTGGAAGGAAAAAATAACCAAATGAATAGCCGGCTCAGTTTGATTATGACCTTTACGTGCCTCTTGACAACCAAAGCTGAGTCAGCAGGCCAGGTGAGAAAGCAAAAGAGGCCTGATGCCAAGCCTTGATAAAGCAAAGTTCCTACTACAAGACTTTCAAAGTCCTCAGTTCTTTGTACTATTTACACGACACAACTCACTGTCTTGTTTTCACATACCTGACTGACCGGCGTCACGCACTAACTACAGTAGCCGCAACCGGTTCTCATGCCAACTCGTCGCATACCCCCACAGCCGTTTTGTCAACACCCTTCAACGTCACTTGTAAGTGCATTTGGGAGCCCATCTGTGAAGCTTTACTTTGGTTTTAAACGGGGAGCAAATGATTAAAGTTGTGAATTCCAGCAAAACTGGACTTGATCTGATATCTAATATCACCGTGATTGTGATCGACGCCCAAGTTGACTTATGTGTCGGTAATAAAACACAGAGGGCGATGAAAAAAAATATTTGGCCTGCTAGATATCAGGAATGTCTGCGAGGCACCATTTGAACTTTCACACATAGTCCTCAAACACTGATACACAAGCGCCAAGCCAACCCTGTTTTGCATCTGAACTGGTGGAGCTCCAACATCTGTTGTCTGGTGGAAAAACAGGGCAAAAGTCCTGTAGTGGGTGTTTTCCATTCACACGTCACATTTTATGATAGTATTAGGTATGATATTGAAGTTACAGTATGCTGTAGTGAAACCACCCCATGTTTTTGTTGCTGTTTTCATTACATAAAAAGGAAATATTCTAAATTCATTGTATTCTCACATTTGTAAAAGCGGTGCCAGTGACAAAGTTAAAGAGGTTAATTCTACAAGGAAACCAATGTTGTGGACACAGCGTTGACAAATCATCACCTTCACCAAGTTAACATGGTGAACTTAATGGCAAACAGTTGCTTACACTTCCAGCAGTTACGGAGGAACATTATCGACTGTTGTAGTTATGTTTCTGGTCACCTGGGTGAATGTAAATCAACTATTCACTCTCTTTTAGCTCTGTTTTTGGTCTCCACCAACTCCTCAGGGAACTACCTGGCTCTTTAGCTGCTAAATGCTCAATGATCTTCACTAGCTAGTTGCTAACTTTATTTTTCTACTATTTTGTGCAGGTAATGTAATGTGGATTTTTAGAGATTTTTCTCTGAAAACAGCTGCAGCAGAAATAACGCTACGAGAGCTGTGGGGGTGAACAAAAACCGCAAAGACAGTTTACATGATGCAGTATTTGCTAGCAGAAGTGTGACATCCTCACACTCTGCACATCACTATTCTGTTTATAGTGTAAGTGTGTGCATATGTGTGCACCCTCTGGATTTACTGATTGGTGGTGAAAAGGGGGAACAATGGGGAGGTATGGAAAGGGGAGGGGTGTCGGCGCAGCAGCGGTTCCACCACCTGCCACCCGCTGGGTAGTAGGTGGGGTTTAGGGACCCGTCGGGGGGATTTTGGAGGGAATATAACCCAGTTTTAGCTGCTTCTTCTCACGTGAGCATATGCGCAGAGAGACAGACACTCAAAAACCAGACCTGTCCCTAATCTAGATCCCAAATCTGCCCCAGAATGAGATTTGCAATAAGCTGAACCCCTTCATACACAACACCAGCGTGACTCACAGTCTTCCGAACAAAAACACAAAGGACGGTTACAGTGTGTTGTAGGTTTGTGGCTGATGAGCCTCATGAAATTCCTTTCTGTATCTCAATCAAAACACTGGGTGCTGTAGCCATTTGGTGGCTAAAAACATCTGAAATGTGACTTCATATTATCTAAAAAAAAAAAAACCTTGGTGCATTTTTCTACATTTTAGTTGTAGATAAGAATTATAGTTGTGGAGAAAGAGCAGTGTCTACAAATGGTGTAAAGGTCAACCCATAATCTTACTTTCTGCATGTTTTGAAATGAAATATCCTTGTGATTTTACTGAACAACAATTTGTTTAAATGCAGCACTGGTGCACAAAGAGCACCTTGTTTTCTCACATAATCCTGGCTGCTACTTAGTGTGGTAGATATGTTGTTGGCTTGATGTTATTGTGTAATACGTGAAGCAGAGTGCAGTGTTTTCCTGAGGGAGAGGAGGGAGAGGATACAAGGGCTGAGGTCAACAAGATGGAGGCCTTGAACCGTAAAGTGATCAACTGTTATAAAGTGCTTCACTGCATCCCTTTCATCCTCCTGTTAAAGGTCAAAACTAGCTGGGCCACCTTTGAACTAGAAAGGATTCTAGATATTAGGAGAGATACCTGTGCAGGAAGAGCTTCACACATGCTGAATGGATACCATCACACCTGCTGGGCTACTAAACAAACATTGAGAGAAACAAATGTATCCTTCCTCTCTCACTGCTGTCTTTGGAGCATTCCCGCCTTTGTGCAATTTTGTCTTGTGATCTCGCAAGAAAAGGGGGGAATGTTTCACACATGAATATAGGCCAAAGACTCTTTAGGCTTAATATTTTTTCCTGCGAGCTTAAATTATAAATAATGCAAAGAGACCCCACTCAGAAGCACATACAAACCCCCAGTCAGAATAATAACATTTTTTTGGGGGGGGTATCTATCCACCCTTTTCCCCTCACAAAACCACCACCCTGCTCATTTTTAATTTGGTCCTTCTCTTTATACCGCCCACCCTCCTCAAGCACTCTTTCCTCCTTTTACTCCTCCATCCCCTCCCCCTCTATCCCCATTTCTCTCTTTTCCCAATCCCCTCGTCTCCCTTTCATTCTGAACCCTTCTTGTTCTTGTTTTAAAGATGCCCCAGTCTCAGTGCAGTCTGCAGCGGGGCAGATAAGACAGACAGGGGACAGAATGGTAATCATGTTTTGCCACAGTGAAGAGAGAGGGAGGGAGGGAGAGATCCCCTGGCGATGTTCAGTTTTTTTTTTATGTTTGGCTGCGGGACATAACAAGAAAGCTGTGACCGTGGTTTGTTATGGTGTGTGTCCCCATGTGACACCATACCATTACAAACAGTGTGTGTGAGTGGTGTGTGTGTGTATAGCAATGGAATAATGCAGTGACTGCTACTGACTGAAGGACCCACAGTGCTTTAGTCATTTTCGTTACCAACCACTGGTTTTGGTTTCCTTTATTTGTGCATTTTACTCCTCCGCTATATTTGTCCTCTCCTTTCTCTTTTCTCCTTTCCTCCATCCTAATTTCTCCTCTCTTCTCGCTCCTCTTTTCTCCAGTCCTCTCCTCAGCTCTCCTCTTACTTCTTCTACCTACTAACCTTGTCCTGTTTTCTCCTTTTCCTCCCCTCATCCCTTCTTTTGGCTCCCCTCTTCTTTTCTTTCCTCTCCACCTCTCTCTGTCCTCTCTCCTCCTTCCCTCTCACCTCTTTTATGCTCCCCTCTCCTTTCATTTCCTCTCCTCTAGAGAGGAGGAGGATCTATCTGACAAGCCCAGCCCACTGTGCTCTGACTCGTCCACACAGTGTGACAGGGGAAGGCTGGGCTGTCCCGAGCATTATCTAAATACACACACACACACACACACACACACACACACACACACACAGAGTAACAGCCTATGCCAGAGCCTGCCTGCGCTCTCAGCTCAAGCCCTCTTAAAGCTGTTTTTCTGCTGGAGATCAGAGAGAGCTAACGACACACAGCTGCCTCTGCTGAAGACAGAGGGACAAGAGGAGAACAGAGGGAGGGAAAAACGAGGACAGGAGGGAGGAGAGAGGACGAGCACAGGAGGAGACAAAACCACCAGCAGCCTCCTGTAACTTCTGTCTCCTGTGCAGTCATTCTTCAGCAGGGAGTGTTTTCTGCTGTAGTTCAGGACTTTTTTTGTGAGAGGGGGGTGGAAAAGAAGAGGGGTTGGAGTTCACATGACATAATCGGAGTGAATAGGTTGCCATGGTGACTCACCCAGGGAGCCTGACCCGTGCAGAGTGAATGGAGGGAGCGCCTTGGACGCCAAGTGAACGATAAACTAACGCAGGGGAGTCACCAAGAGAGAAAAAGGGGAAAGAGAGAGAGAAGAGTGAAGGAGTGGTGGATAACAGAGAGAGCACAGAGGAGCAGAGCAGAGGCTGAGAATGGAGGACGGGTTTTCCAGCTACAGCAGCTTGTATGACACCTCATCACTGCTACAGTTCTGCAACGGTAAAACTAACTCATCCTCTCCTCATTCTTCCTCCCCCATCCCCTCTACTCCCTCAGCTGCATGTTGTATCTCTGGACTTGACATGTCACCAGCTGACTGGCTAAACTTGAAACCAAGTAGAGGCGTGTGTGTCTGTGTTGCAGACATGAGAGCTATTTTAGCTCCAGCTTTTAGGGTTTTGGTGAAAAAGGAGTCCAGGAGTCTGTTTGTTCTTTTGTATCCTAACACTGTGTCAAAGCATTTGATTTTGAATAGATTTAGGTGACATTTTAGGTGATATTTTTATATATTCACTAACTCCAGAGGGCATTTGGAGGAAAAACACAGTGTAGAATAAGCAGGAAGTTTCTGGAATCTGCAGATTAATGTCAACAGTGTGTGTGAGCCAGCAGCCATCAAGAGAGCTAATAAACAAAGACGGAGGGAGGATGAAGAGCAGTCCTTTGCTCACAGCAGCTGCCCTGATTACTCTGGTTCTGCTTGATGTGATGAGGGGTATGTTATGAATATATTTCTCCCCTGTTGGCTGATTGCTATCAGTTCTCAGAATGAGACAGAACAGAGACGACAGAACAGGACACTATTGCTCACTTTGCTCAGCTGCACTAATGTAATTTATTTGCTGGCAGGGGGATGAACCATACTTCAGGCTGCTAATGCTATGGGTGGGAGAGGGTGACTCAAAGAAAATGAAAAGCAGCATGACACATCAGTATGACATCAGTTTAGGATTTACTTCCAAGAAGCTCTAGTTTCTTTTCTGAACAAGTAAACCCTTATGTAAGATATTTCATAATATTTACATCTACCAAAACTACTAAACTATGCTACAGTGGTGTATCTCAGAGGTATATTTCTCTCCAATTACATTTAATTTGGAATTGAGTGTGTGTGTCAGTGTAATGGTAGTATCTCTGCCTGGATACTACAGGACATAAGCCTCCTAAACAAGGGGGATTATCCCCAACACAATAACCGGTGTCTCTAACAGAGACTGCTACTGTAACAAAGGGACTTTAAACAAATCTGTAATGTCGTTTGGAGCTCCACTGAACCAGCTAAATAAAGACGGCATTAAATATTTACCATAAGGGAGTCACCTCTCGCCCCCCTCAATGTGGCATCCTTGTTTTTAATGTACATCTAACATATTTCACTGTGTGTACTTGTTGTTGCAATAACTGTGTCGGCAGTTAGTGAGCGTAAGCTGTCGTTTTTGAAGAATAAAGTAATGTAATTGCCATTGGAGGATAATGAAATAATCAATAATATTTACTGTGCTGTGTAAGCACTAGCAGTCGATGGGATGAGGGAGCACTATTGTCTGACAGAGAATCACAGATGTTGGATTTACACAGAGGTATCTCCCCCCTTCATGGATACTGGGTACCTCGCTACTTTCATGAATCACTGATGAGGTGAATCCAGTTAAAAGCTTTTATCCCTTATGGATTTCCTTCATTAAATTTATAGCATTCACAAAGGAGGAGATGCAGACAAAGAGAAACAGATGAGGTGTGTAGCTCCAGAGCATGCAAAACAGAAAGATGTCTAAGGTTTTATAGTCAATTTAGAAAAGGGAGTATTTTGCTGCACCTGGGCTGCTTTCTTTGGTACATCAAGGCCATTAATGACTTATTAAATAGCTTCATTTTTGTTGGTATGCAGTGTGTGATAACTAGTAACAAAGAAACAGTAATAAAAGTGAGGCATCAGATTGAATCCAGCTCATGACCTGCAGGTTAGAAAACAGAGCCACCATTACATTTGTCACATTAATAAGTGTTTCTGAAAGTAACCAAGGTGAAGGTAAGAAAAGTGGGTATACACAGTATCTACTCACATGTTGTTGTGTTCCTGCGGGATGAGCAAAGTGCTGACAGCGCCAAGGATCACAACTGAGGTGGCTTGGTAGGATTGACCTGAAAAACAGGTGGAGCAGGTGTTGTGTGACTTTATCGGGGTAGAGGAAATGACTGACCTTCAAAAACCTCAGAAATTACAGTGTGGTGGCAGGTAGAGCATTGCAGTACATGCGCCGCCCCTTGAGGCTTAGTGTTATGGTGACATTATTATTTAAAGCAGTCAAGCACTTCTACCTTGAGTTTTGAATTGGATCCAAACTTTTTCCACTCAGTCTACATTTAGCCAACTATTTAGTCACTCCTAAGTCTCTCTCTCTCTCTCTTTTTTTAAAGATTTCCTCGTCGTCTGACACTGAGGTTATTTGTAATCCTCTACAATGTCATGTTCCCTCTGAGAAACATGAAATAAGACATGCTGCTTAGGCGCTGTTGCCAGGGATTTTCCTACTTCTAACTCCCTGCTTTCTCTCTCTCTCTCTCTCTCTCTCTCTCTCTCTCTTTCCCTCCACACACACACACACACACACGCACAAGAAACACACCTAACTTCAAGGCAAGAGAGCAGCGTCTTGTTCATTGTTCCATCAGACTGCTTAATTGGGTGAGCCTTAGTTAAGATGTCTTTACAAGCTACATCGTGGGGGTATGCTCGCATATCTGCAGGACCAGTGTGTGTTTGTGTGTGTTTGTGTGTGTTTGTGTGAGGCCTGTAGGCCAAAGTGATATCATATTGCTTTGCTGCTGCCGTCCAGCTGGACCCAGATCCACTCAAAGCAAAAGTCAATGATGTCATTCATTCGCCTCTTTCTCTCCCTCTCTCTCGGCCCGTGTGTTGTGGAGCATCCAACCAGACTAATGTTCAGACTAGGTCAGCTAAACTGCAGAAACACGCGCAGGCTTTGTCCTCAGGAGGTCAGGGCTAGCTCAGGCTAACTGAAAATTAGCCCCATTACCCACTCGGACACACAGACACACGCTGATTACAGCTGGTGAAGGAAGTCGATCCTTTAGAGAATATTTTTTTAAATAACATTTGGAAACTAATGGTGCTGGAGAGAAGGACCGCTTTAATTGAATTAGTCCGCCTTGTGCGCCGGGTAATGAGATTGCTTATGTTTTTATAGAATTTTAAAATGTTCTGATAGTAGATCGGCAGTAGATAGGAAATAAGTGCCCATTTGATGTACTAATCACTTTAAAGGAGCATCCTGTTTGTTTGTTTGTTTGTATGTTTTAGCACCTTTGCCAGCTAGATTACCAGAACTTTGGAATAAGTTACATTTTTCAAAATCAATTTACAAACCTTTTTTATGCAATAAACAACCAAATCCATCTAATATGTTCTATATAGTCCTATCTACTTATTGCATGGAATAGTGTTTCTCTTATGGCTTTGAATTTACAACATGAGAGAAATGCTTTTTGATACTCAAATGGCAGATGTCAGAGCATCCTTGAATGCACCACCAAGGTTTGTTTTAAACTTCTGCTCACAAATGCATCACCAAGGGACAAAAACATACAATTACACCTGATGGATTATGATGAATGTAACTGATGTTGTAGACTAATGATTAATCTGTATCTGAAAAAATGCCTATCCTATGCCTTGTACAATACTGGGGTTTAAAACCAATACATGACATTCCCATTGGCCTCAGCTTTACTTAGTTTTCAGTGTTAATTAACCAATGTTAACACGCTCAACTAAGATGATGAGCACATGATACCTGTTATGCTATTATATTACCCAGTAATGAAAGCACTTCTACTTGCGGGAGGGGAGAGGGGGAGCTGCAGGAAGACTTACTTCAGAGACTCTACTTCAGTTTTCTGGTGTTTTTTGCTCTGCACCTACTGCAGCTTTAAGTCAGTTTTAAAATGACAAAAAAGAACTGAAGCGGCATGGAAAGTAGAAAATCTTCAGTCTAAAACGTTTGAATTGATTATGTTGAGCATAATCATTAGAGTAAAAATCATGATTTAATGTCATCCCGTGTTCATTATCTCCTAAAGCACCAGAAGCTCCTGATGTGTTAATAAGAAAATCTGTTAATAAGTAAATCCGGCTCGCTAACAGTGCTGTAATACTGACGATCACACACTCGTGTTCATCTCAAAGCACTCTCAATCCAAACAAATCCTTTCGCCTGCATTCATTCGTGAGATTTGTTAATTTAGCTTCTGAGCTAATGATGTCTGCTCAGATTCGGATCAAACATCCTTTTATGTCTCCACACTCTGCGTGCTGCACTCTCACAGGCACTGGCACAGCCCTCACCTTATACCGGCAGTGGCAGTGCGCTCTGATGGGAACTCAAATAGGGGGGGGGGGGGGGGGGGGGGGAGGTGGAGATACAGAGAAATTAGCAGAAACCAGCACAGAGAGTGCATAAGAAAGAAAGTAAGGAAGTTTAAAATAATTTGATTGCAGATGGATGGGACAGGCGTGTGGGGCGGAGAGGAGAAATTAATAAAGAAGGAGGCTCGTTTGATGTTTGTTTGAGGCATTTTGAGGCACAGTAGAGGTGACACGACTCCATCCAGTCTCCTCCCCTTCTTGGCTGAGCATCTATTGGTCTCTCCATCCAAACCCTGACTGATGATGGCACGTGTAGAGGGATTAGGATTAAAGCCCCGCTCACGTTACAAACCACAGTAGGCATGGAGGGGTGCCAGGGAGGGTGAGGGTGTATGTGTTTGGAAGTGTGTGGGTAAGGACTTTCTTTCAGTTCAGATGAAACTGATAGGACCTTTACTCTCTTTGATTTACTTGAAATTGTGGATAAAAATTGTAGTTAATAATAGCTGGTGTTATGGCTTCCTATTAAAATATATTGTATACTGTATATACTGTAGAGTCAGTCAGTGCGTTTCCATGCAGTTTAAAAACCTGATTATATTCGGGTTAAGGGCATACCCTGGTTTCTTAAACACCATGTAAACAACATACCCCGGGTACAATCGGGGTTCTCATACCAACATAACATACCTGGAGAACTCCTTCAGTTCCCCGATTTTTTGCACATGTAAACATCTTACCCAGATTATTATCAGGGTTTTTCATCTGTGCATGCTCCCCACTCCGCGGCAGTGGCTTTGACCCGGAAATAGAATAAAACAGGAAGCAACAGCGCCAAAAACAATGTGAAAAAAAACGAAACAATAATAGAGAGTTACCTTTAAACCGAGGGAGAACTTCGCAACGGCAAGTACCATTACTACCAAGAAGAGCCGTTTCGGTCGTAATTCTGTCCAAAAGTCGGCCGTTGATTTTGACAAAGGTGAACCGGAAAAAAAGCTGCATTCAGACCAGCTGTATGTTGGTGGAGCACCATCTACTATACCGGAAGTTGAGTTACTCCGCCATTCAACCCCTGCTCATGTATACTGGGGGAACTTCAGTAATTTGATCATTCCCTTAACTGGGGTAAAGCCATTTTCAGGTTACTAATGCGCATGTAAGCGACCTGAGTGTGTGTGAAATGTCTACTACCTTTTCCTCATTTCTCCTTCGTCCCTGCTCTTTTACATTATCTATCAATGAAAAGTAAAAACCTGCTGGCTTTTCTGATATTTCCTTCACTCACATACAAGTGCTCAAAATCTCAATAGAGAACAGGGAGCAGGCCCGGAGTGGCTAATCGGGAGGACCGGGACAATTCCCGGTGGGCCGGTCTGACTTTTGGGCCGCGAGGGCCGGTGTTCAATTATTATTTTTATTTATTTTGTGCCGGTGTTCAGTCATGGCACTGAGTGGAGTGGGGATCACGTGTATGCTGTTACCGCTGTCGCTGGTCATATCAGGGAGCTGGCGGTCTGTTAGATCATGCCAATGAAACTGGGACGCGGACGCAGGTTAAGGGCACGGCCACCAACAAGACACAGACGCAGACGCAGCCTGATGTAACGTACGTGTCGTGCACTAGTCCGCACACTTCAGTGGTGTTTGCCTAGCTCCAACCACAGATGTACAAGGAAAATAAAAACCCAAAATGGAAAATAAAAAGAGCAAGGGTGGCGCAGAAAAAGCGAGGATTAAAAAGAGAAAAGCCCTGGAGACAGACGCAGCCAAATGTGCAAAAATCGGCAACTCTCCTCTCACACTCGGCGACAGCGTCTGACAGCGCGCAAATTCTCGGTGACAGCGTCTTATAACGATCATATAATAGTATAATATAATTTAATATATAATATCACGGCCAAAAGCTCTGTGCGCCTCCGGATGGCCGTAGCACGGGGAGCTCTCGTAGGGATTGGGCTTCGCGGGGTTTGTTTACCGGCGTTGCTGTGTGGAACCGGTCTTCCGCGTTCCACACAAGACCGGATTTTTTTTTTTATTACTGGAAAAAATAATACAAAATAACTCGGTGTTGGCCTCAACCACTGGTAATACCGCATACCGTGGCAACCCTGAATGTTACTAATAATTGGCATAATAATTTCTTATAGCCTGTCTAACCTAACGTTACATAATTTAAATAATATTATGATGCAACGCCACATAACTGGCCACAAACTTTAGGGGATTTGTAGCCCCTCAGATACAAGATGCATCACCAAGCACCAGCCATCAGCCCACAGGTCCAGAGTGTGCAGGTAGGATTGCTCATTAAGTGAATATTGAGGTGGTTCAGGATCATCTAGTAAGGATGCCCCCTGGGCGCCTCCCTAGGGAGGTGTTCCAGGCACGTCCAGCTGGGAGGGGAAGACCCAGGACCAGGTGGAGAGATTATATCTCCACACTGGCCTGGGAACGCCTCAGGATCCCCCAGTTAGAGCTGGTTAATGTGGCCCGGGAAAGGGAAGTTTGGGGTCCCCTGCTAAAGCTGCTGCCCCTGAGACCTGATCCAGGATAAGCGGATGAAGATGAGATGAGATGAGATGAGATAATGAAGAGTATGGTTTAGACCTAGCCTGGTCCTACCAGACTCGTACTTCATTTCATTTGCACAGAGAGTCTGGACCTACTCAATTGATAGACTTTAACTAACTTGGAAGGCAGGTGTCTGTTGAAATTTAAAACTATTGGATCTGCCCAGTGCCACTCTGGATCTGCCATAACCAATCGCTAACGTTTGGCCGGGAATCACGTTGCACGCAGGCTGTAAACAAACCAAACACTGCATGAAGATGTAAACGAGAGCTGATTGGACCCAGATTGCAATTGATGATGATAGAGGATTCAGCACTACAATAATGAAACTGACTTGAATTTTTGACTTGAAAAAGGGGAGATTTGTGACGAGATTTATGAACATTTTTATGATTTAGAGTCAGAGGCAGAGCCAGGAGCCAGTGGTGAGGAAGAAACAGGTGAGCTAGTGTGTGAACAAGCAAGCATCAGTTCCAATAAAACCACTTTCTTTGCCCCAATGATAGTAGTGGCCAGTTATACTTTTGATCATAAGTAATAGTAAGAATTACAGTAGGAATTACAAGGCTTTAGAGAACAGTGCGCTATTGTTTGCTTAACATGTAAAGTTATAATTACATTATTTTAATATAATAGGTCGTGATCTAAAGTGGGCCGGTCTGAGGTATGAAACTCCAGGGCTGAAAATGAGTCCCACTCCGGCCCTGACAGGGAGTGAGGGCAGTATAAGGAACTACGTGTCCCTCTACCATTATTCATCTGTAACATGTACCAGAGCAGAGGTTTAGTACATATCGACCTGAATGGGATAGCTCATCCACTACTGCTGATTCATTTAAAGGCTGACATTGATTTCCTATTTGCTGTGTCAGTGAGAGCACACACTGCTCTCTGTTTCTCTTTTATCTCACTCCAGCCTCACTCATGTGTCACTGCATATCTTCCATTTTTGAACACTCTGACTCTCTCTGTCCTTCGCCTTGTTTTCTGTCTTTCTCAAGCTCTTTCTGTTTTCCCTTCGCCCTCATCCCTACGTCAAACCCTCTCACGCCCTTTGTTTGATCTTGTGCGAGTGCCCGGAGTGAAGCTCGGAGGCTTTTCTGTTTTAAATTTTTTTATTTATTTCTTATCTCCAGAGAGTCAGATATTGAGCAGGCAGTTTGGGCCTCAGTAGTCACGAGTCACACTAGCCCCCCTCCTACTCCTTATCTCCCACTCTTTTACTCTCCCCTTTCTCCTGATAAGGGTTCGCCTCGCACTTTCTCTTTCATTTTCATGCTGCAGAATAAAGAGCCATTAACTGCTACACAGGGTGACACTTTGTGCTCATTAAACATGAACTTGTTACGTACATATTGAGTGTGTGCAGCAGGCTACAGCAGCAGATACCCTGCATACTCCTGCTCTGTGGTGCTTCATCTAAACGAGCAGATTGTGCTGAGAGTCAAGCTGTGTGTATGTATGTGTGTTTAAGATGAGTGGGTAAGTAGGGCATACAGTATATAAATACAAACTTTATATACAAACGGAGAAATGATCTGCACATACATATGTAGTGACTCAGAAGAGGAGATAAGACACATCAAAGTATATTGAATAGCAAACAGCAGTGCACTTAGTGACTGAGTCATTATTTTTATCCTCATAATCTGCTTAATCAACAAAAACATTATGTATGTACTGATGATGTACTTTATAATGCCTTGCCTTGCCTGCAACTAATGATTATTTCATTATCATTTAAAAAATGCCTGTTGTGTATGCTGCGTAAAAAACTCAGACACTAAGTTTCCAACATAGAAAATATAAAAAAGCAGCGACTCTTCAGCCTACTTTAACGATTAATAAAATATCGAAATAGTTCACTGACATGATGTTTGAGCTCCTCCGTATAAAACTTCCTTTTCTGCAGACATTTGAACTCTGACAATGTTGTGCTGTCTGTCAATCGCACTTATATTTGTTTGACATTAGCTCCCTGTAAAACGCTCTATAAAAGTACTTTTCCTCTTCAGTTGCATTACATTTTATTCAGAAACAAGGTCAGAGTCAACACGCTCATTGAAACAGCCTTCAGAAGCCCAGCAGGCAGAAGATATCATCTCTCTCTCTCTCTCTCTCTCTCTCTCTCTCTCTCTCTCTCTCTCTCTCTCTCTCTCTCTCTCTCTCTCTCTCTCGTCTCTCATCTCTCCCTTGTCTTTTCCTCCACTGACACACATTCCTCATGACCCACTAAAACAATCAGGCATGTAAAGCAGGAGTGTGATGAGTTCCTGTGCTAAATATATATACTGACTCTAGTGGTCGACCGTTTTGGGTTTTACAGATATTTAGCAGGGTGGCCGATGGCCGATATAGAATGCCGATAAGTTGTTCTTGTGTTTTTGCATTTGATAAAATACAACAATTTAATAATAACAAAATTAACATTTTACTGTTATTGTCTGCATTGTCTCTGTTTAGTCTGTGTTTAGTTTTAGGCTAATCTAATAAATGTTTTACTTGTTAGGAGTAGGAGCGAGGGCTGGTGATGCCCGTACAATAGTTTTTCAAGCCCTGTAAGAGCGTGCTCACACTGTCCTTTTGGCCGCGGCCAAAACCGGTTTTTCAGCTAAAGTCTAGTACCTTTAAGTAGTGTGAGCGCACCCGCTCCGCGCTCAACTGGGGCCAGCTGGGCCGCCACGGCCCGCTTCAAAGAGGTGGGCTTTAGCGGAGCCGTTTGCACATGTACGAGCACGAGCGTGCGCACGTGTACGAGCACGAGCCCTACGGCAGTAGCGTTATGTCCGCCTGTTCGGACATGTAAATAGAAGGACGGACCATGCGCGGATATTTAACAACAACAACAATGGTGGTGAAAGGTTCACGTTGTGTTTACTGCAGATTTGGTCGGATGAAAATATTCAAAAACAGTCGACAAGACGCACAAAAACTCCGAGGTCTATGGAAAGATTTGTAAACAAAGCCACACACACGCGATCAATGCGTGTGACGTGTTACGGCTTGAAGGCGTATGGACAGCAAGAAGCATTGGCCGAGGCCCAGGCAGTGTGAGTACAAACGGGGCTGGGGCGTGGGGGGGAGAGGGAGGGGGGACAAGTACCCTAAAGTCCGGGTCGTGGTCCGGGAGGACAGTGTGATCACGCCCTAAGTTAGCTGGTTAGCTGGTAGAAGGCGTGTTACTTTTGACACTAACATCTGCCCAAAGAATGGCGAAATTGACACAAGGTGGAGCGTTAACTTTTGCAGTAGCCACACTAACGAGGCTGCCTGCAGATGTGTCTGCAAACATTTTTAATTATCGGCCTTGTGAGCACAGACATCGACTGATGCTGAGGATCTCAAACTGGCTGTGTGATTGTAACTAATGCTTCTGACGGTCGAACATGAAAGGAAGAAGCACTCTCTCGTTTGTGTGCGTGTGCATGTGCGTGCATACCATCAAGGTCAGAAGAGGAGACTCAGGCTGCATGAGTCCTTGAACAGGATGTCATGAATGGGTAAAAATACCCTGAAAGAGCCATAAACAGAAACGTGCGGTAGGATGCTTCCATGGTACATGGTAACAATACATGTGTTCAGAGGAGCAGTATCTACCTGTGGGGGAGGGTGACTAGTCATAAATCACGTAAGTCAGCAGAATTCCATGGAGGTGCCATTATTTTTAGTCTCCGCTTGGTGCTCAAAGTATCACCAAAGCTATTCTGTCCAATCAGAGAGACACAAGGAAAGAGGGATTCAATTATGAAGGTCATGAAAGTGCACTCAGGTATTCAAATGTGCTTTAAATTAGTATGCAAATTATTTCCAGCACAGACCACCAGGTATGTCTGCATTCATGTGTGCACATGTACAGTATATTTGTACTTATGTATGTATAAATTTGCATAAATCTCCCTGTTAATGCCACAGTACGTCACCACAGTGTTTAAGATTGATTAAAGATCAATTCAATTAATGTGACACGGTGAGTGTTGGCTCGATTATATTTATGGTAATAATCTCCATCAGCGTATCGTCTCCAGCGCGCCTAAAGTCACGGCCCGCTGATTTGGTCGCTCTTCATCTCTAAACCCTGCCCAGGATTTAATCTGTCCAGTTGTGATATGAACAGAAATAATTAACCTCTCGGTGCCTGTGGTGCAGAGCCCAGTGGCTGGCCAGCACCCTAATTGGTCTCTTACACCTGCTGTTAATGTAGGAACCGAGGGGGGAAGCCCCGGCTCTACATATGTGTGCGTATGTTTTTCTGTATCCCCCATTGCATGTGTTCAGCCGGACTGTAACAGATGGAGAGGGAAAAGAGGAAAATCCCATTAGAAATTCCATTAAAAATAGATCCATCAAGAACACAGCTGCAGAGATGTGAGGAAAGAGGATGGACATGATTATTTGGTTTGTTTTCCTTTCTATACTGTTGTCAATTTGTCAGTTTCAATGAGGTGTCAAAGGAAAAGCCCATGATTTGATATTAAATGACTTGCAATGTATCTCGTTGTGACGTCCAGCTTTGCTATTACAGGAAATATTTTTTCTTCTAATAGTTGTTCGAAGTAACAACTATTAGAAGAAGTATGTATGACAGAAGTCTTTCTTCATAAACATCAGTGGCACATTTTTTTTTACAGTTAAGGTCAATAGCTATGCAGCCAGAAATATATTATAGGAGAGAACAAGCCACCAATCTGATTCTCAGTCACTCAGAATAAAAGCAAACAGTTGCTCTGCAGATTTACAAATATATATTGACCTTGAAATAAATGTTATTATAAATGCTGACATCTTCACTCTCCTCAAAATGGACAAACAAAACAAAGAAGGGTAAAAGGTGAGCGTGCGGTTGATGTGGTTGAGAAAGAGCACAGCCACTAGTTCTGACTCCACTGACAGGTTTTGTTGTTTTGTCGATCTCCCATATATGATGACAGGGACATGCAAAGGCAAAGTGAATTCAGGCATTAATGGATATCTGTCTTCCACACATATCAAATGAACAATGATAACCACTACAGGCCTATATACTAACCTGACTTCGCCAAATGGATTTAATCGCATGATTCTCATTTGCTCAGCATATCCATCTGGGAACTCCCGTTTGGAGATCTTTTGGGAAGGGGTGAAAATACTGGTTGCTGATTGGTTAAACCATCTGTCTATCACCAACATACGGGCCAAATCAACCAATCATATGACGTACTTACAGCATCGGGGCAAAGCTCAGAAAGTAAACATGTCAGTAAAGAATATTTGCCATTTGAATAACGTGAATTTATGGATAAAAGGCACAATTCCAGGTGCCTGGTCCATATTCCAACAGAAGGATTCAACAGAAAAAAGCGGACGCTGATTGGATGTCCGCAGCTCCAATCTTTCTCTGTCGCACATTACCAGGCTGATCTGAGGGTAAAATACAATGGAGCCGCTAGGTAAGGCTGGTCTCACGAGGCTAGGCCTATACTCCGAATAGAGCACAAGTCCAAATGCAAGGGCTACTTATTTTCTCAAATGTATGTAGAAGACTACAGTTTATCCATTTACTCCTTCATGGAAGATCTTTGACAAAATTTGGCATTTGTTGTTGTACAAAAAGTGAATTGTATGTTTGTCGGCTCAGATGTTGGAAGTATTTAACTGAAGTGGAATATTTTCCACTGTGACTAACAGAGGGCAAAGAGAATTTAATGAGGTGGCCTTGTGACGTTTGTTGCTCACTCGAGCTAAACATAGCTGGATGTGACAGGCTCAGGTGTGTTTTTCTGGGTTATTTCAAAGAATGCAGACACGGCTGGTTTGGTCGAAAGCCAGAACACAGGATAGGAAATAATCACAAAATAGCTCCTGAGATGCACATGCTCATCACTATAGTTGTGCAATGACCTCGTCTGCTGCCAGAACTGCCGCTGCACGTTCTCTTTCTTCCAGATGAGAGATATGTACATCTGGTTGATGTTCAGGATGCTGACAGTCTCTGTTTCTGTTTGTGTATGAGACCATCCTCACACCATGGAAATCTGGTTTCCCATAACAACACTGTTACTAGATGGAACAACACACACACACACACACACACACACACACACACACACACACACACACACACACTGGATAGAACAAGGGTCCCGCCTCCTGTTCCTTCCTGGTTGTTTGTTACTCAGGGACAAAGCCCTGTTTTATGTGGAGAACAGTTGAGGCTGAGAAAGAGGCTTGTGTCAGAGCCTGGAGTGTCGCTGCCAAGCATGACTTAGTGCTTCTGTGGTCTGTTTCTGCCCTATAAGTCAGAGCAAAGAGGGCTCTTTCTTTGGGTGATTGTTATTTTTATGTCAGCTCACTTAGTTCAATTTCAATTTCGACAGAGACGTCATATAAAAATTGTTGTCCTTATAAACCATGCTTCGACAGCCTTTTAAGATCTGCATCAGCTGTGTTTTGTTGGATATTGTTGCTAATAACTACCCTTGTTTTTGTAGGAGTCAGCAAAGAGCTCTTTGTCATTCAGAGACTGGGGCTTTGTAATGGATTTAATGGCATTTGTTTTAGAATATTACCATAATGATCATGTATTGCTGCAAATTTAAGAATACGTCACCCTGTGGATTTCTTCGAAAAGCAAACTTGTTCTGAGAACTGCATGCTAGCTGTTTATCCTTCAACCATTTCTGCCAGTGTGCACCTAAGAACTGGTGGATGAAAGTTATTTAAAGGACATTACAGCGTTTGACCTTTTCTGCATGCATGGAGAGAGATTAAAGCAGAAGCTGCATCGCTGTCGCATCATTTTCTGAGAATGTGCTTTGAAGCTAAATGTGATTACAAACTCTAAATGGCTTTCGCTGAAAACATGCCCACCATAAAAAGTATCAAAAACAAGTTTAAACTTTAGATTAATCATCTCCACGTGTGTTTAAATCTCCTCCTGAATCCCTATTATCATATTATCTATGGTACATTTCAACCTAAACTTATCTCGATCTTATTATTGTTAATACATTTTTTTATGGCTGCACATTGAACATCACTATAAGGATGCTTTCTTATTTCAGCTTGAGCTTAGCATATTGATGCTCCTAACATCCCGCACTCTAAAGGCTGTATATCCTATTTAACAATCTACCACTACGGCTATCCTTTGAGTGAGAGCGGGAGAAACAGTGGATATAAAATAGAAAAAGACAATAAAGATATTTTACTGCCAAGCCCTCTTTTGAGTGTAATCCTTCAGTGCCTCTTTTTCTTCCCAATTTCTTTTCTTGTTTCAAGAATCCATCCCACCACAGTTTCCTGAGAGAGGGAGAGAGAGAGAGAGACGGAGAGAGACAGAGACAGAGACAGAGAGAGACAGAGACAAATAGAGGGAGAGGTGAAAGAGGTTACAGACGCCGATAGAGAGAATACAAATTAAGCCTGCTGCTGAGATCAAATCCTGTGAGTTCATGGATCACTAGCATATAGCAAGATCTGCTCCACATACCCAGTATAATCCCTCCGCCACACCGTGAACACTTCCTCTGTGACAGAGAGAAGTGGTGTGTATGTACAGTATGTGTGCGAGTTAAGAAGGAGTTATTCTGCCTCAATGGGCCGTGTCTTTCTCTCTCTTTTTGGCTCTCAGATTCTTCACACTGTCTCAGAAAGGCTTTAAGGTGTGTACCAATATGGAGGTCAATACGATTCCTTTTTGAGCTTAAATGAAAATGAATCTTTTCTTCCTGGATTGTGCACTGATATAACTATACAAACATACTCAGAGGACTGTTAAACAAAAACTTTATTAAAGATTATTTCACATTGACTGAAACTGAGAAAATACAGAATAAATACAAATAAAAGAAACAGCTAAATAAAGATCATTTCAGTATCAGCTAATTGCGGATTATTTAAATCAAGAACTCATCATCACCCCAAGCATAGTTCCCTGCATTATATGTAGTGTGAAAAACAGATACTGATATAAGCCTGTGAATGTTCTCATTCGTCCAGGTCATCGTTATCCTCAAAGCAATTTCAGTCAAAAACAACTGGGCTGGTTGTTTGTTACAGAAACTGATATGTCTGTGATGGGACGGATACATCAATTGGGCTATATTTTCAAATTAATCCACCAAAGAAATGCTGAAACATACATTTTGGGGTGTTTGATACACACATCTTTCTCTCCTGAAAAAGTGAGACATGGCCTCTCCTTAGCGAGACGAAATAATTTGTGTACAGTCCCTTACAGCTGATGGCGTTTGTTGCATCATCTGATCCTGCACCCAGGCGTAGCAGGTTCTGCTCAGTGGTTTAAAAAGTATATGTGTAAGTGTCAGTGCTTTGTGTGTGTTTGGAGAGACGGTGTCAGAGAGACGGTGGGAGCAGCAAGGTGGGGGAGTTGTATCCTATTTGACCTGAGTTTGACCCTAGGAAGGATATAGCTGATGGGAGGAAGGAAGGGTTTGATGTGCTTGTAGGATCTCTCGTGGGAGACATTTGGCCTCTCTTCATGCTCCTCTTTGACCCAGACAGTCACTCTTCATGACCTATACACACATCTTCACAGCTCTATCCTTCTCCCTTTTATCCTTCTGTCTGTTTTTGCGTGATTTCTTTTGAAAACAAGCTCTCCCTGCCATGTTTCTTTCCCTAAACTGTCTCTTTTCTCCTCTGTAGTCTTCACTCAGTTCGTGTGAGGGCTTCCCCTCCTCTGATCAACCCCCGACTATTTATAACTCCTAAGCCCCGCTCCAGCAGGAGCCATCAGAGGCAGCTTGTAAACCAAGCATCTGTCTCCTTAATCTGGCCAGTTGATTAGCTAACACAATGCTGTCAGGTCATCCGCTGCAGGTGACACGCAGAATTGATGACACTTTAAGTAACACTTTCTCCCTCCTCTATTTCTCTCGTTCTCTGTTCTTTCCCTAATCTCTAACTCAATTGGCTTTTGCAATTTTTCACTCTACTGACATGGAGCTGAGCGATGATTTCAGTCATACCTGGGGCAGACTGCAATTTCAAGCATGACATTTTTCATGCCTTTTTCTGCATCATATTAGAATGACTGCCATTCAGAAACACACATATACATTAAACACATATAGACATTTGCTATGCTAGCAGAGGGTCAATCTGATTGAAATATGTCCACACATATTGAAAGAATTGCCATGAAATTTTGCGACACATATTCACTGTCCCCAGAGAAGGATTCCTCATGCCTTTGGTGACCTTTTGACTTTTCCCCCTTGACAGATATTGTGCGATTTTCATGGTATTTGGTACACACATTTATGGTCCCCAATACTGGTTTAACTCATGACCAACTTATTTTAAACTAATGACAATCTGCTTAGTGCTAATTAGCATATGGTAGCATGTTATCACATGAACATAAGTAAACAATATATCAAATATGTCAAACATTGGCATATTAGAGTTGTCATTGCATGTCAGCCTGCTAATATTTAGCTCAAAGCACCACTATGCCTAAGTAGTGCACATGTCTCTTGTCTGATTATCGGCACATATCAGCCCCCTTCCACTATCTCCACTATCTGCTTTGCATTGGCACCGTTGCTGCATCTGAGGCTTAGCGCTCACCAAGGCGATTGTGATTGGTTTAAAGGAATACAAATAACCCATAGTGTTATGCCCATTGTATGCAAAACTACATTTCTGTAGAGTCTTGTTTTATTATCAGGGTTATTCATTCTCATTAAACTCTGCCTCCATCCCTCTACCTTTCTCCCTGCCTGTCTCTAAATCACTGCGTACCTCTTGGCATAAAACGTAATCCTGTACCCCACTTGGTTATGATTAGGTCCAGACGTCTATTAGTGAAGCCAGACGCAGACTGAGGTCAAATTGTTTAAAAAGTGTGACTCATTGCTCATGGGAGAAAGGGCTGAAGGTTTATTCTGTAGCAACTGCATTTGCATTATGACAGCGCACCACTTTGCGGTGTACATTCATGGTTTGTTGGCAACATGTTGTTATGCTTTCTGCATCCATTAAGTAGATAGATGTGCCAGCAGCTTGGTATCAGTGTTACCTTTCTGTCCCTGGAAAACAGGAATTACTGTCATAATGTTGTGACAGTCTGTTTCCTGGAGCCTCTTGTTTCTTTGATGTGTTGGTTTCCTACAAACACTGGTTGTGGTTTTTCAGAACCCCCCATCGTGGCACAGCTTAACCCAGCCACTGAACTTTCCATCAAGTCAGTTTAGTTTTATTGTTTGGCTTCTCTACACCGCTGAGTGAAAAGACATCAATCACTCTGGTTGTCAGTGGAGACAAGTGTGCAGGAACACGTGAACACACAGGGAGACAGCTGGTATCATGACCTTTCTTCAGAGAGAATTTCCTTAGCGTCATTTTATTGTATTCCTTAAGTGTGTATTTATATTCATAAACTTGCATGTGTTTATATATTATATGGAAAGAAATACAATCTATAAATGCTCCAATGACGGGGTGAGACAGCTAGAAAGCCATTCAGCTCAGATCAACACAGGTCTACTGCAGAAGATATTTTATACATGAGGTTGCCGTCTATTGCTCAAAATGTGAGAGTGCTTCCTCTGTGCTGATCAAAAGCATTTGCCCGGGACTATTTTAGTCTTTTTTCTCCTTCAGCATATTGATCTTTGTGGTTGATTAGAGTGCAGAAGGGGGGAAATGGGTCAGAAGATGTAGGCTCGCTCCAGTGTTCATTATTGATGAAGGTAGTGAGGTCAGTAAATGACTCAGAAATAAGGTGGAACCACGGGTGTGGTTAATTTAGAGCAGGAAAAATGAACAGAGGAGAATGACTGTTTTCCATTTGCCCTTCATTGAGTCCCTGTGGTGTGATAGAGTGATGGACAAGCAGTTAAGCAGGCAGGTGGTCCTGCCAGGATGACATCGCCTTGCAGAGGAAGGTAATAGGGAGCAGCGTGTCAAGATGCATTAGGGTGAGCAGATAGATGGGCGCAGAGATCCGCTCAGATTTGTGACCCCAACAGCCACATATTGACTAGATAATGAAGCTTGGATAGAAAGAGACACTCAGAGAGAAGCTGAAGGAGACTGACAGAAATGAAGTAATTTGAGCAGCCGGCTGACAGGTGTGAATAGCGTGCTGGAGTGAGAGAGGAGATTGGCGGGGTGCAATAATCTGCTTCTATGGGGATGAAAAGAGAGACACGGTTGTCCGAGGGTCTACGTGTGATGGATTTTTTGTTAAATGAAGATTGACATCTTACTCTTTCTTACTCTATGGACAGAAAGGGAGTGACCTGAGCTGCAGAGATAGTGTGGTCACATTATTGTCACACCATCAACATTCTTCAGTATGAAAACAAACACCAAACTTGAGCTCTACTGACCTTTTTTTCGATTTCCGTCCTGCCCATGAAGGCGTTATGGGGCGTTAACTTGCCCCAGAGGTTCGGACAAGGGGAGCAGCGTGACAGACGGAGGATGTTAGCGCAGATGTTAGGCTGTGACAGCCAGTCATTGTACTTCAACGACTCATGGTATCATGCTGCCATTGTGTCAGTGTTGGGAGCAGACCCGCAACAGATGCTGAACAGATAATAGAAGCTTTATCTCTGGATATTCACTCATGTTCACATGTGAATATGAACAAGAGCCGCTTCAAAGGAAGACTATCAGGTGAGCCGAAAGTTATTAAGATCCCATGGAAAAGGTGTTCACATGGAGAGGAAAGATTGGCGTTATGAAACAAGAAAGCATTTCCTTTGAATATAAATCCGTCCGCAAGTGAATGTATGAGCGTAATATATTTGCACCTACACTGCTGGGAGTGTAATGCATTAAATTATGCGCTCTATTTGTCCAGTTTTCATTATGGAATCTCACTCTGTGGCTGTCGATGTGGAGCAGCGTGTCAGTGAAATCTTTTCTATTAATCACAAGACACAAGTTATTGCTGTGACAGTGACTAAAGGGACAGTGTTCACGTGTCCCATCTGCTTAATGCACCAGTTTTCCATGCTGTATTATTTTTGTCCACTCATAAACAAATCTGTGAAATTGCATGTTCTGTCAATTGAATTAAAATGACCTCATTGGACCTTGTGGGATTATATACTTAATACTTGTTGTGATGCATAAAAAGTGTGTGATGGTGTTGCAAACGCAGAGTCTCATGTATCACATTATTATTATATATTATTTTTAAGGCAACGCAAGTTTATATGTATAGCATATTTCAACAACAAGGTAATTCAAAATGACATTAAAGTAAAATAATTACAAAAAATAAAAACAGGCAAATATAAAAGTAATTTAAACTAGAATAAAACCAAGAATATCAGAGGAATTGAAGTTACAATTGCAGTTAATAAAATGTTTTTTTTACTGAACAAGTAGGACTGGCAGTACTCTTCTGTCATATTATGATATTGCAAAACATGTTCAGATAATCATATTTGTTTGCTTTCTTGTTATGATATTACGTTTTTAGCTCTTGTGTCACGTGTGTGTGTGATATTGCAGAAATGATTAGATAAAATTCATTAGAATACCGTACGATGGCATACACGAAAAGGAACTTTTTTATCTACAAGCATATATTTGAGTAGTGGCTCTGGTCAGGGACGCCCTGAATCCCCTGAGCACTTTGTTTACACCAGAAATTCAGATATTTCACTCATTTCAATGAGTTTAAAAGTGTTCAAGAAAGTTATTTACAGAAGTCAAGAGCTTCCTCAGATTTAATAATGTTACCAGGCATTTGGGGTTCAGCTCAGATTCTCAGGAGGAGCACAGACTGCAGATCTGCCTAATCACCAGATGCCTGCTCTGTAATGCATAATGCATCAGACTGTTATTACAAGTCTGCCGGGAAAACACAGCAGTGATTTACATTAATATTTCATCAAGCTACTGTGACATCAAAGTCATAATGGAGGAGACCCTGCGTGTGTGTGTTATCATTAATGAAGTGGACTCTGGTGGCCTGTGTTTGGCCTCTGTCAGGTTGTCAGGTGGAGAGTTGAAAATAATGTGTTAAGTTAGTTTAAACTCAAAGAACAGACAGACACAAACCAACAGGCTCATGAATACAAATTTTAACAGAAAAGCTCTTTGAACCCTACAAGGCAAAGGCTTTCACAAAGAGAAAGTATAAAAGTGAGCTCATGGTTTGTATTCCTTCCCTTTCTTTTTCTATCCTCATTTAAAAACGGTTGATAGGTGAAACTAGAACCCAAGCAATTTAGGGAGACTTTTTTGTGTGTTTTTGGCAAAGATCCATTTAATGTGATTAATATTAGAGCCTCGAAAAAGACATGTTCCGAGAAAAATCAACCTTTCTATCAAGGATGTAACTGTTTTAAGCTAAATTAAGATAACCTTCTGGCTATATCTTCATATTGAACACATATACATGAGAGTGGTATCAATTTTCCCCCCGAACTCTCGACAAGAAAGCAATATTTCCCAAAATGTTGAATTGTTCCTTTAAAGAGAATGTTCTGTTAGCAACTCTGCAGTGACTTTGACATCATGTAAATGGCCATTCGTATGTCAGCATTGTGATTTCACATCACATCTCTGACATGAGCTCACTGTGTTTCCTCAGATGACAGTGCGTCAGCAGCCAGCAGTATGGAGGTTACCGACCGCATCGCCTCCCTGGAGCAGAGGGTCCAGATGCAGGAGGATGAGATCCAGCTGCTGAAGTCTGCTCTGGCCGACGTGGTGCGCAGGCTCAACGTGTCCGAGGAGCAGCAGGCCATGGGCTCGCGCAGAGGACCCACCAAAGGTAACATACATACATAAGCTGGCTTTTTGTTTATTATTGTTACTTTTACTGGGGATTCGAGCAACAGTTCTTCATGTTTTTGGAGGTATCATTTTTCTCATTTCCCACACTCCTTTCCTTTAAATGCAGCTTGTTTCGGTCCTCTGACTAGTATTCGATCTCCTCTTCCTCCTGGACTGTGTTGTGTCATTAAACGTGTTGTGTATAGACCCCGCTTTGATGAGAAAGTCTCCCTCAGCAGACAGCAATGTTGGGAAGCCAGGTAGGCTGACTGTGAAGTCTGTCTGCACTAACCAGGCTTGGTGTTGTGTTTACAAACGGCACATTTCAGTCACTGCCTGCTAGTATTATGTTGTGTACATTGTAGTATTTCACGAGGAAACACTTTCTGTAATGCACTGCCTGAGGTCGATGCACTATTAGATAGGAACAGCTTTATTGTTAACCCGGGGGAATTTGTGTCTGCAGTATCTGTAGTCCAAGCTCTCATTGATCCTTATAGGTTTTCAGTAAAGTGTCACAACTTAGTGAGGATTAGCTGCTGAGCACACATTTTGTGTTTTTATCTAAGTGTACGCAACCTTTCTGTTAAAGGACACTACCCTTAAGGTATTTTCCTTATTAAACATAAAGAAACGTTGTTGTTGTATTTCTTATGTATTTTGTTTTATTCCTTCATCATATGGGCAAAATAAGAGGAACACCTGGCAATGTGACGCAATCTGCTCAGCCCCAGAACATACCGTAAAGGAAGGTTTTGACATTGGTACGCTGAGTATGAAGCCACAACCAGTAACGCACTAGCTTCGCTTTGTTTAAAGACTGAAAACAGGGGGAATGAGCTAGCTGGCTCCGTCCAGTGTTAACAAAATCCTCCTACCAGCAAATGTTAAGATCACTTATAAGCAGGTATATTTTAGAACAAAGCCAAAGATTAAAAAATGGTCAAATTGAGATTAATGCAAGGCTAGCTGTTTCCCCTCTGAGCTGAGATAACAGGTGGCTGTTGGCTGTAGCTTTCTATTGAAAAGGCAGACATGCGTGATATCCATCTTCTAAACTTTCAGCAAGGAAGTAAATAAGGACATTTTCCAAAATGTCAAACTATTCATTTAAGTTAGAGTTGAAACAACATCTCTCACAAGTAAAAGGCAGAGCTCTTAATTTACTTAACTTCTCCTCTGTTGTCTTGGACATGTTCTGTAGGAAGTAGAAATAAATATAAAGCACATCCTCGCGGAATAAGAAAGCACTAAACAACAGATTTGAACAAACGATACGCTTCTCCCTTTTATGTGTGATTTTATTGTGTAACAATACTGCATGTGTCGATTTTGAGTTGAAGTGTGTCTGATTCGATTTGTCTCTCAAATAGAATCATCACCCAATAGGCATATGAAGTCTGCATGTGAAATCAGCTGCACTTTATTCCTTTTTATGTCCTCAAATGTGCATTGGAGAGATGAAACGGAAACAGATTACAGTTCTGAGCTGCTGCCAGTTTCAGTCTCCGGAGTGACTGCGGACGGATGAAGTTTCAGTTTGATTTGGGAGCTGGAGGATGACTCAGACTCAGAGCTGCTTTCCCTCATTGTTCTCCACTTTAGCTGGAGGGAGACAACAGCCTGTTCCTCTCTACTGAAGCACAATGATCTGTTTCAGAAAGCTTAGCACATGCATGTAGACTGCACATGGACACACACATTCATCTTCTTTAACATGCTAACTAAATTACCACCTCAGGTTGCTGCGTAATTACTGCATGAGAGAAAACAGAGCAATGTGTGTGTGAGTGTGTGTGTGTGTGTGTGTGTGTGTGTGTGTGTGTGTGTGTGTGTGTGTGTGTGTGTGTGTGTGTGTGTGTGTGTGTGTGTGTGTGTGTGTGTGTGTGTGTGTGTGTGTGTGTGTGTGTGTGTGTGTGTGTGTGTGTGTGTGTGTGCCTACTGGATGAAACAGGGTCTATTAATTATTTATCATTCACTGCAGATAAAGCTTCAGCTTGGATTTAATATTCTAGGCTTCCGTGACTGGAGTTTGTGTGTGTGTGTGTGTGTGTGTGTGTGTGTGTGTGTGTGTGTGTGTGTGTGTGTGTGTGTGTGTGTGTGTGTGTGTGTGCGTGCGTGCGTGCGTGCGTGCGTGTGTGTGTGAGGCACGCGCCCCTTTAGTGTCTCCTAAAAATTATTTATAAACATATATCATCTGTATGGAAAAGTGATAGAAACAGAACAATAATATCAATAAAATGAGGAAAAAACATGAAGTTAAGATAATTGCATTATATAAAAGGTAAACCAAATGATTTAAATATCATCATCATTGCATTAACAACAACAACAACAACAAAGATAGTTCCTCTTATTCTGCACTCAGAACTCTGTGATACCTCCATAATTACACATGTTTTGCCAGAATGTGGGCTTTTGGTATTCTTAAGAAAATTCATTCAGTTTTAATTAAGTGTTGATGTTTTTATGGGATCATTTTGGTAATCAAAGCCATTACAAAATGTTATGAGTCACAGTCTAACCATATCTGCTCTAATTACTGACTGAAACAGGTGAACGGTGGGAAAACTATAATGTCAAACCCAATAATAATGTTATGTAATGTTGTAGAAACATGCATAAACAGAGAGGGATGTGAATAAACTGAGTTAACTGAGTTACTACACTGGGAAATTCAGTTTTTGTGACCACCATTCTGCTTACTCTCAGATGATACACCACGGCAGTGACCCTAACCATAGTCTTTTTTCTAAACATACCCTGTCGTTCTTTTTCTTCCAGCCAGGCCAATGATCGCCACCCTGCCGTTACGGCCCACGGTCAACAACGGAACCATCCTACCAAAGAAAGGCAGCGGCACTCTGCCCTCCCCATCTGGATCTGGATCCAGGAAGGACACCAACACACCAGCCAGCAAGAGGTGAGTAAAAGAAAAATAATCTTAAACCACTTGATCTTTTATTTATTGTAATATACATATATATATATATATATATATATATATATATATATATATATGTTATTCCCATTTGTTTGTTCCAAAATGAATGGACATGAGGGTTTTGGGCTATAGTTCTAGTTGAGTGTTTTGTCTGTGTTGCTTTATTGAACCTTCGGGCCTTGTTGTTCTAAACGTGTTCAATCCAGACACAGCTGCATGTAGGCCACGTCTTTCTTTCCAGTCGTTTTATTTGTCTCAGGACATTTTTTTAGTCCTGTCTGTCTGTTCCATGTTGTGATCACTTGAGCCATACATCATCATATATCTGGAGTTTTATCATCCAGAAAGACATTTAACAAGGCTGATAAACAGAGAGAGAGAGAGAGAGTGTGTGTTTATACATTCATGTGGAGCACAGGTTATCAATCTTGTCTGTCTGGGGAACAATAGCCTTTCCCCATCTCTGGATAACATTACCATAATCAGATGAAGCTCAGCAGACAGCAGGAACCGGCTTCAGTCCAAACAGCTGTTAACTTCCCTGTGGTGTTGTTTACTTAGATTTTTTCCATGTGTGTAGTTGTGTTATTTCTTTGGGGATGTTTTCCAATCCTGAGAGTTGATACATGTAAGTGAAGCTCACCTTAAAGTTTACTGGAGTGGATTGTAATGTAACCAGTGTGAGGATGGTAATCCTGCGTTCCAATACCTATACTACCGTATACTGTTAGCATGCCAGAAAAATAAAACATTTAGTTTGTCCTAATACATTTGTCACGTGCAGTATGCCAAAAACACCAGGATGACCTACTACATCCATTCAGATTGTACAGTATTTACATTACTTGACAGTTTCTCACTATTCTGACCATAGACTGTATAAAAAATGGACGTAGCATCTCCATTTCACAAGACTTTAACTCTGCCTGATTTCCTCTTACTAAAAAAAGGGCATGTATGTGACGTTTGGGGGATGGACATATGATCCACATGTAAGAAAAGATACAAACCACATGACCTCAGTGTTTATCTTTATGTAGTGTGTTGGCTGTCTTTCCCCTCTTCCCTGTCTTGCGTGTCTCTCTCTCTCTGATAACATGTCATTTCCAACTATGATGTTATATCCTATTTATGTCCTGTCCACCTACAATGTGATGTCCTGCCAATCTGTCCAGTTTGTCCTCTTTGCCTCGCTCCAGAATTCTCTACCTGCCCCTCAGGTGAGAGGATCACCAACTTTGAGTGTGTCACCGGTCATGATGTAACATCCTTGCAGCTCTGATTCATGCTAACCATTATTTTCAGTTATTAAATCATCATACAGTTCCATGATAATTGTGACATTTCTATTCATTGCTATTATTCACTGTTTGTTTTGTAAGTTAAAGTTCTTTGTTCGTGTTGTTTACAGTCTGTGTCTGGGATTAGTCTAAACTGCAGATTGGTCACAATCCATCAGTGTTGGCATACACACAACAGCCTTCCCAATGCCCTGTGGCCCAATTACTGTGATTCCTCATGGGATAACACAGCAAACAGCATATTCTCTCTCTCTCTCTCTCTCTCTCTCTCTCTCTCTCTCTCTCTCTCTCTCTCTCTCTCTCTCTCTCTCTCTCTCTCTCTCTCTCTCTCTCTCTCCCCCTCTCTCTCTCTCTCTCTCTCTCTCTCTCACTCTCTCTCTTTTCTTTCTATTCTATTCTGCTCTTTACTGAACAAACACACGGGCTCTCCAAAACGGATAACGGCCACCGGCCAGTTTTAGAATTTGAATAGACTTTTCTCCCATAGGGTGGATTAGGTGACTGGGCCTAATGGCCATTGGATTGCTGATGGAGCCTTTTCATTGTTAGAAATAGGCAGGCTGTCTGCACCGCCAATATGCAGATTTGCACAGGTCCGTACTGACATTGTAGTTATGATCACCACAGTTTAAGTGCCGGGAAACAACAGATATTACTTTGTTTTTCTTTTGCTTTGGTGCAAATTCTCTCTGACACTGCTGCAAAGAGTCACACACTTATTTTTTTATGTGAAGCAATATCAAGACAGATCTTAGCTGAATCATGAAGTGAAAATATAAATATAGAACATAAAAACTTCCTTGTATGTGCTTTCAAAAGCTATTTCTTGGATGAAAACTTTGCCAGAGGGCAGTTTTAGGAAAGCAGCGTCAGGTATCTTTATGACCCATTTCTTTCCTGTCTCTTCCCTTCTCGCCACAGCACTGTGAGGAGAGCCAACTCAAACGAACACGTGGGAACTCTCACACGGAAAGACTCAGGTGACTCCAAGGGCAACCGAACTCGCGCCGGATCCACCGGCAGTAATTCCAGCGGCAAAAGAAGTGACAGGTAACAAAGACTTCTTGTCAAATCAGTTTTCCCTTATTTAGCGGCTCACACATTCATCTTCTAGTCTGACACTGAACTCCTTATGAGCACATCAAACAAACATACAATGGTTTATCTGGAGGCGGGATGCTGAATGACAGCTGTCTGTTTACTCGTTTACTTTGCAGCAAACAGAGGGATCCAGTGTTCAATGCAGGTAAGAACTAGAGGCACCTTTATGGCTTTGTAGCCTGACAGCTGTGATAGTTTCATGCCATGATACCACACACGCTCAGTGGCTTCCTGTGGCAGGTAAAGGTCAATGCATTTTTAGAAATCCTGTCAAAATGAAGACGTTCTCATCAGTGCCTTGAACTGTTGTCTGCACACAGAGGACCACTGAGGCTCCCCTACACAATGTTGTGTCTTAAACATCAGTGTTGAACATTCATCCTTTCTCTGATCCATTACTCCATCCATTACTGCATCTTCACATCCAAACTTCCATTCATCTTTTTCTTATTAATAAGCTCTTTCTGCGTTGTTTTAAATTGAACTATAGTTGTGTACAATTGTATTTTTTTTCATTTAAATGTAATTAAAATCTGATATTTTTCAGACTTATCTCATACTTACTCTCCTAATTCTTAAAAACTCATAACCTCCGTTGTGTAGAGACTGTAGAGCCGGGAAAATGTCAGATCAAAGCGTACAGTATGCTTTCCAAATTGAATTAAGTTTTACATGAATCATTTCAAGCACTTTCCTCTCAGTCCAACTGAAGCACAGAAAGCCTCATGGATTAAGCTACTCTACTGCAGAGAGATCTACTACTGCAAATGCACTGCTAATCAAATTAGCAATACAAATGTTTTAAATGATTTATGTAAAACTAAAATTTATTTGCAAAGCTTTAGGTAGCTTTATAACTAATGTATTTTATGTGGTCCACATTCCCCCGAATCTCTATGAAGGGGTTAGTATCACCCATAGTCACTATGGCTATAATAATAATAAGACTCTAATAATAATACTAGCACCCTGCAAACTCACTAAAATAGTGTTAGCTTATTTTTCTGGAACACTCTAAACATCTTTTCAGTAATGTGATATTTGTGAGCTATGAGACATACAAAAGACAGAATAAGAACTAAAGACACAAAGATTATGTACAAGACAAGTGGATCACCTCGCACACAGTTTATTCTTGAAACAGAAAGCAGGAAGCGTATGGTAAAAAGAGAATGGGGTTGAATATGAAATGAATTGCACATTGATCAGAATTTCCATCCCCAGCATGCTATTGATTTTTGTGTAAATTGAACGGCTGTTTTTCATTTGGTTTACACACCTGCCTCCAGTTCTCTTCAGTTCAGGTTGCTTCCAAACAAAGAGTCTGGCTTAGTGACCTACTCCATCGGACAAACTACCTTTACTATTCTTTTTAGCTTGAGGTCCACTTATAGCAAATATGATCCATATATAGAATAGACATGCTCTTTGTTTATTTGTACTGTACCCATCCGATTACCACAGGGTTAATTATTACTGTGGCACACCACTTGGGTGGACATTTGAATCAGTTATAGACAAGTAATCTCCTGCAAAGTGGAATGATTAGGGGATAAACTGCCACGAGGTGACAGTTAACAGATGCAAATGTTTATTGCAACTATAAATTCAATACATGAAGGGATTACAGGCAAAGTGGTTCATTTGTTACAACAAAATGTGCCGCAAGCCACATTTCTACCTCCACCGCTTATTTAAAAGATGGTGGAGTGGGTAAAAAAAATGAAAAAGGCGCTGATTAATTTAAACCATTAAGGAAGGAGCATTCATTAAGGAAACAGGAAGTCATATTAGGGCAGACCAGGAAGTGAGGAGGCCATACCACCCCTCACCTGGTGCTTGTGTCTTTCTCTGTGACCTTTACAAGGGATGCGACGTGTGACCCACTGCAAAGGTAGGCCCCCTTCCCCCGCTCCCTTTCCTTAAAGCCCCTGGACTACACAGCTCTCTGGACACTGCGGATGATTTGTTTTGATCTCACTACATGCATCACATGCAAAGAATAAAATCAAGACTTTTATTTTGAAAATTCCATTCATATCCTGTTTGGATTTTTCTTCCTAAACACTCTTGTTATCTGAAACTCTTCGCAATGATCAGGGATCAGGGAGCTGTCCAGACAGGGGCAGGAGTGGGTTGTGTGTGTGTGTGTGTGTGTGTGTGTGTGTGTGTGTGTGTGTGTGTGTGTGTGTGTGTGTGTGTGTGTGTGTGTGTGTGTGTGTGTGTGTGTGTGTGTGTGTGTGTGTGTGTGTGTGTGTGTGTGTGAAAGTTACATTCCCTTTACGGTTTTTAGGCTTCATGAACTAACACACACACACACACACCTAACCTCCACTGAGAGCTGTGTCAGAGTGTGTTTGCAGACAAAGCTGCTGCTTCACCAAATGTGTGCGTGTTTGCTCGCAGCCTCACTTTTGCTCGTAGGCATTTAGTCTCTGTCACCATAGTAACAACACAAAGATATCTGACACTCGCTTTCCTCACAGTCGCTTTGAGTTTTTCTGCGAACACTTAAATTCTCTGTTCTTGTGATTCTTCGCTGCAGCTCAGAGCAAGTAGATTTGTTGCTGCGTTTATTTTCTTCCTGCCCTCAAAATGAACATTTGCATTACAAACACATTCAAGTCTCTTTTTTGGGGTAGTTCCTATTGTGTGATTTTACTTCTGAAGTGTTGTCTGTTTGTGTGTAGTCCCCTTCAGCAAAGCTGCCAAGAATTTCAAAAGACTGGAGTTAAAACTCATTTCCAGACAGATATATTGCTGTTTAGCCAAAATAATACATTTTAAGATAATCTCAGCATTGTTCCTTTAGCATTTAGACCAGTGGCTGGAAACCCCTTAGAATGAAGCAGTTCATCGATGTGTTATGAGCAGTTTAATCAGTGATTTTTCTCAGCTTGTTTCATCTGAATAAGTATTTATATTAAAAGCCTGAAGAGGTAAAAGTATGCAGAGTTGACCGGACTAATAATTTACTAAAACGTTTCCTGGGGGGAAAATGAATTGAATTTGGTGTTGATAAAAGGCAAAATGGTAATTTTTGTAAATGCTGTACTTAATAAGTAGTCATTTATGATTGGACATTTTATTCTACATAAATGTTGAATTGTATGATGGCTCAGCTGAACTCTAAGTTATGGTAGCCAGCTAGAATATAAAGTAAATTTATATTCCCCATTAATCATCTGGCAACCCCCAGGGTTAACCTTGCAGCCACTTGTCCTGACCCGGAGGTTTAGAACCAGTGAGGCGGGATCTTACTGATTTTATTTATGACTCCAAACTTCTTTATAGCTACTGTACTGCTTCAAGATCAGATCCCTGAGTTTGATGACAGCACTCCACGTGCTGCTGGTTAAAAATTGCAGTTAGTTTCCCTACTTTCCTTTTGGTAGTTTGTGTTTTTCCAGTTTAATGATGCTTTTATTAAGTTTTACACAAAATAACAGCCATTACATCTGTCTAACTTTTTCTACCAACCTCCTACATCCTTTACGTGTCTTGCTCCTTCACCCTGCTTGTCTCCGTTTGGTCCCCTCCACCCAACCGGCCCTGACAACCTTCACCACTCCTCTTCATCACTGGCTACTCTACTCCTCTTTTCCCCGTATGAATTATAGTCACAGTACAGATTTACCTCAGCTGCTCTGCCAAACGGAAGGGGAGCAGCGGCAGCCCCGCAGCTTCGTCTGTAACGGCCCGTTCAGCCACTGGCCCCCAACAAACCTCAGACAGCAGCAAGGCAGGCATGGCCAGAAAGGGTGGTGCCGCCAAAGTGCCGCCAGTCAGAAAGACTCCGAGTTTTAACCTCCAGTTGAGAAAGTCAGGGAGTTTGTCGTCATACTCGCCCCTTGATACACCCAGTTATCGCAGCCCCATCAAGTCTCCAAGCCAGTACTTCCAGATTTGTTACTAGCTATTGACAACACAGAATATCACTAATTTCTCCAGATATCATATGTTTTTTACAGTTATCAAGCTACAATTTGCGTGAGCCGGTCCATACAGAGCTAAATTCATGGTTTTATATCATATCTGTACCATTAAAAACACCATATTGCGGTGTAAAGATTAATTTTTTTTAGCATCACCTAATAGAAAAATCTCATGCATTAGTCCATTATATTACCTTACTTTATAGTCTTTTGTTATAATGAGCTTAACAAAACATTTGTTACATTAATGGTTAATTTGGTCCGTTTTGGTTCCCTTAATGTTTTCTGCATGATTTGTTTTTTCAGTGTAAATTGATGAGGATTTCTCATTATCCCCTTTTAAAGCTTGGATCTGTTGGGTTTTTTTGTTTCCATAACATTTCCATTTCTCTGCTTGTGTCTGCATTTTATGTTAACCTCTGCTGTGAGCTGAATATTTATGAGTTTTGAAAGTGTTTGCAGTTCATTTTGTGCTTTTTGTTGACATAAGAATGTATTTGAAATGACTAATAAAGTCAGTTAAAAAGCTCATTTGTGTGTGTTTGCAAATTCTGTCATTTGTTGTCTTTAATTGACTCCTTTGCATAGCAACATAACATCATGTCCTCTAATCTTGTCACACATTCATCATTGTCACCCCTGTCATTGACATCATAATCACACTTTGTATGATGCTTCAGCGTCGTGTCTGCGCTTTTTGCATACCTGTCATATATTTTAAAAATGTGATACTGACATAATTCCAGCAGTCACATCTGTGTTGTCCTACATTATCTCACTGATCCTTTCTGTTGCTTTTTTCAGAGGAAGGTTATGTGAAAATGTACCTGAAGGGTCGTCCCATCACCATGTACATGCCCAAAGACCAGGTGGACAGCTACTGCCTGGAGGCCAGAGCCGACCTGCCCAGCAACAAACTCAAGCTGGACTGGGTGTATCCTTTTTTATCTTTCTTTTTTTTTTTTTCACAGGGACTTTCACAATGAAATAAGACGTTTCTAATAAAATCCTGTTTATGATTTGGAAAGTTTTGAAAATGTATCTTCTCTGGAGAGTAAATCCAGATTGGCCTGTGATGTCGTTGAGAAAGGAAGCGGACAAACGTGTCATCTCCTCTCTCCCTGCTTGTCAGAGTAGATCTACTCAGATGTTCGTTTTCAACGTGCTGTGCTGCCGCGGTTGGAGTTGGGCTCATCGCTCCCAAGCCTGCAGTCAGTAATAACCTGCACACAGCTGGCAAGCTGAGGCACAGCCAGTCAGCAGCCCCTCTTGTGCTCTTTTCTTTTCATTTTGTTTCATTTTGTGGTTTCTGGCTTTCATTTTGTTGATGAAATAATGAATACAGTGTGTTGTTCACTCAGAAACATGAAGAGGAAAAAGCCGTAAGGGAGGCAAAGAAAAGATTAAGTCTGAGGAGAGAAGCACACACACACACACACACACACACACACACACACACACACAGAAATAGATATGTGTTGAAATCAGTATGAACTAGATCACAGATTAGACACATGCACAGTGTGTTTTTACTTTGGATAGAGTCGTTTGAATGCATTTTAGTTTCTTTTTTGTGGCTTCTTCCCTTCAAATGTTAAATAACAGTACATGTGAATATTTGTCAGACAAAAAAATCTTCACAAGAGAGAAGTTGAAATTATTTAACCGTCTGCCAATCAATTCACTGTTTCAGCTCTGTTTTGGATACAATTTCTGTTTTATTCCTTGACGTCTTTTAATGCCCAGTTACGGTTACCGCGGTCGAGACTGTCGCTCCAACCTTTACTTGTTGCCCACTGGAGAAACAGTGTACTTCATCGCCTCAGTGGTCGTCTTGTTCAACGTGGACGAGCAGCTGCAGAGACACTACACCGGACACACGGATGACATCAAATGGTGAGAGACACTTGGGGATTAAGAACACACACACATACACACACACACACACACACACACACACACACACACACACACACACACACACACACACACTGACTAACCCAAGGGAGTGGTTCCACATACAGTCACTGCTTCAGTCATGTACTGCAGCCCCATATACAATGTCATCTACCTTTCATCTCTTTTCCCTGTTAGAGTTGATATTTCCACCATTTCTATAATCCTCACAGGAGGGTTTTTTATATCTAATAAATAACAAGTGTACTCCAGTGCTGTGTGTTTGCGTAAAGGCATTTGTGCACAAGCAGGAAAGTAAGTCTGTGGGAAAGTGTGTAAAAAGAAACGGCCTTGATTATGTTATAACTGTCTGAGGTTATTAAAAGTTCAACTTAATAATGAACACTTTGGATTACAGATCAAAGCATGGATCGCAAACAGAATCTAACTCCTTTGAAGACAAAGTGTTAGAAGCTTCACACATGCTATGAGTGCTGCTACACCCCCGTGCCCAAAAGAGGATGAATTGATCTTAAACTGTTTAATTTCCCCCTCACATTAGCACAGACAGCGTGCAGTAGCTACAGTGAATATCATACTCACAGCTTTAAAAAGCGCCTTTCATGTTCACCAAGCACGTCGCTCATCTTTATTCTAACTTTTGATGTTGAAATTTGTAACTGTTTTCACGTTTTCTCTTCACCAGCCTGGCCGTCCATCCCGATAAAATCACCATAGCAACGGGGCAGGTGGCGGGCACCTCTTTGGATGGAAAAGTAAGTCAGTCACTTATTGAAATGTATTAATTTCAGGGTTCTTATGGGTTCTGGAAAACACTTGAATTTTAATGTGGCTTTTGTCAAGGTTTGAAAAGTATGGATTGTGAATAAAGCACTTGAAATTTAGGTTCTGTAGGATACCAAGTTCACTTAAATGACACTTTGTTGTTTTCCTTTAATTTGTCAACCATCTGTGGAAAGCCATCACAAAACACAATTGTAGGTGATTATAGCACAATCACATCTGATTTAACGTGATGAAGAAGTGCAATAATCAGTATACTGTATATACTGTATGTATTGTGTACAATACAGTAAGGTGCTAAAAAAGTTTAAAAATACAACTTGAAATGCTTGGAAAGTGCTTGGATTTCACTGTCACATTGGAGTTTAGCTGTCGTCTTTGAGAAACGATGTTTACCCAGCTGTCTCAGACAAGTCTGCTTGATAAACAGAGTGAGAAGTTGAAACACATTCACTCCGCGTTCACTTGTGTGTTCATTGAATTCATTGGGTGCTTCAGTTAGCCTTACATCACATCATACTGATGATACACCTCTCCCGGTGTCGTGTCTGTGTTTTGTTCTGGCAGCAGCTCGCTCCTCATGTCCGTGTGTGGGACTCTGTCAGCCTCAACACACTCCATGTTCTGGGCGCAGGCTTCTTTGACCGAGCCTTGGTCTGCTTGGCTTTCTCCAAGTCGGTAAGGAAACTCCACTTAAACCCAATAATGAGTTTACGGCATTTTTTGTATGCTTAGTTTCCATTTTATCAGTAAATAAACATGGTTTTATGTCTTTTTCCGTATGTAAGAACGGAGGAAATACATTGTGCATCGTAGACGACTCCAATGACCACGTCCTCTCCGTCTGGGACTGGCAGAGAGAAGACAGACTGGCTGAAGTCAAGGTGTGTGTGTGTGTGTGTGTGTGTGTGTGTGTGTGTGTGTGTGTGTGTGTGTGTGTGTGTGTGTGTGTGTGTGTGTGTGTGTGTGTGTGTGTGTGTGTGTGTGTGTGTGTGTGTGTGTGTGTGTGTGTGTGTGTGTGTGTGTGTGTGTGTGTGTGTGCGTGTGCGTGTGTGTGTTTTAATGAAGACAACCTGACATACTGCTTAAATTATTGTTCTGATAAACGGGTCTACACGTAGTTTCAACAACTCACCGTTTCTTGTCTTGTGTCTTTCCCTTCAGTGCTCCAACGAATCGGTGTTTGCTGCAGACTTTCACCCGACAGACAGCAACATCGTAGTGACCTGCGGCAAGTCCCATCTCTATTTCTGGAACCTGGAGAAAGGCGTGCTGGTCAAGAAGCAAGGACTGTTTGAGGTGGGACACCACATGTTGGGTCAATCATGATATAATGCCATTCATAGCTAAGATAGTCAGTGGTAGTTGCAAAAAAAGTAGCAAAAACTGAAACAATATGTGTGTTCTTGTGTTTCTTGCAGAAACAGGAGAAGCCCAAGTTTGTGTTGTGCGTGACCTTTGCAGAAAATGGAGATGCGATCACAGGAGACTCAAGTGGGAACATCCTTGTTTGGGGAAAAGGCACGTTTATTTATTAATTCGGTCAACTTTCATTGATACAGATTGGTCCAATGAGATGTCTCTGATGTATGTAGTGATCAACTCGTCTGTCTCTTAATCTACCCTCCTCCAAGCACTCGACCTTTATGTCCGGCTGTCTCCAACTGAACCTTCTTATCCATCTCATCCCGTGTCCGTTACGCAGGCACTAATCGTATCAGCCACGTCATCCAAGGAGCTCACGAGGGCAGCATCTTTGCGCTGTGCATGCTCAGGAATGGCACGCTGGTGTCTGGAGGTAAAGACCGAAGGCTCATCTCCTGGGACAGCAGCTACCAGCAGATACAAATGGTGGAGGTGAGGAAAAGGTTTTTAAAAATTAAAATATTCAAAGGCTGCTTTAATGCAAAATATACATTTATAAAAGTTTATAAGGATGAAAAGCACATTTTGCAAATTATTTTTTACAGTAATACATGGGTTTTAAATGCTCAGCTGTAGAGCTCTACAGCATCCTAATGATCTGATGTGCTATTACCACATTCTGTTATTATGTTTTAATAAAATGTTAGGCTGCATATCCAGCACCTTCTTCTTTTAAAGTAGGCCACTTACAGTATATTTGCCAGAAATCGCACACCTGCCCGAGGCCACAGACTATGCGTTCTGAATGCTGCACCATATCATAAATATTAGAGCAGTTATGCGCTCAATGAGATTCATGGATAGTGATAAAATATGGATCACTCGTGCCTTATTTGCTCTACAGAGACCACATTATGCAGTAAAAGATGAGTTGATGTTTATTCTGGCAAATGCTGGATTCCAATGTGAACAGATGGTTTAAATGATTATTGTGTTTTCTCCGCAGGTGCCTGAGTTGTTTGGTCCCATCCGGACTATAGCAGAGGGCAGAGGGGAGACTGTGCTCATCGGGACCACCCGGCACTTTGTTTTGAAAGGCAGTTTGGATGGAGAATTCAAACCTATTACTCAGGTAGATGCATCCCTCTAGTACACTATTTCTACATCCAAGAACCAAGATGCAGGGCTGCACCTACAAGGACAATTATTACAGATTAATCCATCAGTTACTTTCATCCGTTAATTGTTCGGTCTATCAGATGTCAGAAAATTTAAAACAGTTTACAGTGTGACATTTTCCAATGTTTTGTTTTTTCTGAAAATATTCAGCTCCCAAAGAAAAACATTGAAAAGCAGCAAATCCTCAATAGGATCAACTAATTGATGTATCATTATTAACCTTTGCAGCTCTACTACGACGTTGTCCAAGTACTAGACAAATGATGGTTTAATTTGAAGTGCTTTGATGTTACAGCAGATAAAGAAAGAATAGAAGTGAGAGAATAAAACCTCTCTTCTCCTCTACAGGGTCACACTGATGAGTTGTGGGGTCTGGCTGTCCACCCCTGGAAGCCTCATTTCCTCACCTGTGGCTACGACAGGCAGGTCTGCCTGTGGGACTCCAGCTCCCATCAGCTCATCTGGACCAAGACTATGGAAGTAAGTTTAGCCAACACTGCCACCTGGGCCCAGTCATGGGAATTACACTGAACAGCACTCAGCACACAACAGAAGATGAATCAGCCAATATTTTATCAGCTCTGATATCCTACTAAACAAGAACTGCAGCTTAAAAGTACAATTGTATGTAAGCATCCACAGTTTTATGACCTTAAAATCTGTCGTATATTAGACCAACTATTAGAGTTGTGATGTCACAAAATCCCACTGTTAAACACAGATTTAAGATGAGCACTGAGAAACTTTCCCACGCTCAGCATGAAATGTGAAAACTACTACTATAAACAAAATACATTTTGACTAGGGGAGGGACTTTAAATCAACTCTGTACTCTTCCTGTTTCTGACAGGATGCTGCCCAATCAGCAGGCTTCCACCCGTCCGGAGCTGTGGTTGCCATAGGAACCCAGACTGGCAGGTAGGGGATCCAATCACCAAAAAACACTAAAGGAATCTAGTGTTTACATGACTGTTTCATCTAAAAACAGGCATTAACGCAGTTGTTGGTCCTGCAGGTGGCTCGTACTGGACACCGACTCCAAGGATCTCGTCACAGTGCACACTGACGGAAATGAACAGTTGTCTGTGATGTGCTACGGCCCAGGTATGGTGGTAACTGCTGACAGTGGTTGCTCTGTATTGCTTTCACTGTCTGTTTCCCTTTTTTGTTATCTGGAAATTTACAGTTACAGCATGTTGTTAAGGTTTTATGCCCTTTCTTATCTTTTATTTTGTTTAGATGGAAACTTCCTGGCCATCGGTTCCCACGACAACTACATCTATATCTACGCTGTGGCGGAAAATGGGAGGAAGTACAGTCGAGTGGGGAAGTGTTCGGTATGCACCTGTATTTATAATCCCCCCGCCTCATCTGTGGCTGCAGTATTTTTAGTTGTTCCCGGTATCATCTTCAAATTTAGTTCCCACCTCATCTCTATATTTGTGCCTCCTCTCTGTACACTCTGTCCTCACTGTGTGTTGATACAGAAGCTGTAAAATGACAAATGGCAGCGAGTCATATAGAGCTGCGTCTATCCTTGCTGCACCAAATCCAGTTCACATTTTTAGGATTATTTGATTGTGTGTTTGATAAAACATATTACCTCTACTTTACTGTTATACTGTGAAGTTTTTAAATAACTTGGTCCTTCTGTGTCACTTCTCAGGGTCACTCTAGTTTCATCTCCCATCTGGACTGGTCAGTGGACTCCCAGTACCTGGTATCAAATTCAGGGGACTATGAGATACTGTATTGTAAGTACCGTCACTGTCACCCTCTCACAACCTTTGTTGAATTTATGATTTTTGATCTCTGCCCCCCCCCCCCCCCCTATGGAAAGTGTCCTGAGATGACTTTTTTACGATTTGACACTATAAATAAAATTTAATTGAATCTAAATTGAATAAATGAAAATGACTTTGTTTATCAGTTATTTACCGAGTATTGCCTTGAATCCTTGAATTGAGTAATTCTCGCATGCCTCCATGGTGAACAGAGGTTTAAGACACAGAGAAAAGTCTTGATGCATTGAAGTAATGGGGGCAGAAAACTATATTGAAACATCCAAAGTCTCACACAACATGTGAAGTATATCTATCCAAGTCTTGTTTATCCAGTTGTATGTTCAATACTTCCTGAACACATGTGTTTTTCACTAAAACCTTTGTATTTACAGCACTTCCACTTTTCATCTGAGAAGAAAACTGGAGAGTGTTTATGCGGAAGTGTTGTTAATAGTGAGGTTTTAGTGTCAACGCATGTGTTTGAGCATACGGCTGGATAAAAGAGGCTTGACTTTTACTGCACTAGTTGTGTGGTTTTGTAAACGGATGTTTTGATGTAGTTTTGCTGTTGTTAAACACGTTCCCGGGTTACTTCAATGCATCAAGACTTTTCTCATTTTTTTGTTATTCTCCGTTCACTGTGGCAGCATTCCACAGTAAAGTTTTTTTTTTAGGAATCAAGGCAACACATGGTGAGTTATTGATATACAAATGGTCATTTTGAGGATGAAGTATTCTTTTAAGTGGCTTTCAATTACAGTAAATAATCATGACTAATTAAGACACTATTTTTGTTGAAGTAACAGCAGCCATTATACTTATTTATGCTAAAACATGTTGTGTATTTGGTTTGTGTGTGTTTCCCAGGGATCCCATCAGTGTGTAAACAGGTGGTCAGTGTGGAGACCACCAGAGATATCGAGTGGGCCACACACACCTGCACTCTGGGCTTCCAGGTCTTTGGTAAGCGAAGGCTCCTTCCCCTTCCCCTCTTTCGGTGTGTGTTTGTGTTTTAATGTCCATTCAGTAGACGTCTCCTCTGCCCTCTCTGCTCCTTTAGGCTTGTGGCCCGACGGCTCAGATGGCACCGACATCAACGCTGTCTGCAGGTCCAGTGATAAGAGCCTCCTGGTTACCGGAGACGACTTTGGGAAAGTCCACCTATTCTCGTACCCCTGTTCGCAGTTTAGGGTGAGATTCTGTGTAAAGTCATTCAAAAATGTTCATTTCAGTAATGTCAAGAAGGAGATTAAGCGTTTGTAAAACTTTGATTGACAGTTTATGGAAAGGTAAAATATGTTTTTTTCCTTTAAGGCTCCCAGCCATGTTTACGGCGGCCACAGCAGTCACGTGACCAACGTGACCTTCCTAAATGACGACGGCTACCTTGTGTCGACTGGAGGGAAGGACATGAGTGTGATGCAGTGGAGGATAGTCTGAGGAAACAGACAGAAGCTGATACTGTTGGTTTCTTCCTGCTGCTGCTGGGGCCTGAAACCCAGCTGAAGCAAACTGAACTGAACTGAACTGCACTAAACTGAATCAAACCAAACTTAAATTAACTCAGACGCTTAAAAAAGAAAGGGGGATCTGCCTGAACTGAAGTGAATTGACAGAAAAGGAACCAAAGGTTTCCTTCCTGATCTGCTCTCAGATCCTAAATGAGATGAACTGTTGGAGGTTTTATGTGCGGTTGCTTGAAATACAAAAATCCTGAATATTTCACCTTTTCTTTATACACACTACATGTAAAAACAAAAATCTTTCACATACTGTAGCCTGCTCACCAATGACATGAGACAAAACCAATCAAATGGATCAAATGCAATTCAACAGAACCAAAGGCTCTGACTTTCAGACTGCATCTGTGTAGTTTTGGCTTTCTCTGTTCTCGTATTGTGCAGGCTCCTGTCGCAGATAACGGGAGTGAAGAGGTACCAGACTGAATATTGTCAATCTGGAGATCCAATAGCATTGGAACAAAAACTGTGTACGGAAAGACGGAACATAGTGATTTTCTAATTGTTAAACTTTCTTTTATTTTGTATTTAACAACTCAGGAAAGCACTAGTGAAGCCGACATATCAGCTCAAGCCCTAAACACACCTCACTAAAACATACAGAGAGGTAATATCAGACTAAGTATAAACATTGTTGAGTTATTTGCATTGATTGTGTATGAAAATTAAATACATGGTACATGCTAATTAAAAACAGCAAGGTCCAGTCAGATGTGATGTTACCCACCCTTTGAAACTATGATAATTTTGAGGTCAAGGAAAAATTACAGTATTTGAATTCAGAATTGAACTCTTTTCTACAACATTATCTGATTCTCTGTTCTACGTTTTTGCGCTTCCAGGTCTTTAAAACAGGCACCTTTTTTATTATTTATTGATTAAGAGTCAAATCCTTAACTGCCAACTTCAGTTCTGTAGAGTTTTTCCCTGCAATAAATCCCTGTTTGGTCCCACATGTGAAAATATACTGAGAGGCTTGAAACAGATACGAGCAAAATGTGGGTGAATCTACAGTATTTGAAAGTGTTTCAGGTGTTTTGAATGGTTTGTTGTGTCTTTCCTTCCGCCCGAAGTGCAAGGAGAATGGAAAGTAAGCATGTTTTGGGTTTTTTTCAATGATGTGAAGCCTTTTCAAATCTGTATCTATCTGCATTTTACTGCACCGGGATCAGTTTGGGGTCAGGGGGATGAGACCATTACACTGTAACTGTTTATGTCTGATGTGCATCAGTCACTGGCAGAATATTTAACTGAACTGAACCTTGTCCAGGTGTTGTTATCTTCTATAATGCACTGCTTCAGCCTGGTAAACATGCAGCAGGTCTTTTTACCTGCACAATAGAACAAGTCACCTTTTAGTACTCAACAGAGCTTTTTCATGGACCAACAACGTCTGCTTTCAACCTGTCAAGCTGCGTTTTGTCCGTAAACCTACTGTGCGTCACACTCCTCGTCTTACAGTTAACAGCAAACCAATAATACACACATGCATGAATAAACAAGAGTCATTTGACGGCAGTTTGTAGTGTTGTTTTGAAAGCCTGATGGTTAGCTGACTGTTAGAGATGTATTATCAGGAAAAAACAACTTAAATCTAACAAGTGATGGAAAGTCACCACTCTACAGAGTGAATGTAACATGATCTGTCTTTCCACTAAACACTCGGGGCTGCAGAATACCATTAAACATTTAACTTTGGTCTGGAAGTGAATACAACATGAAATTCTCATGAGGCTGTGATTTACATTTTCCATTTTATCACACTGACTTTAGTTTTTCTTTATATTTTTTTATTTGTACTTGTTTTATCGTCTTTATTTCAAGCAGAGTTTGGTCAGAATGATCTTGTGTTTTTATTTATTTATTTAGATCATGTAACAAGTAAAAAATAAAACAAACAATAACAAATCAAATGAACAGTACACAGCGAATTTTCACAAACATAAATAAATATTACATGTCCGAAAAGGAGAAGTTTCTATCGTATGTGTTCCTACCCTTTCGCCATAACTCAAACAATTAAATCACATTATTGAACATACAACAAATTCCAGTGCTATTATGTTCAACTCAAACAATTACTATAAAACAATTACCTCACGTTAATCCTACCAACCCTTCCTCATCCCTCTTAAAATAATTGTTTTGTACATATTCTTGAATTTATTTACATTTGGACTTTGCTGAAGTTCTGTGTCCAAACTAATGCCGCTGAACTCCTTTATCTCAGTCCATCGAGCGAATGCTTGGCCTACATTGACCCTGGTTTTTGCCGGTCTACTGTCACTCAGCTGCTGGGACAAATAAGCAGCTGCAGTATTGGCAAACTCCATGTCACCAGTGCCAGCCTACAGTAGCTGCACCCAACAACAGACAAACCTGGCAACCCGCAATACCACCCTTAATGGCTGGTACAATGTAAACAGAACGTGACAGAAAGTCATTGTCAAACCCATCATAAAAATTTAAAATATTAATTTCGGACTAAATATATTTCTTTTTTCACGGAAAAGCGATACTTCCATTCTGTACTCCGCAAAACACCCCGTGGGTGTATTATTATTTTTTTAAATATAGCTTTTAATAAAGATTCTACATATTCAAACTTTAATTTAAAAAAAACAACAACTTATTGATATGTTTTATAAATTAATTCAGGATTTAAAACAAATAACAAAAAATAAAAAATAACCATAACAATATTTAGGCTATAGGAGTAACCTCTGGATGCTGCACGTGTGCGTCTTCGCCGCGCGTGGGCAGCATTGAGCCGGTCCGCCCCCAGCCCCTCTCTCTCTCTCTCTCTCTCTCTCTCTCTCTCTCTCTCTCTCTCTCTCTCTCTCTCCCCCCCCCCCCCCCTTTCTCACGCAGCATTAGCATTTCACCCTAAATCTCTCCACCTCAAAACACTCCGAATGGGAAGGAAATATGGCGTGAGGGAGGCGGCGGCTGACGACCACCGTTCACCGTCTTCTATCGAGCACGAGCCCCGACTGAACATGGACTTAAGGACACGCAGCGGCGCGCGTGGACAAGATCAGAGACAAGGGAGCACAAAGCGGATGGGAGAAAACGCTCGTGTCCTCGCTTAGCGTTTCTGCAACGACTCATCCTCAGACAGTCACATCTCTACAGACGCACGTTAAGGGACACAACAAGGTGGTGCGGCTGACCCAAGCCTCCCAGACTGTTTATTCATATTTATACAGAGGGGGGGTGGGATAAGCGGACTGTTGGTCCTGTTCATCTATTCATCAGTGCCATCGTCTCCGGTTGAATAAAAGACGCGAGAATGAGGTAAGCGGCGGCCAGCACCATGCGCTCTGTTTGACGCGTCATGACAGATGCGCACCGACACTGAAGCCTACAACTGCTTTTAAACATTTATCTCATAATAACATGCAACATCTAATGTGGTGAAGAACCGCAGCATCTTTAGACACCCATACCCCCTTAATCTAGACATCTTGTGGCTAATTTGCCCCCTGTATTGGGAGCATTCAGCGGCCCACCCACCGGGCCTCAGCTCCGCACAGGCGTCCTTTACCGTTCACGGTACACTCCCGATACACAAGGCGGTTAATGCTTATCACTTATGCGGTTCCCTCACCTCTATTACCCCGCTATTGTCACGACCGGACCCGCCCAGTCAATGTGCGTTCAGTGCAGGATTTAACCCAGGCTAATGTTGTCATGGAAACGACAGCATCATGTATTTCTCCACATAAGCAATACGGTGGTGCACCTGGTGGACGAAAAAAACGGTGACTGATGCACTGATCGGGATGAGTGGCTCCAGAGGGGGGGATAGGATAAGTGAGGGCGTATATATCCATGCAGTGGGAGGAGGAGGGTGTTTATTCTGGTGGTTGCCAGGCAGGTTATGACTGAGACCCCCCTCACCCCCCTCCTCACAAACGCACACCTACATAAGCCTACTCCATGTCGGATCCTCTCATGCACATACCCAGCCTGTGTGTCTCATGTTTAAATCCTTATTGTATACCCAAGGCTGTGGATGGTATTTTGAGCCTCTCCCTGCTTATGTTGGTATGCAAAATGAGGCCCAGATATTCTCTGTATTTTTGTTCTATTTATGAAACAGTCCTTTTATATTTCCACCCCCCTGCTTTCCTTTTTAGTTTGACTCCTCTGTGTCTCCGTAGCTGCAGCCTGCACCATTCTGTTTTATGGCTTCAGATTTACTCTGACAGCTCTTCTTAGATACAGTGCACTCTCTCGGCTTTTACTGTAGCTACCGGTGTTTGTCTGCATGGCTGTGTGTGTGTGTGTGTGTGCGTGTGTGTGTGTGTGTGTGTGTGTGTGTGTGTGTGTGTGTGTGTGTGTGTGTGTGTGTGTGACTGTCTGCGTGTGCAGTTGTGGTCTTACACCCTCAAGAGAGGAAAAGGAGACAGAGAGAGAGAGGGAGAAAGGGAATAATGGTAAAAAAAGAAAAAGAGAGAGAAAGTGAACAGTGCTCTCACATCTGGATTGTGTGAAGTACTATAACTCACCCCTTTTCCCACAACTGGAGCAGTAGCTGGACTGTTTTGCTCTCAGACTGTAAACATGTAAGATTCATATCATCCGATCCAGTTAGATTAACACGCCGTTTCCTCTTTTCTGTAAAGCCGTGTTGCTTGTGTCCCATCATGTGTGTGTTTGTTGTTGCCAGGGGCAGAGCTGCACTTTGACTCAAGCCCAAAAGGGAAGTCTTAAATCTCCATAAAGGAACAACACAGTGACCTGGCTCTTCATTTTTCATTTTTTTTGCAGAGTTAAGAAGATTTAATTCAATGAGATCATTTGTTCAGCGTCACTGCTTCCATTGCTGCATTTATGTAGGGGATGCACATGCATTTATGTACTGTATGTCCATGCACAGGCTCATCATGTGTGTGTGTGTGTCCATGTGCACATATGTGAGTGTAGCTGAGTTATTTTTAGTTCAGTAACTGTAGTGGTTTCATTGTGTGATGCTTCCTCACTGTTCTCCTTGTCAGCCTGGCTGCTGTCATTTGGTTGGTTGGATTCATGTGTGTGTGTGTGTGTGTGTGTGTGTGTGTGTGTGTGTGTGTGTGTGTGTGTGTGTGTGTGTGTGTGTGTGTGTGTGTGTGTGTGTGTGTGTGTGTGTGTGTGTGTGTGTGTGTGTGTGTGTGTGTGTGTGTGTGTGTGTGTGTGTGTGTGTGTGTGTGTGAGTGTGTGTGTGTGTGTGTGTGTGTGTGTGAGAAACAGTGGAAGAGGGCAAAAAGCGAGGCGTCCGTCCTTTACCATTAATGCAGGATGATTTCTGGAGCCGCCTGTTGTGGTGACTCATCGTAGGAAAGGTAAACTGAGCGTGTGCAGCCAGTGGAAGGTAAAACGCTGAGTTATGCATCTTACTGCAGGCTGCTGCTGCTGCTCCCGAGCTGATCAGAGAGCAGCTCTGCGTGAGCCAGCGTCACCGTGTACAGCCACAACACTCACATTCTCCAGGGTTTCATTGGCAGAGCCTTTCAGGGAGAGCAGTCGCAAGCAGGGTAAAGGAAAAAAGGACTTTTAACTCTCATGTAACTAAAGCAGAATAACTGGGCTGAGGATTCTCTACAAATACAGTACTAGTTTAAATATGATACCTGAATTTGCCTGAATAAAATAGTCTAAAACTGGTTAAAACTTAAATCAGCACACTGGTGATCCCCCTGACTTTTCTTCTAGCACTGTCATCAGGTCAAAATATACGGTTTTATGGCCAAGTGCCTGCAAAACAAACACCCCCCCTCAACCTCATGCCAAACTAAGATGGTGAACACTAATGATAAACTATCTGCAGAAATCAACATGTTAGCGTTGTCGTTGTGTTTTCACAGAGCCAGTATTGCGGCCTGTACACCTGTTGGAAGCTACTGGCTGTTCTACAAATGCAGATGCGCGTGCGCGTCGGTTCAGTCGGTGAAAGCCTCATCTGGCCTGCCCCATGTACAATGCTGGGATAAAACCTGACATTGTCGGAGATTCTGCGAGGGTTGAGCGATAATTCAACATGTTTATTTATCGTCTTTGAATGGAATCGTATCGTGATGAAGTCATACATCAAGAAATCACCATCTGCGCCGTCTAAACTGATAATAACAAGCACATACTGCAAAATTAAACATTTTTCCCCAAATCTGATGTGAAATATTTAGAGGAAATATCATTTGAAGATTGCAAACAGTGAGTGTACAGTTGGTTTAAAGAAATACAAACCAGTGCGTTTCTCCCCCTATCCTAGAATGATAAGACACTGTAGCCAGACCATAATCCAGTACTGACCCAGCACTGTGGAGATAAATCTGGCTATGCAAGACTAGTGAAAGATTGATTTAATGGTGGAAAATCCTGCAGGAAAAGTTGCTCAACAACTGCCTACACCGCGAAAAGAGCGTCCAACAATAAACGCAATAAAACATGTCGATATTGCCGTAGCATTGCAGAGCCCATAAGTTTGCAAAGAAAACAGGATGGTAGTTCTCATAGAACAGCTGGCAACAACATCGGGATCACATGAGTAGTATTCGTACAGGCAACTGTATGAAAGGAGCGGCTGGTGACAGAGTGGAGTGAGCTGCAGGAGGACGGCTGTGTTTTCAAATTCTAGTTGATTATTTTGTTAAGAAGTAACAAAGCTGTCAGCAGTTACTGATACGTGACATATAATGTACAGTACTTTCGTTTTGTACAAAAGTGCATACAGTAGCTCATGTGACTAGTTAATTAAGAGGGAGAATACAGACTTCATATTTGCATATTTTTCTAGATCAGTGGTTCCCCATGGGTACATAATAAATCTGAAGCGTAATAAGACGATTCAGGGTAGGAAAGCAAAAAAAATTAAAGAAATCTTCTAATTTTTTTGTGCTTTTTTCATGTGAATTGCTGGTTAGTTTTACCTTTTCAGGCATCCTAAAAAAACTGACATAAAACTGAGGAAATGATTCAAGATCAGCATTGTTTTGCAAAGTGAATACAGATAACGCGTGATCCCTCTCTCTCTCTCTCTCTCTCTCTCTCTCTGCACTTATGTACCATAATACTATATGTACTCTATACACTACAATCCATTATATCCATGCATCATATTGTAAGCTGTTCATTTTCTAGCATATCCCACATATCAAACACATAAGCTCTGTGTTGTTATAGGATTAATGATGAATCTGCATCATGTGTCTTTTCAAACAGGCCGTTCAGAAGCCTGCAGTTTAACCCTCTTTTAAACGTTGTAGTGAATATTCTGTAGTTTTATTTCCCTTCTACACATTTACACAATTTGGCCTTGGACGTACATTACCAGACTTTTCTTGTACTCCCCTGACCTTCCAGGGTCTGTGCGTTTCTTGCTGTTTTCTAAACCCACAAAGCCCCCTAATCTTTTAGTGGACTACATTGCTCTTTGTTTATTTCCCACACCTCGGCTCGCTGTGGCAAAGAAGCTTATTAATCTAAGTTTGCTTCAGCCAGATGGACCACCGGGTTGAGGACAAATTCTGATGAAGCCACAAGGAAACCACAAATGTTACACCAGATGAATGAAGTCCTTTGTTGCTTGGATATAAAACTAATCATTACATCTGCTCCTGCAGTGCGCTTAATTTTCAACTGGAAAATTGTGTCCTTTTTATAAAAGCCAAGCAGAACGAATGGAGTGGTGTGATGCTGTGTGTTTTCCCACTCCGTAGTTAATTGGTGATTAGGGGTTATGTCGTAGATGCATTTTTTTTTTTAAACTGTTACTGTAGAATCTATTTAAAGCCAAATTTTACACGCTACAGGAGGCGGGGTTGTGAAAGCACTCCTGTTTCCCATAAAGGCTAACATGTAATTTCCATCCAGTGGAAATGATTCCTCGGAGGTTGAAAGACGGCACTCCACAATCCTCAGAGCAGAGAGAGGCTACTGGTCTGCTGCGGTCACATGTTCTTCTCTCTCTCTTCCTCTCTCTCTCTCTCTCTCTCTCTCTCTCTCTCTCTCTTACATTCCCTTACTCTGTTGCAACACTCCTCATCTCTTTCGCTCGCTCCTTCCCTCCCACTCTCTCTCTCTCTCTGTGTCTCAGTCTCACGTCTGCCCTGTTGGCGTTGTGGATTTTTTGGAAAACATTTTGAGAGGATGTGAAGAAGGAGAAAGGTTGAGTTTGCTTCAGAGTCAGACAGCATGTGTACCGCTCTCTCGTCTCAGGCTGACACTTCGCCCTCTCCTCCATAATCCCCTCCTTTATACCTCCTTTCATCCTTTGCTTGAGGATTGGGCTGTCTTCTTCAGCGACATGTATTCCCTGGACGATTTTGGGTAAGCCAACGCGACTCTCTGTTCTCTTTTTAGTTTTTCTGTGCTTCTGGGGTAGTGTGAGTCTCTCCCGTGCTTCTGTTTAAAACCTGGCTCATCTTCCAGACCACAGAGTCTGTTTGCTTCTTCGCTTGTAGGATTGTTTGCGAGAAATCCTGCATTCTTCTCTGTGTCATTCTGTATATCGTTCCAGCTCTACATGCTGTTATAACAAAGCAAGTGGCTTGCGTTGGAGAGAGAGAGAGCGAGGAAAAATGGGAGAGGAAAATCTCCTCTAGGAGTTGCTGACTTTCTCTCATCTGTCTCCTTCTTTCCACCCCTCTGTCTGTGTTTTCTCTGGAGCCAGCTGTTAGCAGAGACGCCTGATTGGTTACCCCTTTAGCAATCATTTCATTGGTTCAATCTTTTCCTGGGAAGAAGGAACAAGTTTCTCCCGCTGTCTGTCAGAGCGTCCGCTCAGCTGCTCTCTGTCGTTCACAGGATGGATCCCGTCTGACTCATTGCATGTGTGAGAAAAAAACACAGGAAGAAAAGGGCTAGAGAGAGCACTAATCTCTGAATGGCTGCATGAGTGGGACTATCAAAAGCCAGATGATAGAAGGATAGAGTGTTCTCTGTGTAATATGGCCTTGGCAGATTACAGTGGGATGTGGTGATTCTTTTAAGCTCAAATACAGATGTGAAGGGCCGAGAAGGGCAGAGGAGATAACATCAGAGGTTTATGCTTGACCGCTTGCACTCTAGTAATCTACTGTAAAGTACAGTACAGTACATCACAGGGGAACCCCTCTCTCACACAGTGTGTCCATTATTTATACTGTTCATACTGACATTCAGATTGTAATAGTGCTAAATGGGACAAAAAATTAAATGATGTATAGATTAAAGCTTCATTTCTAACCATAAAGCTGCTCAACTCGTCATCTAACCCATCCCATCGTCATTTCTTCCTGTCCTTGCCCCTCTCATCCCCGAGGCAAACATGTTCTATTTAATAACACAAGATACAAAGAAAAATACAAGTCTGCTAGATTATATGACTCTACACTGACTGGGAAATCACAGAATTGTATTAAATACGGACAGATTTCCGTCTGAAGTCTTCCCCTCCTAAAGGAAGCTGTGTTTCCCTTTAAGGATCAGGATTAGGGACAGGCCTGACGAGCGCTGAGGAAGGTGGAGTGAGGCGGAGGAGAAGGAGAGGTGGGGGAAGGGTGTTCACAGGAATGGGGGTTGCCATCCATATTGTACTGTATGTGTCCATGACAATTAGCCTGGGGGCCAATTGGCATCTACAGAGATCTGTAATGAATAAGTGATGTCGTTATGGGGGTCAACATGCGGATTTCACGCCAGGAGGCTTCACTTGCTGTTTGCTGTAGATATGACACCACCAAATGATCTCCTTATATAAGGTCGAGTCCTCACAAAGCTTTCGTCTCATTTGATATAACAAGACTGTATATTGATATAAAACCAATATTGTGACTAGATGATTGTGATGTTGTCTGTTCTGAGTGACTGTAATGGACAATAAATGCCTCTATGAGCTTAACAATGGTGAAAGAACCCAGAAAAGGCTTTATTTACCTGAGGAAAGTGTTTTTTTGGGGGGGTCACTTTATGATCTGACACACCTAGAGTGCAAGAGCTTTATAGTAAGTGTTACCTTACTCAATGGGCACCCTGACATATTGTCACATTATTCTATTATCAATAATCAGGAATTGACATTGTGTGATCATCATCACTTGGAATGAGCTTTTCTATACGACAGGTATTCATGTATGAAGGAACGCAAACAGCACCAATTAACAGAGAAGACATTACACGATTGAAGGGCAATATTAAGAGTGAGCTTTTCTGTTTTCCCCAGTGAATGTTTATGGGGGATATGTTTTCTGCGACAATTTGAATATGTTCTGAGAATCATTTCTGATATGCAGGGCTGTTGCAGTTGTGTGTAAGTTTATTTCTGGTTAATATTGCATAAGCTTCCATTGGGATTGCGTTGTATTTCTTAGGAATTGTCTGAGAAAACAGAATAAAAATCAGGTTTGTCACTATGTTGACAAAGTTGAGATCTTTTGATTTTCATTTCCTCTGGTTTTGTATTTTATCGTATTTTTAGCACCCACATCTATTCATAATGTTGTTATTTTGTATTTTATTGTGTGTCTTTATATTTCCGCACAATATTTGAACGAGTTTCATGTACATTACTTCTAACAGTATATAGGTTGCATGTATCTCCCTACCACATCTCTAATGAGCAATAATGGCCGTGGGACATGGAGACTCACGTTTGATGCTCAGTGTGATCACTTGCCCTGAAGCAGATTAGCATTGCCTGTTATCATTTTTGAAATGTTAGTGAGCATGCAGTGTCTCCTCCTCGGGGCACGGCAGGCACTCGTCTGTCACGATCAAGCTTGTTAACATTTGCCGGGCCGGCCACGGCGGTGTCCTGCAGTCCAGCTGGGTGCTCGGAGCCAACGGTAATTCTGTTTGGCACAGGCGTCACTGTGAGCCTCCCAAACACAAATCCCAGTCGACTGACTCTCCTGTTCGGCCAATCACTGTTGACTGTGACCCTCGTTTAACCAATCACCAAGTGGCATTTCGTGCTGCAAGGTCCCCTGTCACAATCCAAGGCGGTGTGGCTCTGGGTTAGAGTGGAGGCCAGTGACGAGAGAGGTCAGAGTTCAAAGAGTCTGTCATCCTTACACTGGAGTAGTGTGTGTGTGTGTGTGTGTGTGTGTGTGTGTGTGTGTGTGTGTGTGTGTGCGTGTGTGCGTGTGTGCGTGCGTGCGTGCGTGCGTGCGTGCGTGCGTGCGTGCGTGCGCGCGCGAGCAAGAGAGTCTTGCTTGGCTCTTGTTGGGTGTATTTTTTGCACATTTTGATTATTTATCGTCGCCTGAAGAGCCCTATAGTTGGTTGATACGCCACTTCTAGATTTAAAGGGACCTGTGAGACATAACAAAAACACACATTATCCATTAGAGGAATTTAAAAATAATTTTATACAAGATTAGAGCAGGACATTTTTCAGATGAACAAGACTGACAGGGCGGTACAGGCATGGTTGAGATGTGCTGATACTACCTGTACTCTACAGAGTTGAGCGGTGAAATGAAAGAGAATTGAAATCTGTTGTTTTTGGGAACCACAAGGCCGGGCCTTTAATTCTATTTGCAGAGGATTTACACTGTCAGATATAATGGATCCTGCACTCTTTAACAACTGTTTGTTTGGAAAGAGTGGCTGAGTAGTTTTTTTTCACCCTTGTTAAGGAGTTCTTTTGAGAGATTTGAGAGATTCATACCAGCAAATAAGTGAAAAGGTGAAGACTGACTCGATAAAAGATTTATAAATCAGTGTCATCAGGGATCAATCAACCTGGAACTTAGCTAGCTTCCCCAGCATACTCAGCATACAGTATCCGTGTTCATATCAAATCATTTTATCATCAATTACGATGCCCAAATACTGGGGAATTCAGCAAAGATTACCAAAGTCAGGAGGACAATACATCTTGACATAATTCCATCCAACCAATAGTGGGCAGATTGGCCGAGCGCGGAGCCACAGAGCTTTCATGGGTAAAATAAAACTCCAGTGTGTAGCTGTAGTTTTAATTACTCTGGACTGCAGTCTGGACTGAGTCCCTCCAGCCAACAATAAAGCTGATGACTTCCAAAATGTCCCTCCTGTGCGTCAACTTCTGAATGACCATTGGAGTTAGTCAATTATTGAGTGGAAGTTAATGGACATTTAGTTTCCAGTTAATGTGCGTTGTACATGGTGGTGTATATTCGCCTGCTACGTCACTGTGTCCTCTGAGGTTAAGGGCATCCTAGTCAATAGGAGCTGGCCACAGTATGGGCCGCTGGTTGTTAATATAACAGCCTGTGCTTAGTACTGGGTGGCTATGGCAACAGCAGGAGTTGGGAGGGAGGGGCGGCAGTGGGGGGTAACAACATACCCCAACAACACCACACACACACACACACTCACTAAACATTAGTGTGGATGGTGGGGGGGGGGGGGATGAGGTAATCTCCCTTGGGTTAGCAGTGTGACAATAGCACAGAGGTTCAATCCCACACACACACGCTCATCTGTCAGACAACAGGCTGGTCAATGACTTCATCTCTGCCGGTCAGTCCGTCAGTCGTCTCTTTGTTGCTGGATGGATCATCCTCGTGAATGCAGTAGTACAAGAATTCACATCTGAGGGACATTTTTTTAATCACATTCCTTTTTTAAAAGTGGATGTTTTTGTTTTATTTTTGCAGCTGTTGCTCCCGTTTGTAATTTATGTGGGGGGCTCCAGCAGGAGGATTAAACTGCTTTCAGTGAGTTATACTTTTTGATGGTAATGGTTTAAAAAAAAAGGTGGACTTTGTCGAAGACTTTTTGTTCCTGTTTACCAAAATGGACATACATCGGCTCCAAGTGCTTCGTTACTGCCTCCCTCAGAGTGTCAGTGACTCAGGGTTGTTTTACAGCCACATCGCCGCCAGGTTTGTGCCGACACTTTCTGGTCATTTCTACTTTGAATTCAGTGATGAGTGATGTATAAATGAAATATCAAAGTAAACTGAAAGAAAAGTATTTTAGATTTTGTGGAAAATAAAACACAGAATATGTGCATTTACGTGTCTGGTATTTTGGGTGAACGAGGTTCGATCATTGTGTGCAGAAGAAAGCGTTGTGATTTTCCAGCAACACAGACGGAACAAATCTTTTTCCCCGTTTGTATTTTAATCAGAGCCAAAATCTTAATCTGAAATCTTAATCTGGCCGCAGAATTTAGGTTATGTTGGATTAGTTATTGTGAATTTAGCAGAAAATTTCAAACCGAACAGATCTTTGTTAATGTAATGTACAAGAGTTACGTGTCAGAAGTCGCTCTTTATTCCTCCCCCCTGGTCGCATCTTTTCAGCCAAAGCCAGAGATGCTGCCAGAGAGATGCAGCCCACACTGTGGACACCGAGCAGCTTCTTTTATTCTAAACACTCGGTAGCCTCACATAGAGCATCTCTGAATAGCAGGACTCTGTAAGCGCTCCATACATGTTTAATTTACACAAGCATAGAAGACAGCATTGCTTCTGGCTAAAATGGCAGTCTTTCAGGCCAGTGCCCTTCTCTTTCTCTCCACTTTCTGCTGGCAGGATGGATGATATGGAGAAGAGATGGAGAGAGAGGGGAGCAATGTAGGATCAAACAGCCCTGTTGGCTGTCTTGTTATCATGAGGTAGAGGAAGAAGGGAGGGGGTGGGGGGGGGGGGATTTAAAAATAAAGGACAATGAGGTTTTATGTGTATGTGCAGCTGCTGCTTAAAACTGACCTGAACCACTCACTGTGTATGTGGAGCACCAGAGCCTGCCTTAAACCTGGTGGCAGCAGCACCATGACTTCAGCCTGCTTTACATAGCTGCGATAGTCAGATAAAAAGACATATATTTCAATTATCCAGTAATTCATTCATCGATAGTTGTTTCATCTTATCGATCGATGATTGATTAATTGATAAGTGAATTTCCCTATGAATAGGTTAACTGTAACTGTTTTTTAATGTTATTACTGGGCAACAGCCTTGGTCCTTGTTAACTTCCTATTAGCTGATGTCGTTCACAGTCACTGCAACAGCTAACAGCATCTGCAACATGCTATCTTCCTGATGATATAAAGAAAAAATGCAAATCATATTCCTCAATCAATCGCTTTAGGGCAGGGAATAACAGTTTCGTACCATATCAAACATATTCTGAATAGAAAATATCAAAATATTACACAGGCTACTTAACATGAAAATAAATTGAGCATTCTCTCATCTGCAACATTGGAAACATTAATAGCAGCAACATTAAAAAAAAATCATTCCTGAATAGAAAAATACAATACTATGAGGCCGTATGCCTCACTGGCATGCTCTCTGTGAGTAGGACTGCTGACATTACCTGCCAGTCCGGTTCACTGTAGTGGCATGCAACTGTGATGTAGCTTCCTGTAGTCAAGGAAGTCCAACAGTCTGTTGCGAGGGCCACATTCGTGGTTGCAAGTTGTGTTTTCAACTCGGCCTTCTTCCTCGCGTAGCTTGCTTCCACGCGGATGGTTACGATTGTTCTAGAGGGGATATTGTACCCTTGTTCAATGTACGTTATTACCTCTCGAAATCCCTGTCCGTCACTGACATTTATCAGCAGCATGTCTGTACCATGTTACATATCCGCTGGGTAATGCCGTCTGCTTTCGCGGAGTCACACGTCCTTCGTCCCAACACTGTGGTGATAGGCTGAGAACCTCTCGCTGCCTTTAGCACGGCTGAATGTGACATATTCAGGTGGTAATTCAGTGAAGTTGTGAAGTTGTTGTACTTTAAAATGCGTCCACATATTGTGCATTTGCCGTCTTTGTCGTCATCAACCAACTTAAAGTGGCTCCATACTGGCCTCTTCATCCTGTCAGTGTACAGCTTCTCGTTTGTTTTGTTGTTGTCGTAAAGTGCGTCTGGCGTCAAGCGCGCCCTCACTTGGACAGGAGGGCGCTTGCGGGTTTGAAACGTAATTAATTGCAATTTATTTATTTGAATCAAGTAATTTCTTATCGACAAATCAATTAATTGTTTGCATCCCTAATTTCAATATTTCATTTTTGGCCTTTCATCCTCTTAATAGACAGATTTAGAAAAATGATAAAAACATCAGGAAAAGCAACAGGGGGATGCCTCTTCTAGAACTGACGGACAAGTGTCACATTTATGTCACACCTGTCATGCAAAGATATGTACCATTCTAGATTTGCCAGGTGTTTTATTCACTGGATTAAGAAAAACAGACGTCCCTGTCCTGTTATTACCTCCACAGAGGAGGTTACGTATTCATTCGGTTTGTTTGTCTGCAGGATTACGTAAAAAGTACCCACCCCATTTCCATGAAACTTGATGGAAGGATTGTAATTCATTTTCCAGCATTATATCAACATGATGACGGTCAATCACGTTCAGTCTCACCGATTTGGCCGATACTCACTTACGACTACAGGATGCTGACTGCAGTTCACTTAACGACCACCGGTGTCACTAATAACAAGGGTTTTCTGAACTTTGCACAGAAAAGAGAGTGATTATATGACCCACTAATGAAAAAACTTCTAATTGCCTTTTTGCTGAGTATTCCTGTTTTCACTTGTAATCGGAAATAGGGAACGTCCTACTTCTGAGTCAGGCTTGTACTGTAGTTAAGGGCAGAAGTGTAATAGGAACATGTGTATGTATGAGTTTAAGAGGATAACATAGTCAATAAAGTTTACAAAAGAGCCAAAAATAATAATAATTGTCAACACACTTAGTGACTGTGAATGTTACAAGATGGAGGGCTCCAAAAGAACAGGCGCACCAGCAAATACATCTTACTGTCAAAGAGGCTGCTATCCAATTTCATAGTGTAAAACTTTAAGAATAAAATCAAGGATAAAAGCAGTGGTTGAAATGCTGGCATCAACAGAGCCTGCACTACAATGTAACTGCCCATTATAGTATTTCAGTAGGTAAATATTCAGCATAAGTTAACATGGTTGTGGCTGGCCATTGTTTTGCGTTGCCTGGTTCAATAAAATGAACTGTTTTCACATTCTTAGGAGTGTCAGTATAGCTGAAATAACACTCACTAACATGTACTTCTATATATTGTAATACATGTGAATCCACACAGTCGAGAAAATGCAGAATATAGGTCATGTATTGTGTCGTGTGTGAATTAAAAGGAGCAGCGCTGCAAACTGCATAAGATTGAGCTTTTTGCACACAACTGGGACATTACGCTAAGAACATAAGCACATTAATGTGGTTTGCATTAATGCCATTAAGACGACGGTACTCTGCTCTCTCTCTCTCTCTCTCTCTGTCTGTCTCTCTCTCTCTCTCTGTGTCTCTCTCTCTGTCTGTCTGTCTCTCTCTCTCTCTCTGTGTCTCTCTCTCTGTCTGTCTGTCTCTCTCTCTCTCTCTCTCTCTCTCTCTCTCTCTCTCTCTCGCCCATTTGGGGCTTAATTGTAGCCCTTTCTGTAGTATTACGCAGTACTTTGTGAGCAGGGTTTAGGTAAACACACTATGTTGTCACAATCTGGACAGCATGACGGATCAGGGATTTTGAAGCTTGGATGACATGAGAATCTGAACTGCTCTGCTAGTATATAATAGTATTGTTGTTAGTGGGACTGTGATGCATTAGTGGAGGGGATGGAAATGTTTTATATGCTGTTAAAGCTTAGTTTTAAAGTCTTTCAATCCTCACTATTATGGTCCTTATCATAATTACTATGAAAGCACATTACTTTTATGTTCAGTATTACAGTTCACATAGAAAGTATCATACATTGTCATAGTTACAGTAGAAATACAAATGTAGAATTTGTCTCTGTATGAAAGAAAAATAGGTCTTTGGTGCAGTTGAGTTTTATTTTGTGAGCAACTGAAAAACCTGCAGTGTGAGATGTAAATAACATGCAAACAGTGTTTTAGTTGTTTAGGTTGACTCATTTGTAGTTGTTTCATTGTTTATAAAAACTTGCTTTGCTTCGCTTTCTTCCCGGGAGTTAGGTGACAATCAATAGCACTCAGTAGCCACTTAGCTTACCTTAGCATAAAGACTTGATGACGACTGATGATAAGCAGGTACAGCATAGATGTTTACCATCTTCTCCCTTCTTTAGCGTTAAAGCTCACTAATGTCTGTTATTTAGCAGAGTACAGCTGATAAGAATCTTTACCAGATGATGGTGTTGGATAAAATGTCAAGGATCACCAGAATTATGACGATGCATCCTTAGGGGAACAGCCTTCATATATGTACCCAATTTCATGGCAATCTGTACAATAGCTATTGAGATATTTCAGTCTGGACAAAGTGGTGGATTGACCAACCAATCGACATTGCCACCCAAAACAATTAAACAAAAAAAACAATAGAACTGAGTAAATGTTAAGAATCAAATTTGACATGCGTGGTAAATTGGCAGGGTTAATGGAAGTCTTCTTTAGTTTTAATTACCGTACTCCTTATGTCACAACATTACTGTAATCCTTGAAATTTGGCATCTATCATGTATCTCTTCCAAACAAGCTAACTGTGCTTAGTTTGCTCACTTACAAATGCCCGGGCTTCACACTGTTTCACAGCAATAAAGTTGGCCTGTGCTGTTTTTAGTTCCCGCAGGTCTCCTTCCCTCCGTGTGCCTGTGCACAGTACTTTCCCTATGGAGCAGATTAGAGGTCTTGTACGAGAGTTAAGTCCTAATTTAATTTAGATTTAAGACTGCAGTGAGGTAATGATCAGCCTGTCAGGCTCTGTCTCTAATCCAGGCAGTCAGACAGACCTCTTCCCTCTGTCAGCTGGACCCCAGCACCCACCCATACATGCACACACACACACACACACACACACACACACACACACACACACACACACGCGCGTGCGCGCCCATACTGTAAATGTATACACCCCCACTGTACAGGCGGCTTTGCCATGCCCCAAAATGCCCAGTAAACCCTGGAGGCTATAATCCTCATGGTGACACAATAATAACAGACAACTAACCAAATCCATACACAGTAATCAATCTATCTATGTGTGTGTGTGTGGGGGGGGGGGGGGGGGGGGCATATGTGTATCAAGGTTCAAATTAGATATACGTTAGGTATTTAGTTGTTATGTTTAGGGAAGGCATTATGTCAATGAGGTATACAAGTATAAACCTGTGTGTATGTGTGTGCCTGCTGGCCCTTTGCTAAAAATATCACTGTTATTTTGTGTGTATGTACAGTATGGGTACCATAATATACCGAGTGGGCGTTTAATTACGTATTCATGGTCTTGTTTGAAAAAAAGAGACATAATACTGAGGTCTCAGCAAGATGAGGCTATGAGTTGAAGTACAAGTTGAATGTCTGTTTGTGCTTTTCATTTCACAGCAGTCTACAAGGTCAATTGGCGTATTTACATCTCGCCTTGTGTCCAGCATAAACCCAGACTGGATGGATAACTGAGAACATGCTTACAATACATTGTGGAGTCTCTCACCACCCAAGAGAGACAGCCAGAGTTCAGATATGGCAGCATATTGCTCTGCTGACATAAACACTGTCTACTTCTATTGTTTATCAAACCTCAGATTGAGTTGTAACCCTGACACTGACTGCACGTCTCTATTATCTACTGTAGCAACCATGCATGCACAAACAGTGTAATTATCACTCCTGCTGCACTGGAAACCTCCCCGGATGCTTTCCTCTCTCTCAGCTGGCTTTCATTGTACAGGAGGTTAGGATTTTTTTAAGCGAGTTAATTAGCATGAAATAAATTGATTAACTGGCTAAGTGAAGTTCTCACCTGCTGTGCTGATTGACTTATGCACCACCAAGTTGCAGCAAATAATCAGGGTTAATTATTTGCTTTATCTGTACATCTGATAAACAGTTTTGAAATTAATTAGGATTTATTGTGTTTGCGTTCATCAAACTGTCAGGTCTCCTCTCATTATTTTAGGCATTAGTTGAGTTGAGACATGAAAGGCTGAAGTACAAAGGTGACCATGTGTTTCAGGACTCATTGATTCCCTGTTTATTTAACAAGATTTATATGCAGGTGATGGCTCTAAATGTATTTTCTTTAAAATAAAAAGTTTTGGTTTGGGAAGGATTTTTTACTCTGATCCAGTGCTAAATAAACTCTCTTTTTTTATTTTTGGTTAGTAAATTTAACTCGATTGGCCTAGTTTAGCTGGGTGTCTAATCCAGCAATAACTCTTTAGGAATGTTTCTGCTGCTGTTGCTGCAGGTGCAAGCAGGGGGTGGATTTGATAGGTTATATCTTTATTAATAGAGAAAAGGATCTACTGGGAGTACAGACATGGTGAGGCTTCCTGGTGGCTTATGGGTTCAAGTGGCAGACTATAAACATTCCTAGTTTGAGTCCAGTCAGGGACCTTTGTTGCGTGTTGTTTTTCATCTCTGTCTAGTTGACTGCATTTGAGTGGAGCTGCTACATGACCATACAAGAGCTACGCTAGGCCAACTGCACCATTCAAAAAAACATTTAAAGGGGAGCTATTATACTCTTTTTTTAGGTTCATACATGTGTTTTTATGTTTCTACTAGAACATGTTTACATGCCTTAATGTTCAAAAAAAACTTTATTTTATTATTTTATTTTTCTCATACTGCTCATGCAGGCTCTGTCTGAGATGCTCTGTTGCAGCACCTGTCTCTTTTAAGACCCCTCCCCATAAGCCCAGAATGCTCTGATTGGTCTCCTCCCCGCTGTTCCTTATTATTACCGCTAGCATGTAGCTAAACATCATTAGCAGTGGACTGTGGGGCAATAAAGCAACAATTTCTACCATCAGAAATCCCAAATTACACTTTAAAAACAAAACACAAGATAACCGGAGATGTTGTAGCAAATGTGAGCTCTCAATTTAGGGAGTAATGAACAATGCAGGCAAAAAAATATTACAGCGTTCTCTACCACTACCATGTAGCTACATGTAGTAAACAGTGGCATGTTCCACCAGAGCTGTGCTTTACTTTGTGGGCGTGTCCAGCGTGCCAGCAGATGACCTTATTTGGAAATACAAGAAGGCTTAATGTCAGACAACCAAGAAAGAAGAAAAAACTGTCTGAAAGAAGGCTTTGACAACAGTCTGTATCCTGAGCAGATCTGCTCATGGGAGGTTAGACTAGGGTGACCAGACGTCCCCGTTTTCAGTGACCTGTCCCCGGCTACTACTGTCCCCGGAAATATTCTCGGTTTTCACTGTGACTGAAAGATCCAAAAAGGTAATATAGGAAAAAAGGGGGAAAAAATGTAAACATTGACCAATCCACACGTATAGTTGCGCACCCTACGGCCAGAACAAGCCATATTTCTGGTATTTTGATTGTTGGAATAGCTGCACCAACGGGGGACCTCAGAAAATTGAAGGAAAGACAGAAAAATTGCTATTTTCCACCCACATTAACAGAAAACTGATTCAACCACCTTAAACCATATTTTTTTCTAAAAACATATACCCCTGTAACATTTTCCAGTTTAAACTCTTGTAAACTCCAAATCTTGTGAAAATCATCGGGCCTTAGTTAGGCTGATACCAGTTTATCACAGCTGGTTTTATGGATCTTCTTGATCTTAGCTACTTTGATCAGAGGGAAAATACTCATTGTTAATCAATGAGTTTGCAATTTAGGAGAAATAGGGTGAGAGAAACTGCTTTATGAATGGTAAGGGCAGTGTCCCCGTTTTAGTTTTTCAAAGACAAAAACACTACATGTTTTGAAGGTTTTTACGCCTTTGAACCAAAAATGTCCCCGGATTTTGTCTCAGAAATCTGGTCACCTTAGGTCAGACTGGTTACCCATTAACACCTTTACCTCATTATTTGAGACTTTGGTCTGTTTAGCATGAATATCAGACACTCTTACAAGACATATATATGACAGAAACAAAGGAAAAGCCTAATAGGTCCCCTTTAAAGGACTCTCATAATCCTCATAACTAGCTTTGTCACTCTACATTTTATACGGCACCACTTTTGTATCAGCGGTTCAACACACGACGACACTCTTCAAAGGGCCAACAAATCTGTGCTGGGCCGTGTTGAATGGCTCATCATTTGCCCGGGTCTGTTCGGGTGCCTTCCACTGTGAACCAGCAGAATCAAACAATTACCCTAGTAACAAAAGCTAATTGCCATGATAACAGAAACTCTGCCCTCGGGTGCTACCCAGAAAGAACACCACATACAACCCAACGCCCCAACCAACTCTATCAGCATCCAAAGGAACACTTACACAGCCTAAATACATCCAGTGATCTAATCATGAAGCTGACGAATCTTGGAGAAACTTGAAACTCTTCCTAAATATGTGCACTCAACCTTTCATGTGAACAGGTTCAGGCATAATTTCTTCCAGCACAGAGATGTCTGTTAATGGACTGAAAATACAGCCCTGCGTGTGTGTATGTGTGTGTGTTTGTGTGTGTAGGATTTGTGTGGAGGATGATGGGGTGGTGGGGGCACATATGTCTAACCATGTGTGCAGGGAAGTGCTTTGCTTAATTCAAAAGCCTGGGAATGTGGCCTCCTTTTCACCACTCAGCTATGAGGCTTATTTGACATGAGGAAGCGCTCAGTGTGGCAGAAGCCTTCATATCCTCTCTGCTCCTTTTTTTTCTCTCTGCCATCCATTCATCTCATTCTCGCTCTGTTCTCCTGGTCTTTTGTCTTCTCAACCCTCTCAGGCTGCCTTCTGAGGTGAATATTATTCAGCCTCTGTTGAAAAATCTGCTTAGTCCAACGAAACCAGGTGAAACGCTCAGACAGACGGGAGCTGTTGGCCAAATACTTTCTTAGAACCCGACTGCAACTTAAAATTCAGAATGCATTTTCTCCGCACCAGTACAAATATATTGTTACCTAATAGCAATTTTTGTGCTCTCATTAGCCTGTCAGTTGTGTGTGAAACATACATTTCTTTTTTTATTCAGGAGCTGATTGTGTGTGTGTGTGTGTGTGTGTGTGTGTGTGTGTGTGTGTGTGTGTGTGTGTGTGTGTGTGTGTGTGTGTGTGTGTGTGTGTGTGTGTGTGTGTGTGTGTGTGTGTGTGTGTGTGTGTGTGTGTGTGTGTGTGTGTGTGTGTGTGTGGTGGGGGGTTACTGATGCATTTTTAAAGATGTAGTCTGTAGAAAACCCAAGAGGGAAAATACCAGAAGGCTTAAACCATCAGAGGATTGGAACGGCCTGGTGAGAAACTACCCAAATGATCAGCTTTAGTTCTCTGCACCTCAGTGAAAACTGCTCGGAGCGGCTATAATCAATCTTTTGATATTAACTATGGTACATTTATGTGAAAGGGGTAAGATGTAGTGATGAACCCACAGAGTAATAGGGCCTGACTGCAGTTCCCATCACACTACAGAGCATTTCTGCACCTTTATGCTCAGTTTTAGGGTTTAGGAATGAAATTACATTAATGAAGGCTGATATTAAATTCTCACTTACTAGGACACTTAAAGGAATATAGCTAATGTTAATGTTATTAACACCTGTGCTTTTCTGCTTTGACCAGTCAATATGAGTGCTGTGAAAAGGGTCTTTTGCTATTTACAGAACAAGGATTCATTTCTGTGACATCTTCCACTGACATTCTCTTGTTTGTCACTCATTGCTTGTCCTTTATCATCAATGTAGCGTCTACAGAAGTGCCAAATAGCAACATTAATGGCTTATTACTTTTGCAGTCTTCACAATATCGGCGCTTCACCTCAGCCACAAGTGAGTTGAAGAGTAAGTCTGTTGCGTTACAGACATCCAGTTCGTAATACTAGATATGCAAAGGCTTTCATCAGCTCAACCACCATTGTGTTACCTCATTCGATAGGGTGACTTCTTTGTAATTCATAAATTCTAAAATAATGTTTTCTTGTTCTTTAATTTGACCTTCAGTTCTTCCTGTTATTAACGTTCCTGCTCTGAACATCTGTTTGATTCATCACGTTATTTTAATGTCACTGGTTTTGATTTTCAGCAACAGTTGACCTTTTTCAGATTGTGCTGTATCCTGCTATCCCTTCATCACAAACACGAGTCACTCTTGTTTTCTTTGCCTCTCACCTCTGTCCTCTCTCTGCTCAGTCAACCTCTTATACAGCTGAATATTCATCAAATATCCATCCACCCATCATCTTCAACCACTTGTCCCTAACGCTAGGGGCTGGAGCCGATCCCAGCTGATTGGGTGTGAGGCGGGGTACACCCATGACAGGACGCCAGTCTATCACAGGGCACGTAGAGACGAACTGAGACAGACAACCATTCACACTTACATTCACACCTACGGTAATCAGTTTACTTAACACCTGCGTGTCTTTGGACTGTGGGAGGAAGCCGGAGAACCAGAGAGAACCCACACAAGGGAGAACAGGCAAACTCCGCACTGAAGGGCCTAAGCCCGGATTCGAACCAGAAACCCTCTTGCTGTGAGGCGACAGTGCTAACCACCACATCAAGCGCAAAAAAAATGTTTTAGTCATTAGGCGTATCTGTGATGTTAGGCAGCTATCATGTGCCCTATTGTGCCTTGTGTCCTCTTTGTCATGTGACCCAGAAAGAGCCCGCCACCCTTAGTAACTCGATCACACACCAAAGCATTTAGCACACTGTCAGAAGTTTTGAGAAATTATCTGAGCTGCTGTGTGAAGATCTTGCATAGCACTTCATTTCAAGAGAAATTGTCTCAGCCAGATCTCTTCCTGTTTTTGCTCTCCATCCCATGATGTGTTGATTGAGCAATGTACTGTATGTAAAGGAGGAATGGGCGAGATGCCTGCTTTATTTCTGCTGACTGCTTGAAGAGAACTGAAACCGTTCGCTTCACGTTGGAGGCACTCCATCCCTCTGGCCCAAACTGCTCCAGAAATAGGGCCTGTTTTTGTAAGAAGATCCATCACGGGGATGCAGCCACGTCCCTCCTCCCCTCCCTGTCTTTTCCCAGTGAGGCCCTGGTGGTCTGTCGGGTCTCTGAAGTGGAGAGAAGTGTCAGTTATGTGATTAGAGAGTTTGTTAAACTTATTTAGAGATGTAGGAAACACAACATCTGTAGTTATCCTTCATGGTTTTGCATTCAGAATGGGAAGCTCTCCTCAAATGTCATGGCAGATTGTTATATCCTGCAACCAGCTTATCAGTGATGAGATTAATTATTATTTTCCACAGGAAAGGACAATTATTTGTTTTTTGTTCTCCTTATAAGGAGTTTAAGATGGCGTTTGCATGAAGTTATGGATGGATCTTTGCATCTGTGTCAGGGCTGTCAAACAGGATCTTAGATTTTATCCGGAGTGAATTCTTGGGGTCAGATTCTCTGCTATACTTGAATATATTTTAGGAACTTTGCGTTCACATCTATTTGTGTAAAAGACAAATGTGCTTCCTGTTTGATTTTGAACTTCCTGTTTGTCTGGATGGAGGATATTTATCCCATAACCATCAACATCTAGGCTCACTTGTCTTACTGACTTAGTACGTATACCCATCCACAAAACATCTGTGCTTCAGTCACTGTCATGAATAAATTGTGTTGTAATTGCTTTGATATGATATTGCTGCTGGTTAACTCGACAACAGTTGTGCAGTGGAGAATGATGGATATTTAGGGAGGGTGGCTGCAATCGTGGGAGTTGTTGCTGAAATCCATCTGTCAGGAAAGCTTTAAAGGCTTCTCCCCGAGGAACAACATGACGTTTGCTGTGCAGGTTATTTCTGATATTGTTGCATGGAAATAAACATCTTCATATCATGTGTCAAATGGGTTTTTTAACTCTGAGATTCTTAAAAAAAAAGATTTTTAGATGAAAGAAAAAATGGAAATGAAGGCATGATAATACGGAGTCCTCAGACTGTTAAATTAGTTTGAAAGCATGTGACATCTTTCATTCTGAATTCCTTACTAGTACGGTACATTTTAGGAGAAATCATCCAAAATGGAATTATCTATCACAATATTTAAGGTAAATAGCAGGTATGCAGGGTATGGTTGAATCTGCTGGAAGCACTACTGAGTTATTTGAGGCTGTTCGGACAGACCGCAAGGAAACCACAGAGCAGATGATGGCAGAAAAAGTGAGAGGAAGCCGACTGGGACCGAACCATGTGTTGGAGCAGTCCAAGGGAGTCTCTCAGGTGTCACGGTGTATTCCTCCTCACTTCCTACTGGCGTCCTTGGAAACAAGTCCCAGCCTCTGATAATCGCTGTGAAAGACAACCTCATGTGCTTCCTCATTTTATTATTTCTGCCATTTATATTGTTAATGTAATTGCACTAAATTGATAGGGGTGTAACATTACAGCGTATAATCTCATTTACTTCTGGCTCGCTATTTAATAGTCGAGTTAATAGAACAATTTATCTTACTTTTGGTCCTTGTCACCATCTCTGTCCTTTTTCATACCCTCATAACTTAAAGAGTGTCATGCTGCTGGGAAATCTCTTCAACATTGTCAGACATATCTCCAGTGTATCATTCCAAAGTATATTTTCATTCAAATTTGATATAATAGTGGTTTTAAGATGTGACTGCAAGACATATGCTACCTTATTAAAAATATCAAATAAACAAGCACGGGTTTTATGAAATTGTAAATTTTACAGCTGCAACAATCGATCAATTAATCAGTTTGTCAATCGAGAAGGAAAATAAAGACACTACATCAGCTATATGTACATTAGATATATGATAGAAACTCATATCATTGGGGTTTTCAAGTGTTTTCAAGAGATTTTAAGACGTCACTTCGGGCTCTGGGAAGTTGTGACAGGCGCTTTTCAGGCATTTCATGGATTAAACAATTCATTGGTTAATCAAGAAAATAATTGGCTGATATTAGGCCCTTTCTCACAGCCTGTTAGATGCATGAATGTTGCAAAATTTTTCGCCGTCTGTATAAAAGGTACGGACACGGACTTGGGGGGACGTTGTTCCACAGTTAATGGCGGATCTCCTTTTAGGCAGTATTGCAGAATCTCTTTGTAAAAGAGCCTAATGAAAGTAATTTGCAGCCCTGCTAAATTTTGCAGTTGCACAATTATTAGTCCGGCTCTTTTTTCCCCACCTGGTCTTATTTCCTTTTTGCTGCTGCAGTGACCTGATTTACATTTTATTCTGTCATGTCATCATATCAGCTATTGCAGAGATTTAGGCTCTGGAATAAGTTCACAGCCAGTGAGCACATCAACAATGCTCTTTAGTTTGCTTTTCTTGGCCCTAACACCTTCAGACTGCTAATGTGAGCCTGACTGCCCGAGAGCCGGTCCCTGAGGTGGTGAAAGTGAAAATTAGAGAAGCGTTTAGTCACTTCACAGGTTTTGCAAGTCAACTTCGCCTCTGCCAGTCCTCCACCTTCTAGTCAAACATAACACACACGGTTCTTTGAACTCAACAGCCATATGCGTCTTTTCGGTGAATGAATTTCCCTTTCAGCTCTGTGGTTGCGAACATGATCATCTCATGTAGCTGTGTGTTTGTGTGTGCAATGTACGAATTTTAATTTTGAACCAAGTGAGTCTTCAGCTGCTGATACGTTTGCTGATCAAACACTTGGGTTTTTAACACACTGTATCATTACCCAACACATCACACACACCCATCTGCAGTGATGCTCTAAACACTTCTTCATGTGCTGTAATGGTGCCACCACACCACAGTAAAGGCCGGGAGGGAAAGGGGAATTTTCCAGGGTTCGGTTTTAGGTTGAGGTCTTGTTGATTAGTGTTTAAAAATGGCAACCCACCTTCTCCTCAGCACACACAAGCTGCCAGATAGCTACAGAGGCAGTGTCTTCCTCCTAATGTGGTAACTGCAGTAAGGTGTGGCTCCCCACTGACCCCTCAGCTAACCAGATGATTATACAGTTACTCTATTTCACTGGCTTCATTTTATTGACCACCATAACATTTGCACTATTCTGGTCAACTGTAACAGTATGAATACCAACACTGCAGAGAAGTATCTTTGTAATCTAATATTCTCTACTTTGAACTATTGGGAACTGAACGCTGCCCACTTTCCCAGTTATTTTCTTTCATTGCTCAACTTAGTTTCTCATAAAAGTTTCTTTCATGATCGTTGTATGTCTTTAACCAAGACTGATTACTGACTAAAACACATGGATTTTGTTGTGGAACGCTGAAAAAAATGATTTACCTTTGTAAAAATAACATGGTGCTTAAATTTTCTCACTATAGAGTACTACAGGAAAGAGTCATAAAACCAGGAAATGAGTCCTGTTCACTTGTCTCTGTGTCACTCGTTTTTTTTTAATGGATTTTTGGTGTTTGGTGTTTAACACACGCTCAGGATATTTTTTATGTTTTCTCAACATAAAATACATTGGTCATACCCAACTAATTCTGAAGCTTTTATGTGTGTCAAAAAAGCAAGTGGCTGAATGAGAATACAGAGGTTGTCACTCACAACAGAGGCATATTAAATCCACTGCGCTGATTAAGTCATCATCAGCGTAGTGGTGTAGTTTGCTTTTAGCCTAATATTAGCCTTTTCCTCCAAAAGTCATAAAGTTGTGTTCATTAGTAAAGTTTGTCTTGCTCAACAAATCATAAACTTTTGTTCGCCACAGAGCTTCATTTCTGCAATAATCCAAATATCTGATAAAATAATCCCATTGGCTTTTTGTCGAGGGAACCAGGGCGATGCTAACTTCCAGCTTGGCCCACAAAAAAGGAGAGATGGACAAAAGAACCCTCAATGAGGAACTAACTGAACAATACACATCTCTCCACAGTCAGCAGAACAATGTTTTAATATTGAACTGGACTCTTCTTCTCTTCCGTCAGTGAACAGAGTATCTGCCAGGCGCGGGCCTCAGTGATGGTCTACGACGATGCCAGTAAGAAGTGGGTGCCCATCAAGCCTGGGCAACAGGGCTTCAGCCGCATCAACATCTACCACAACACTGCCAACAACACCTTTAGAGTGGTGGGCGTAAAACTACAGGACCAGCAGGTGAGAAAAAATAATCAGCATCACACTGGGGATGAGAAGACATTTTTCATGCAGTGACTTTAGAGCTCCGTTAAATGTGTGTTTAATTAAATTGAACGATTATCTGACTGATGTAAGGCGTCCACATTTGTTGTTTTCTGGCACTTCGTTATTAGTAAGTGCCGAGTTGGTTATAAAGGAGGAAATCTGGAATTTCCCAGTCATATTTCCCTCCTAGGAGTTGCAAACTCGTAATCACGATAACTCTGATATGACATGAATGCAACAGCAAAACGAGTGAGAGTTTCCACAGGTTTAAGGGAAATGTATGCCCTATTACAATTCAGGATTGTTAGGAATTTACCAGTGCAGACGTTTGTTTCTTCTTTTACGTTGGATTGGATTTTATATGATTGTTGATTAATCAACTTGATGATCTCAGAGTAAACCTGCTGCAAATAGTTCATGGTCATTATAAATTTAAAAAAAATATTGTAATATTAGATGGCGTGTGAAATTTATCCTCATTGGACATTTGAGGATACATTTGAGGTACATCTAAATCATAGAGTGGAGTGGAGCAGAGGGGCACTGGTATTAAATCTCAACAGCTGGTAAAATGTGTTGAAGAACATTAGTAAGACTCGATCCACTCCCTCAACACCAACTGCTGAGGTCCATTTAATGAAATATTTAATCAACAGCTGTCAAAAACATGTCGTCCCAGCCAGAAGCACATTATCAAATCCACAGAACATTTAAATTCACGGCTTCATTGTCCTCCCCCTGTTAAAGGTGGTGATCAACTACTCCATTGTGAAGGGCCTGAAATACAATCAGGCCACGCCGACCTTCCATCAGTGGCGTGACGCCCGCCAGGTTTATGGGCTGAACTTTGCCAGTAAGGAGGAGGCCACCACCTTCTCCAACGCCATGCTGTTCGCCCTCAACGTCCTCAGCTCGCCTGACGGTGGAGGTAAGGAGTCATGATTTATGGTTTGAATGAATCTTAATTCGCACTTTTGACCACTATTTCTGTACCTTGTTTGTATTTGACTTCCTGGCTGGCAGTGAGTTTTTCCAATGAAATGGCTCGCCTCAGTAGAGAGAGGAGAGTTTTTTTTAATCTTGTGTTGAAAATCTGTTAATGGGACCTTTTGGTTGAAATTCATCCAGCTGATTTAAACCTTCAGCTGTGAACGGTTTAAATCTATTTTTGCTCTGAATGAAAGAATGTCAGGTAACATTTAAATAATCCACACAGTCTTGAGTGTTGTCAACATGTTATGAACATGGTATTGTTTTGACTACGCAGACAATCTTTAACTGATACTTCCTCATCAAATCTGTAAAAGCAACACATTTAAAAGGCATAGTAATCTAAATTGTTGACAATTCAATGGATGTGCTACAACATTCAAACCCTGTGAAGTACTTAACTAAGCTGTACTACCCTCTGCTGGTTATCAACATGTACTGCCTCTACACACTGCACACTCAGCCAAACTCAAACAATATAGGGGCTGGTTGGTTGCTGACTGAAAATGATCCTCATTTAAAAATACATTTGTTAGTGTTTTCATTTTCATTGCAATGCATTCATGTCCAGTGCTTTCAAATCAAAATATAAACATAACTTCTCTGTTAGAGACATGTGGTTACATGAGAGGATTTGTCTTTTTTTAGGTTTTTACATAGACAGTAAATTAATTCAGTTGGAACTCTGAACTGTATTTGAAGCTCACGCCTACTCTTGGTTTACGAAATAGCGTCTGACCAGCTCTTATTACAAGCTACTTATAATCTGTGTGTGTGTGTGTGTGTGTGTGTGTGTGTGTGTGTGTGTGTGTGTGTGTGTGTGTGTGTGTGTGTGTGTGTGTGTGTGTGTGTGTGTGTGTGTGTGTGTGTGTGTGTGTGTGTGCGTGGGTGTGTGTAAGTCATGTCAAGATATTGAGAAAGAATATCTGTGAGTGTTTGCCTGCGATGTCATACCATCCCGTCCTTGTGACTCTCTTAACTGGTGGCTAAAATACCCCATATGGAGCCTGAATGTCGTTCCTCGCCATCGCTCACATGGCTGCCCTTCTGTTTTTGGGCGCATTTGGACATGAGATCATGGGCCCCGTCACGCAGGGGGGAAAGTATTCGCTTAAGTACTTGTTTAATTACGTTGTTTATGCTGTTTCTTGCTGAAATTAGTAGCACATTTACATAAAAAGTTTCATATAGTGCTGAGGTGACTGTGGAAAAATCATGCTGACTCCAGAGATTTCACCTGGTGTCCTCAGAAGGGTTTCTTCAGCCATCATCATCCTCCGTAAGTGTCGTGCTGTACAGGAACATGTGCTGCATGTTTTCCATGGTAACTGAGGTTGAGCTATTTTCTCACTATGGAGCAGTGACTGTATATCTGGGTGTGTCATACATTGTTTTGCTTACAGTTGTGGAAAGTAACTAAGTACATTTACTCAAGTGCAATTTTGCAGTACTTGAGTTTTTCCATTTTATGCAACTATACACTTATACGCTGCTACATTTCTGCTTGAAATAAACCTATTTTTATTCTCTTACATTTATCTGACAGCCATAGTTCCTCTTAAGATCAAAACATTAAAATTAAAACAAATGATTGATAAACTAACGAAATAAATACAATGCACTGTTGAATATCTTTTGTGGCCCCTTATGAAAACAAAGATAGGTCTAGTTGGACTCTTTGTCAAGTTTCAGATGTCTGTGAGTTGTGAGCACATAACCATGATTATGTGTAAGGACTTTTGTCATGCTACTGCAGAGGTTTGCTGTTATTTTGAGCAGTATTAGTAGTTAAAAAGTCGTTTTAATGCCTTCACCGTACTGCTCCGAGCTAATCAGTGTTGGCTGTTAGGGACTCTCCTGGATTTCTCCGTTTATAGTTCATACACGGAAAAAAACTGTCTCGATAGCTTATTTGAAAAAAGCCATGAGATGATTTTGCGCTGGAGTTACACTTCATTACACACAACAAGCCTTTGTGACGGAAATTTATAATTATGACTTTGTGTAACTCAAAGCACAGGACAAGTCACCCTTGTGTTCTGAGATGTTGCTGTAAACGTCAGCTGGGCTGTTTGCGCTATCTGTATTTAAACTCTACAGAAGCTGACCTTTGGGGCACTCCCAAGCAAGGAAATGATTTAGAAATAAACTTGAATGGAGAAAGCAGATCTTATTGTCTCTTCATCGTTCTTCACCTTTTAAAGGATTTTTTTGTACACATCTGCCAGGAGAGTGGAAGGCACGTCTGAAAATCCTTTGTAGAACTCAACAAAGTATTTGTTCACACACCAGGAGATTTAAAAATTTGTGATGAATTAATGGCCGTTTGTAAACTTAAACAACTATTTCCACACCAGACATCCACGGAGCATTCAGATGCAGAGTACAAACCATGATAAAAGTCAGAGAGGACTTTGAAAGATGTCATTTTGAAGTCAAAGTGGCAAAGTTATTTTTTTCCATCCGTCTCATTATCTGCTGCTTCTAAAGAGCCCGTTGTTAGAAATCTGTTTTTTATTGCGTTTGTTTACAAAAACCATGACGGAGTACATGAGAGAGGAATAGTTTATTTTTCATCATCTATCATCATCACACACACACACACTCACACACACACACACACACACACACACAGACAAACACACACACATTGGTCTCCTGGGGCCCCTTAAAATGTGTACAAGTCTGATCAGGCCCTGGCCCTGGGTTCTTCCTTCACCATGGCGACAGGCAGCGCTGTGTACCACAAACCGCATCAGGACCAGAAACACACACCTATGCAGGGATACACATGCAGGGCAGCACAACACAGGGTTATAATCGTCTCCTTCACATCATTAATGTCTACAGAAAGGCTGTGAAGCCTTTTAAGAGTAAATCCCTGAATTCTCACCTAAGAAATTACAGACTGTAGTTGTTGACAGGTGGACCTGAGAGTCAGCAGCAGGTGTGGATGAATGCACAGGCTGACATAAACTGTGACAGGGCCCCGGTTAGGCCAGACTATTTTTAATTAATTTAAAGGCCAACAGCCAAATCATGTGGCCAGGTTCATTAAATCCATGTGGTTTTCAAGCAACACATCACTGCTACGGGACAGCATAGCGGCGTAGTGCCAAAACTGAAAACACAACTGCTGAAAGAACACCAACATCCACTAAAGAAAATCCCTTAAATTGGGTAAACAGGGTATTCTGTCCTGGTGCAGGTGTTGTACCCGTTTGTTTGGAAACTAAAGGATGTTGCACGTGAAGCATTCAAGATGAGTAAGAGGGGGGCTCCACACAAAGAGTAGCCCAGGGGCCCATGACCCCCTTAATCCGCCCCTGGTCAACAGGAACATGCAGTAGCAGGTAATGTTTTTGCTGCATCTTTATATTTATCAATCATTTCTTGGAAGCGTGTGTTTCTGCAACAAATTTTGCTGCTGGTGCAAACACATACAATTAAAAACAGTGCCGTGCTGATACTTAAACAGGAGGCCTGTATTTACAAACCTGCAAGGTGCCAGAGAGCATTTCTCTCAACTCACTCGTAGCATTCATTGTTACGTTATTGTTCACTCTGCAGAGAGGAGTTTATTTGCTTTTAAACCGTCAGAATATTTGCTAAATGTAATGTCAAAGCACATAATTACCATGAGCAAACAGGCAGAGTACAGGGCAGTGTCAAAGATCAAGGGAAACGAGATCTTCCAGGTGTCATTTCTTTTTCCGTGCTCCTCATTATAGTAGCGCAACAAAAGAAATCCACTAACCAGGTCAACTGTGGCAGAATGAACGTGTATCATTATCAGCAAGTGATATCTGCATTTAGCATGTTTAGTCTGCTAAACATGGACAAAAGAACACCACATACAGATTAAGGGTCAGAAGCAAAAGTCAAGGCAATTTTATTCGGAGAAGAAAAAATGTCACACAAAAAATAAATTAAGTGGCATATTATATTTGTTCAAGCCTGTGGGTTTTATTTAATTACCTGAAAAACACTTAATTGCACTAACCTACTAACTCGGTCTGATTGGAGTTTAATAGTAAAGGTAATAAGATAAAGAGGTAAAGAATCTAGGGCAAAGGGAGTCACATTTTTGCCAAAAACCTCCTGTAGTGCTTTATCTGCTCAAAAGGACCCATTTAATGCAAAATTACAGTGAATCCAAAATTACAAAAGAGCCCAATGAAAAGCGTAGATTACATTTGCCACTGAAAAAGTCTCACAATTCACTTCCAATCCTTGCTGTGATCCAAATTGTGCCTTTCAAAACACAGTGTGAAGCCTCACGTCTACCTCATATTGGCTGCCCCCGTCGCCCAGACCGCCATACTCCAGACACAGCGAACGGAAATATCACCCGTGGGTTTTCTTGATGTCACAGCGGGCGTTGAAGTTTAATGACTGGTGATATATGATAAGTGCTCTCCCTGGATGCTCCCTGTTAATAGCCGTCCCAGAATGAGGCTCTAACTCCGTCACTCAGCGGGGGGAGCTGAGGACTGTAGTTGGTCAACAAGCAAAGTGCTAAACTGAGGTGGTCATGTGGTAACTTACATCTTTACACAATGTTGACCTAGTGACCTTAAAGCTGATAAGTTATCTTTTGTTGACAGAATTGTATTGCGAACCAATGGCATGTATTTTAGATTATGTTGAATGTGTTTTTAATTATATTCATTTGCATTATATTATATTTCTCTGTGATATTTCTATTTATTCAACTATAGATTCTTTCCTTTTGTGGTTTACAGCTGAAATTCCAGTGGCGAGCAACATGTTGGACAAATCACATTATAAACAGCTTGTTTGCGCTCTGGGGCAAAGTCACAGTTCCTCACATGAGACCTGCTGTGGTCTGTTCATTCAGTAAACACAGCTTCTCTGGCTACTGGGAATATTTTTTTATATAAGAGGATTTTAATTTTAAAGGCTTATTTACAGATGGAAATGTAATGATATGGAAATAAAGTTATCTCACACATATACAAAGACTGAAAGATGTTACACACAAACCCAGACAGAGAGGCACGGGACAACTACACATGTCAACAGGATAGAGTATAGATATATCTAATAGAGACCAATAGAGACAAAATGCAGAGTGAAAAAACAACTGTCAATGCACTTTCCAGCTGTGAAATACTGTATGTAACAAACAAAAGTTGCATAATATAGACAGGGGAGAAGAGAAAGAAAGAAGCAAGCAGAGAGGGGAGGGGGAAAGAGTAAATACAAACAGGTAAAACAACAAGTGTAGACAGGGAAAAAGGGAAAGAAATAAAGAGCAGGAGGGGAGAGAGTTTAAAGGGACAGAAGGTTGAGGTGTGAAGAGTACCAGGACTCGGCTGGGTGTTGAATAATGAAAATTGCATCAATCCTTAGACTTTACTAGCCATCCTTCAAGTGATCAGCGTGATAGTTATGTCTCTCTCTGCGCACAACTCATAACCTGTCTTTAACTAGTAATGTATCGCCCTTTCAAAGTACTATTTCTTGGTCTATGCTTCGTGTTTCTGCAGTGCTGCAGTGCTGTGTTCACACGGCAGAATTGTCATTTTACCGCGTTTTATCAATGAAAATGTGCCTCATTGAAGAAAGAAGTGATGGTAAAAGGTTCACAGGTTCAGCCGTTGTTGTTGTTTGTTTGGTTTTGACGGAGCGTTTGAAAGGGCCCTGGAGCGGAGACACCTACTCTATATTATATATATATACACATATACACACAGTATATGACTGTCTGTCTGTCTTTGGACAGACATTGTTGCCTTGATAGAATCCCGACCATGCAAGATACAATCACAAAACTTTACAGGTGTGCAGTGTGATCCACTTTACCCCCTGGCCTGATAACCATACAAGATACAGTCATGAAATGTACAGGTTTGTAGTTGAGATTAAAATGAAAGTCGAGGACGAAGATAAATATGGTCCGTGCAAGGGCGTCATTTTGGTCTCTAGTGTTTTTGTGTGGTTGATTTTCTTTTTTTCTCCCTTTTTGGCTCTCAGGTCCAGTTGTCCAGCGCCAAAATGGGCCCTCCTCAGAGGAAAACGAGGCGCAGAGGAGGTACAACTTCCAACCGCTGCATACAAGAACATACACAAAACTTTCTTTGTGCAGAAAATCATACATTAATACATATATGGAACAAGACATTTTAGATGGAAATACAAAATAGAGCGTCGTATGGCACTATTATCCCTATAAAACCCCTTCAGATCTTGATTTAAGGACTTTAGTGACTACATACAGCTGCACATCAGGCTTAATTTATCGTAAAAGATTGATTAGAAATGACAACTTAAAGAGCGGTGACATGATTTCACTTCATAGAATGATGGAGCAACATCAGATGCAAGCGCACAAGGAGAGAGAACGACGGACGTCAGGATCAGGTAAGGCTTAAACAAACACATCCACACCCAGCTACGTAACACACACACACACACACACACACACACACAAGCTGCTCGGGAGACAAAAAATAAAGGCTGCATATCATATTCTCCCAGCTACACAGGCCTTTTAGAATAAACACACTGTCAACAAACCGCTCACCAGAGCAAACTGATATTTGCTGTGCTTTGTGTTTTGTTTTGTTTTTAATGAGGGAAGTTATCAGTGTTTGGTCAGGCTGAGCACACTTTACTTTCCCAAAGCAAACAGGTGATTTCATCATTAAATACCAGAGATTCCAGACCCTGATACAATAGGTTCCTAGAGGTAAACAGGCTTTCCCGGTGTGCTTTGTGTTGGTGTTTCCCGCCTTAGTTTCAACCACTACTCCCCAGTCTGTATGCTTTTTTATCCATGCACAAATATAAATGTTCAAGTCTGCCCCGTAAATACACATTCAGACTTAAACATCCTCCTTTGTCCCTGCTGTCAGTGGCGATATCAGTTACCCCCCTGTCCCTGCAACATGCTCTACCGCCATCTCTTTCTTCCAGCTACTGTTGGGGGGAAATGCCATATGCTCTCAGACCATGGCTCAGTCATGTTGCATTCTGCTGCTTGTTCTTTTTATGATATTTTTTATGATTATTCTTATTTGCTATTGGCTTCCATTTTTTGGATTGCTCCTGATTTTCTCATCTTTACTTGCTTGGTTGCTCAGTTGGTTGCTTTTCATTCTTCTCACGTTTTTCTCTTTTCTGTTTTCCTTTGTTTGTTGCCCTCCTTCGTCCTCCTCTTCGTCTGCATCTCCTCTTCCTGTCTCTCCTCTCTATCTCTCTCTGTCTTTCTCTCTCTGCCCGTCACAGTCGTTTCCACTCTCCAATATAAAGTGTCCACCCCTCCCACCCACCCAGACACTCCTCCTGAGTACAGACAGTACAGAGCTAGCACACTGCCACCCTCCTACGTCCGCGTGGCCTCCTCCTCTCCTCCTTCCTCCGCCTCCTCCTCTCACTCTCAAGAGACAGAGTTGGGGGCTTCTAGGGACAGGGCCCAGCTCTCCTCACAGCTCTCCACCTCGCTCGCCTCAGCCTTTTCCCCAGTCCAGGCAGGAGTGACCACCCAGGGCCGACAGGTCCGTCAGATCCCCCTGTCTCCTCCCACAGCAGCCCGCCACCTACACCTTCAACAACAACAGCAACAAGAACTCATGCTCCCCCCTAAACATGGCACCTGGTCCGCCTCACATTTGCAGCAAATGTATGCACAGATGCCCCCTTCTGCCTCCCCTCCAGTTATGATGGCCATGCCTGTGAAGCAGGGTTTGCCCCAACAGCCCGCCCTCCCATTGGCTCACCCCCTTCCACCCGTGAGCACTAGGATGAAGCCCCCGCCTCTTGACCCAGGCGCCACGACAGGCCATCACCATTACCCCCAGCACCAGCCCTACCCTCACTCCAACGGCCAGCCAGACGGCTCCTACTCTCCTCACTCTCAGCATCTTCCACTCACCCCGCAGTACTGTGAGGCCGTCCCCCTGCCTCCTCTGATAGGTCAGACAGCCCCAGGCACCGCCCCCAGCCACCCACCCCAGTACCCATCCACCTTCCACCCTCAGCAGCAACTGCATCCACAACAACAACCGCAGCAGGTGTACCACCAGCAGGCCCAGCCCCCCACCACCACTTCCTACTCCTCCTCGCCCCCCTCTTACACTGCCATGTCTGATGGGGGCTCACCCAAGAAGACCCCCTCCCCCGTCCCCCAGCAGGCCCTCATGGTCAGCAGCAGTAAGTATGAGGAGAGAGGAGGAGGTAGTCTCTTAGCAATGGGATGTGTGTGTGTGTGTGTGTGCGTGTGCGTGTGCGTGTGCGTGTGCGTGTGTGTGTGTGTGTATGTATTTTCACTCTTGTAAAGGCACCTCACCCATAATGTGTCATGCACACGACGCATCAGCACTTAAAGCCCCTTCACACCCATAGTGCACCTCCACACAGGTGTTCTCGCTGACGTTGACCGATTAGATCTGTTCTCAGGACTGTGAGGGCAGATCAGACGGTATTTATTATTTATTTAATCCGTTTATTTATACACACATACTCTGTTTGATCTGTCTGTCGCACTTTATTTTGTCATCATTGTCACATTATCGTCACACGGTTATGCAGCTGCAGGCGGGGACTGTTCTGAAAGCTCTGCTCGATGGTACGTTCAAGGGGTTATTTAATTGTTTTTTTTGCCTGCCAGTGTCACTTTGACATGCGATGTTGCAAGCACGGACATTGTGAAAGGAAAGTATGACTCTTAGGCTTAAGTACTTTGTTGCTTTAAGCTTTTGCAAACATTTGAGATTCCCACATGCACATACTGAACCACCAGGTTTTCAAAACTGTCCCCATTTGCAGCTTTATTACTCTGAGACAATAATGGAGCTTTCATACTGCTCTAAAATGAAATAAAAACAATGGCTGCCTAAAAGGAAGAAAATATAAAAACTTTATTTATGTATGTATATAATGTGCCAATTTACCAAATAACCACGCTGCACATTAATTCCTCTAGTGTGTAAATCATTGCCCAGTGGCCATTAGTCTTCTAGTAAGCAGTTGTTAGGTGTTTGTTATACAGTGAGAGTGTGTATATCATTCCTCAGACGGTCTTCATCCAACCTTCCAAGGGGCGTATAAGGTCAATAAACCATACGGCTGTTAACCAATATGGAATTTTGCCCCTCCCAGGTCCCCCTGTCTCTGCAGGTCACCCATCTATGCTTTCTGTGGCGCCTCCTCCAGCAGCAGTTCCAGCACCCATGGCTGGTCCTCCAGCCCCACCACCGCCACCGGGTCCACCGCCCCCTATGGCAGTGCCCCCACCCATGCCCCCTCCACTGCCCACTGGTGGAGGGCCTCCTGGGGGCCCGCCCGGGGCCCAGAACCAACCCTCAGGACTGGCTGCAGCACTGGCTGGGGCCAAACTACGTAAAGTACATAGGGTGAGCCTTAAAGCTCGGGAGTTGTAGATCCAGTCCTTCTGGTTTTGAGTTTATCAGCAGTTAAGTGTTGACGCTTTGTTATTTGTATATTTTATGGAGGAAAGGCAGCTGGGGGGACAAAGAGTGCTCTTAGTCAACAACCCCCACAGTAAAAAGAAAAAACTGCAAACCATTTTAATTATGTGTTCTTCAGGATGAGAGCAGTCCGCCCGGGTCTGGAGGCAAAAGTGACTCCAACCGATCTAGTGGTGGCAGTGGAGGTGGTGGGGAGGGACTGATGCAGGAGATGAATGCCTTACTAGCTCGCAGGTGAAACAGCTACTCAAACACACACACACCCATCACCTTTCCCTTGAATAGATAATGCAGAGACGCATGAGAAAAGACCTGCTCTAACACATATTTAACTGCTATGTTCATTTTGGTCTTCCTGCTTCTGCTTGACTTGCAGTAGATGTTTATCCCAAAAATTAAAAAACAAAAAAGCTCTTGTACTAGTATTTTATTCCCCAGTCTTCCTGTACCAGTTACTAAATTATTTGTGTGTGTGTGTGTGTGTGTGTGTGTGTGTGTGTGTGTGTGTGTGTGTGTGTGTGTGTGTGTGTGTGTGTGTGTGTGTGTGTGTGTGTGTGTGTGTGTGTGTGTGTGTGTGTGTGTGTGTGTGTGTGTGTGTGTGTGCGTGCTGTTTGCTCATGTACTCGTTTCTCCCTCTCATAGACGGAAAGCCTCAGAGAAACCTGATGAAGTAAGTCTTGTGCCTTAAAGGAATAGTTGTTAGAGGAGAAGACTGTTACCACTCTCAGATCTGTCTGTTGAATATGGACCTGGAGGGGGTTTTGTGCCAGACTTTTGTTTGACTGGGTAGTTTACCAGGAAAATAGGAAACTTTCTTTTTTAATTAGGGAGCTTTTGAGGTGCTGGTAGACGTATTTTGGTGCAGTTGAACTATTCCTTTAAAATCTTGCCTTATATGTTCCCTCTTACAGTAAAGCTGATTTAATCTTGTGTACTCATAATTCATTTATCTCTCTCCTGCAGGACGACTCTGGTGGTCGAGGGCCAGGTCTGCAGAACTCAACAGGTACAAAACAAACCTTCTCACTCGATTATTGTATAGCACAGATAATGCATTAGTCCTGCTAACTACAGCTTTTAAGATACCCTCTGCTCTGCTGTTTCACACTTGTCTGAATCAGTGTCATTTATTTTTTTTCTTTACTTCACTTTCCCCTTTGACAGATGCTGTGAAGAAGCCATGGGAACGATCTAACTCTGTAGAAAAGTCCTCCCTGGTGTCCAGGTCGGTAGATACGAGGAGGAGGAGTAGAAGGACTGTGTACCGAAATAGCAAACCTCTAGCATTAACCTCAGGGATTTCAGAATAAATCTCATCCTTTGTATTACAGGCAGTGGTGCAAGTAACAAAAATGAAATATTGATTTAAGAATAATTATCTAAACTGTGGATACATTTAACCAGAAAAAAACCTTTAACAGCGCATAATCCTTAAAGATATAGCATGTAATGTTCATTCACAGTTTACTTGTGTTTCCCTTATACATTTTATTTTTATGTTGCATTGTTGAGGGAGCCTGAGACTTGTGCATATGCCAAATAAACTATCTTGAATCTGGACTATTGAATCCTCTTGTGTTGCAGAGTGAGACCCATCGGCAGCACTAGTGAATCAGACACAGAGTTCGACAGGATGAAACAGGTTGGCGTCATCAACATCTGTTTTTTTATATACGTATGGGTTTTGGAGAATAACTGTTTTATTTTACACACATTGTGTTGTTGAACTCACGAGCGGGTCTTTCTTGTTATGCAGGAAATTTTGGATGAAGTTGTACGCGAGTTGCATAAAGTGAAAGATGAAATCATTAATGGTAAGCAGTGCGGTGCCTGTAAAGTTCATTGTCGTATCCAGGAGCATAAAGCATATGTTTTATCTTTAATCTTTTCCACTCACCGGCAGTAAAATGGAATTACTAGTCCTCACATAAAAAGCTTGTTCACACCATGAGTAACATTTCTATATTTTAACACACAAATACATGACTGGTAAAGTATGAGTGCAAATGAAATCCCCTACTCTCTCAAATGCGTCCTTTTCTTGCAGCCATCAGACAAGAAATCGGCAGAATCAGTACGTCCTAATCTCATGTGAGCAACAGTAGGAGGAGAGCAAGTAGGGGGAGCTGGAGGAGGATGGACATGCAGATGCACAGACGCGAGGACCATGGGGGAATGTTCTCTCAATGTTTCTGTGACCTCGCGACGCCACAATGCAAAGTTGCAGAGATGTTGTGCCAACATTTGAGTCTGCTGGACAGCGAAAAATGGAAGAAAGAAACAGAGAGAAAGTGTTGATGAGACAGAGGAGCAGAAGAAACAGTAGAACGGATGAAGACAGATAAAAGGACTGACGAACTCAAACAGAGGATGCAAAATATACTAAAAGATCAATTGAGGGATGGACAGACATTCGTGCTGAGTTTGGTGTTGTGGTCCTCTCTGTGCACCTATAGACTCAGTCAGCCCAGTGTTGCAATTCTTTGTTCTCTGTTCAGTCTTAAGAAGAAAATATTTTTGTTTTCTAAGTTTTTACTGTTTTATTATTTAAAAACTGTGGTGATAATGATGATGCTATTGATGACAATGAGTATTTTATTGATATAGAAGGAGAAAGGAATCTTGCACACCATTTATGTCAGTCTTTTATATATATATATATTATTTTTGTTTAGTTTATCCCTAACTATTTCATAATAACAAGCACAATAATGGGCATAATGGTGCTGCAGACTCACCTGCCCTTGACTGGCATATTTAAAAAAGAAAAAAGAAAAAAAAACAGGCTTTTTATGACCTTGTTCATACTGGTGTTGTTTGTCTAACATTTTCTCTACAGAGATGTTGGAAACTTTGAACCACAATTAGCCACTTAAATTACCTCTCTCTTCCACATCTGAGGCTTGAAGATATAGCAAATGAGAAATTGATTTTTTTGGTGGGGTAATTAATCAAATAACACTCAATATTTGCTTTCACAATAGTTTGCTCTACAACCCCAGTGTGACTGAGTTACACGTTTCTCTCTACCTGTTCAGATGTGCGAGATCATTGAAACTTGGGGATCATTCACAAAACAGGCTGATAACTGTAAATGTGCCACCTGGTTTTACCTAGATATGAAACAATGTAGTACTCTCTATTAGCCATCCTATGCTTTGTGAACCTCCCAAGTATGCATGAAACCCCATCTATATGAATTTGTTTTTTATTTGGTTTGAAGAGAAAAAAAATGACGGTGGTACATTTATCATAGTGGTTTGTTTCCATGAAGATTCCCCTTTCTATATACGAGATGTTGAACTTGATATTGGTAGCAATGTGAAAAAAAAATAAAAGGGGGTTGCTCTGGCAATATGCAAATCTTACCTAGATAAGAATGTGCAGAAAGTGAATGGTAGGCCTATGTGATGGTAGCTAAATGTGTCTTTGAAGGAAGGAATTGGTTGAATATCAGTTGTTACATTCTATAGTATCCACTCTGTCCGCTCTCAACTACGTTCTGATTTTAAAAATGGAAGTAAACTCATTCGAACAAAAACAATAGACGTGTCAACCATCTCAGATCCTACTGTGTGCGTGTGTGTGCGCGCGTGCGTGTGTGTGTGTGTGTGTGTGGAAAGTTCACCTCATGGTTTTCACCTCTAGGGAATATTTTAATTACGTTTAAAGGGGACCTATGACACTCATTTCCAGGTTCATACTTGCTTTAATGTTCAAAAAACACATTTGTTTTGTTATTTTTGCGCCTGTCGCTTTAAACTCCGTCTGCTCTGATTGGTCGGTGTTTTTGGATCTGTGCTCTTGCCACATGCTACCTCCGACCCACCTTTACTCTGCCCCTGACTGACCTGTACTCGTTGAAAGATTAGTTAGGGTTAGGGTGAGAATATCAGGGTAAGACAGTCGGAGGCAAAGTAGACCGGGTCATGCCTTCAAAATCGTAAGAAAAATTTTTTGCATACTGTCCGTCATTGCAACAGGGGACTTCTTGTAATGGAGTACAGCAGCACTTTCTGCTATGCAATATTACCATGAAGCCAAAAATGAAGAAAAAAAAAAAACAACATTTCCTGATGAGAGCATACATGTATCAGTGTATGTAAACACTGCAGTAGTATGCCAGGAGCAGATCACCGTATAAAGAGATTCGGCACAGGTTGACGCAAGCTCAAGTTGAGAGCATAAATAAACTGTGTTCAGAAGGGTCAGAAATTTGAGCTCTTCGCTTACAGGTATTACTTTCACATACGTCTATGTTTATGACGCTTTTGCTACGTTTAATACGGACATTGTAACATAATATATATGACAGGACATAAGGAAAAGAATAATAGGTCCTCTTTAAATTAAAAAGGAAAATTTCACATCTGGTTACCACAAAACAGACAGACATTTCAGACAGAAATGGAAAAATAACCACAAAGTATTCTTTATAGTTCTTACACGGATCTTTTAAATAGAAACAACATCAATCACAACACAAATAGTTTGTATATACAAGAGGGGGGGCAAAATAACAGAAGCCCTATACAATAGCTCTGGAGTAATTCCTTATTTGGCGTGTAATGTTTAAATTCATAAGTCAGAAGTGTTGATTTGCCGTGGTTTGTGAAGGGCCAGTGGTCACAGGAAGAGCGCAAAATCAAATGACCACTGGGTTAATTCAGCGCCCCTGACCGTTAAAACATTATGAGACTCAAACTGGAAATTTCTAAATAACTCCTTTTTTGCATTACACAGTGTTTCTGTTATTCGGTCCTCTCCTTGTAGATGTAATCAAACGGTTTACAGCATGATGGAGCTGCAAACAAGCAGAATGGGGTGTCACTGAAGAAAAGGCTCTTCTTACTGAAAGGTAAGTTTCAATGCTCATTTTCCACCTCAGCCCTGTTTTGCATGAAGGATTCAAAATTATATTTGGTAATCTGAGAGGCTTCAAGTGCCTCGACTTTCACATTCAGAACGGCATAATGCTTGTGGGCAGGAAAAGAAAACCACAGTTGATGACATATATGACTTTATCCTATAGAAATTACTTTTTTTCTTTCTGTTGAAATATTATATGAATCCCGTTGATGGGCCATCTATTTAGAGCAGGAACAGAAGCATGAAGAGCTGCATCTGAATTCTCCTTGTGTACGTTGCCTGAAATGTGCACATTCGTGTGGCCTATAGACCCTAAAGCACAAGACTGATTAAACATGTCCAACATGTTAGAAAGTTGACCACACACTACGTGGGGGGAAAAAATAAACATTTAAACTGTGGAGTGTGATGATATTTCATAGTGGTCCATAGATTTTTAACTCACGTTCCTGTTCAAAGGGAAACATAATCACTCACAGGTCTATCCCTGCTTGTTTAGCTTGTACTCCCGTTTGATTCTGGCATAGGGGCCGATGCTATCGTCGAACACAAAGTCCCATAAAACCCGGATCCATGACGTGTGTTGAGGTAGGAAGTCGTAATACTCTGCTGCGATTTGCCTGACCTGCCAATAAAAAAAAATAACACGAGTGAGAATAAAGGCACCTTTTTTCGCTACAACAATCAGGTACAGATGTTTGAATCCTTTATTCTATCACTTTTCTATCTAAAGAATTATTATATTCCCTCTTAAGAATACAAATAGCTCATAAACTATGGAATTTTCAAACTAACAGTTAAATGAAAGCATGTCAGCTCTGTCAAAAGGCCGGCATCTCACTTTGAATCTCCCCTGGTGGTGCAAGAGAGGCAGCAGTTAATCATTTACATAACCCAGCCAGATAAATATTTGCACTTGTTAGATAAAATCTGACATGTGGCATTTGCAAATACCTTTTTGTTTAGATTCTGAATGACGGGAGAGGCCCGTTTTATCTGCCCACACCTTGTGAAAAAGATGACTTGAGTCCAGAGTTTACCTGCTGGAAATGTAGTAATTATTGATTACAATAACACAGTCTTACCTGAGGTAGTTTACTGCCAGGTATGCTCGGGAAGTCATGGTGCTCCATGTGATACCCAACATTGAAGGTGATCCAGTTCAGTGGTCCATAGTAAGAATATGTCTCGTGTCCCTTCAGAAACATGTAATGCTCAGCTATGAAATGTCCAGAGATAGGATGCAGTCCCATACACAAGATAGAACCTGCGATGAGGTAAACAATAGGCTTCAGCCCCCATAGATGGTAGATGATTAAGTCTGCTATGAGCTGAACAGCCGCGTTAAGGATCTCCAGCTGACCCACTGGTTTAGGATTGACCACCAATGGGCGGAGAGCGTAGAAGAGGGGCTGGAGGAAGAGCCAGAGGACCTTCCTGGCAGGGGTGCAGAAGAACCATCCCTCAATGTCTGTAGGGATGTCAACATCCAGCTGGTCCCCACCAAGATACCGATGGTGGTCTATGTGGTACTTCTTAAAGGAGGCAGAGTAAGGCAACCCAATGGGCAGGTTGGCCCACATGGCAAACCAGCGGTTCCACTTTGCCAGCTTGTTGCCAAAGGCCACGTTGTGAGAGATATCGTGGATAGCCAGAGTCAGGGAGTGGTTGATGCAGCCTCCGAAGGCGTAAGCCCAGAAGAAGATCCACTTCCAGGAGAGGTCATGGACCAAGTAGCAGGCCAGGAGCTGGGTCAGGACCATACCTGATACCACCCACTTCAGCTGGGGATCCGGACCCATCAGGGACTTGATCTCTGGATATTTGGCTGAGGAGTGAAGAAGACAGAAAAGGGAGGCGAGATAGAAAGAAGAAGGAACAGAAGAGGATTAACGATTAAGGAGAAGAAAAAGGTATGGAGTTTAAAAGCAGAAGGTAGTAAATGGGGACACATGGAAATAGTGGATTTGTGGGAGATGTGGAAGGGAAGAGGAAAACACTAAAGATTAATTTCATTTTAGGATATAAGGAAAGTAAAATATCCAGCAGGGAAACACCCTTCCCTGTTTTCAAAAACATATTCTCAACTACCGACACTGAGTATCCCAAAGAACACAATCAAGTATATTGTATGGTACATGTCCTTCTCCTGGGAAGGGCCTGCTGACAAAAGCCATTTTTAATTGGCGGAGGTGTTGTTTTGCTGAGGGAGATAAAACTGAGGAAGATAAAAGGGAGTGGTTCCCAAACATTCACAGTTACGAAATAGCTTGGTTTAGTTCTTAGTTTTTATAACTCATGATAAAAGACTCATTAGGACATACAGGTTTGGATGTGTCACACTGGACACATCCAACTCAGTGGGTTAAGGAGCATATCCCATCATGCATTCACAGAAAGATAGCAATGCACCATCAGGTGATTGCTCATGCAAATCTGACCTGCTTCTTTGCTTTGAGCACACTTGTGTAATGCCCCTATGCAAATTGGGCTCGTTCTGGTGAAAGGGTTTGAGCTGCGTTTCTGCTGCAGGTAGGTCTCCCATTTACTGACCAAACCCTTCGTCAACCCTTTGTTAATGTTTAGCCAAAAGCCAATTCCCTACTGCCCCCTAATGGACACTCTCTTTAAAAATGTATCATAAATCTTTCATATCTTTATCACATGTACCTTCTGTATGATTTGATCTTACGTCCATTTGCATTTGCTATTTATAGGTATGTTTATTGGGTACATCTTCAAGTATTGGCCCGAAACAGGACATAAAGTTCAATCACCAGACGTCATAAAAGACTGTTTAAACTGCTTAAAGCCGCCGTGCAGAACAAACAGCCATCACTGGATTTCAACTTCACCATGTCAGCCACAAGTCATTCCATTTATGATCACTTACCTGTATACGGTTTCAGCCTCAGGTTTCAAAAAGGAATTATTTCAGGTTTAACTGCACGCAACAAGTCAAGGTCACACTTGAACCGTGCATTATTCATTGCTTAAATGTTCTACAGCTGCTCAAAATGACCGACTATCAGGCGGCGTACAGTTATTGATCATCCGTGAGACCTCTGCTGCAATGGTAGGTGTTTATAATATAAAGTTTATGGCGTGCAAAGTTGAGCCACAATGGGCTGCAATCATGCCAAACTACATAAAACCACTGGTCAATAACACATATCCCACATGGTGGAGTAAAAAGAAGGGAGGTCCCCTGACACTCTCCCATCAGGGCGGGGCAGAGGATAATTAAACAAAAAAAACACTTTTAATTATTCAACGCTCGGTGGTGTAAAACAACCCATCACCTTCTAAATGTGCTTCTTTCACCAGGAGCAACTGCTGGAACGAAGCCGGGATCAAATGTAAATCCACAGGTTTAGATCTTGTTCATCTAAACTGTTTCAGAATAGATAAGATTACCAAAGCCAACTGCTCTTCATATAGATTTGATTTCCTTGAAAAAAGTGAGAAAATAACAACGATCATGCATTCGATACACGGTTTAGATAAATGTTCTCTTGCAACTAATAACAACAGATGTGGTTGAAGAGGGTTAACTGAATAACGGTTACTCTTTCAAGGTTCCTCCCATATTCAAACACTCTCACAAAGACTTTCTTCTCACCTTTAAATACAAATGGGTTTTATTTATTTATTTTGGGTCAAGTCCCTTGAAATTGGTCATCTTGTTTTGTATTGCACCTGTGTTTGTCATGAGCAGGAAATGTGTCTTGTTACCTAGCAAGCCTAGGGGCATTGTCAACTGCACCTGCTATCAATATGCTGCTATTGTCTCCCATGACAGCGAAAAAATATTTTTAAAGTATTTAATGGTTAAGTGAGACTGAAGCATAGACCTACCATACCTGGACGTGGATGATCTGCACTCCATTCACTTGCACCAAACTGTATCTACACTTTAATATCATGCCTTTTGCTCTCTCTAGAGTCTTTATGTGACCTTTGCTGACGAAAATGCCATAAAAATGCTGAAAATAATGCAACCTGGAAGTTTAAATCAACTGTGAGAGAAAGACATGCAAAAAACATCCATGATTGTTTAATATTTAAAATGTTTATACCTACTCTTGCACATTTAGTTTGGCTGATATCCTCATCAAGTTTGAAATAAGATTTTTACTTGTGCTTTAAAATAAATATAGTGCGACTTCCATTAACATGTAAGTTAATTACTCAAATTTGTGTTTATCCTGTCAGTTTCTGTCTCCCCCGCATCCTCTGTGGACATTTAGCTCTTTAAGCAACAACTAGTAAACAGGTTTAACCGGCTACGACCTAAGAGAAAAAGGCTTTAGTCCAGAGAAAAAAACTTATAACATATTAGACAAACTAACCAGGAATTTAACCCAGCAGTTTTCTCAGTGCTGACACAGATTTTAAATTTTCCATCATGTCTTACCCAGGATTTCTTTTCTCCTTGAAGTGTGCGGCTGGTCATTGTAGACCCATTCAAAGTCGCCTCTTCCACCTGTCTTCCCCATGGCTCCCCGTCTTGTGTGTGAGGCAACCGGCTCTGTGGCGTTATGTGTGTCATCAAAGCTCGCAGTATCGGGACACACCCACTCACACAGGTCGACAGGCTGCAGGTGTGATCGCAAACTCCTCCCCCGAGCTGAGGGAAGGGACGTCGGCTCTGGTTGGCTGCTCGTCTTCTGAACTGTACGAAACCTTTGGCTCCCTAACATGCCAGCCAGCCCATATTTACATTCATTTAATAGACACTGCAGGCTATTGATACTAGCCTACATATTAAGAGAAATGCTATGAGTATTGCCAAATGAATATTTAAAAAAGAAAGAAAGAAAGAAATACAGCCCAGACATCTTGCTCTGCAACCAAGACCACATAGGCTTTTTATTTTTACTACATAACTACATTTGTGAGAATACTATACGATAACTTTTTATGACCCTTTTTAATGGCTTTTTATGATCTTTTTTTATGGCATAGCCTGCTATACTATGACTTTTAATGACGTTTTATGATATATCATACTATCACTTTTAATGTATTTCTTATGACATAAATATTTATATAAATACAGCTATATATATATATATGTATACATAAATACAACATTAAAAAGTCATAGTGTCAAAACTTTCACTAAAAAATGATGGTTTAGGCTGTAGGCTGTCATAGAAAAGGCCATTGTATAGTGTGACATACAAAATGCCACATTATAGAAAGTCACATTTTATAATGTCATAAAAATGTAATGAAAAAGTCATGGTATTTCATAAAAAATAGTTCATTGTGTCAACAAAATATCACGAAAAAGTCATAGAATAGTATGTAATTTAAAAAGTCATGAAAAAAGTCATAGAAGAGTATTTCATAAAAAAATATGAAAAAAGTAATAGTATAGTATGTCATAAAAAATATCATGAAAAAGGTCATAGTATAGTATATCATTTTAAAATCATGAAAAAGTCACATTATATTATGTCATAAAATATCTTGAAAAATGTATAGTATATAGTAGTGTATGGAATTTTAAAAAACATTAAAAAATGCATAATATAGTATGTAATAATAAACCAGGGCCTGATTAAAGGCTGAAGGAATAAGACGCTGTAAGCATGAGGCTGTAGTTGTGTTTTGAATTTCACATTTGAACGGGACTTCTTCATTCCTAAATCACGCGAGACTTCAAAACTGGAGCATTGTGGCGACGAGAATACACCAGTGTAGACTACAGTTGTCGGAGAGGGAGGAGGAAAGGCTGAGTGTTAGACAGGAAGGAACGAGAGTGGGTAAATAAATAGCATATAAGCAGGAGGAAATACAAATTGAATCATGGCGTCGGGGGACACCCTGTACATAGAAGCGGACGGGTCCGAAATGCCGGCAGAAATAGTGGAGCTGCATGAAATAGAAGTGGAGACAATCGAGACAACAGTCGTGGGAGACGACGGTGAACACCAGCCGATGATCGCCTTACAGCCTCTGGACGCGGATGATCCACACTCCTTTCACTCGCACCAAGAGGTGATTTTGGTGCAAACGAGAGAGGAGGTGGTGGGCGAGGATGACTCTGAATTGCACACGGACGACGGGTTTGAGGACCAAATCCTCATCCCGGTGCCCGCCGTGGAGGAGGACTACATCGAACAGACTCTCGTTGCTGTCGCCGGGAGAAGCTCGTCGACAGGCCGGATGAAGAGAGCTGGAAGCGGGAAGAAAGCGGGCAAAAAGAGCTACCTGGGCGGGGGAGAAATGGGCAGAAAGTGGGAACAGAAGCAGGTCCAGATAAAGACTTTGGAGGGGGAGTTTTCAGTGACTATGTGGGCATCGGGTAAGTTCAAGAGTCCTGGGTGAATTCTTTCAAGCTCGCTTTGTTCTCAGCGTGTGTGCCGTGTCACTGCGCCTGGTGAGGGGCCTTGTCCTCCGCTAAAAGTAGGAACTATTTCCCAACTCGGAGACACTTAAAATCCTTTTGAAATGTTTTTGTTTTTATGGGAAGCCATGTTTTTATGTGTCGATGGGCGCCGCCATATTTCCCCGGTCTAGAAAAGTATGGCGGCCCGAAAAAATGGCGTTTATTTGGCCGACGAAGATGGCGGCGAGAGTGGGATCGAGTGCAGCTGGCTCCGCTAGGCCGCTGTGGCGCAGTTCAGTGCAACGGCTGCGCTGGTGGTGCGTTCAGGAACAGCTTACACTTTGAACGTCCGTGGCTTCAAACACACTTTTTATTGAAGTATAAACATTACTTCCCTTACATGTTCCAGAGTTATACACAATGTCACACGTGTATTTCAGAATGTTGAAATAGACATAAATTAAAATGTACCAGGGCAGTAAAACATAAAAAAAGAAATGAAGGATAACAAAAACAGTCTGCTAAACTAATGGATTCAATTTGAAATGCTAAATGATGTAGTAGCTTTTGCCAATTTATCATTCTTTAGTTTTCTAAAGTGATGAATTATGATTTAAAATCCGAATCTTTAAAAATATAAAAAGAAGGTATTTTGTTAAGCCAAGATAGTTATCATATTATATTATGCAAGTGTCATCTGCCTAATATTTGGGATTGTTAATAAGTAATAAATCAATCAATCGTTGTTAGTATTACATTTTTTACAAAGCATTTTGAAGGGTACTTCTGTAAATCAAACCAAAAAGAAGCAACATGAAAACATCAACAAAACATGTTCAATAGTCTCCCCCTCGCAATCACAAAAAGGGCATCTGTTATTTACAGTAGGAACGTAACAGACCTCGTTCATATGGTTCAAACAAACTAGATCCTGCATCCAAAAGTAGTTCATGTACATCAGCCTGGGACAGGATCATTTATTTGAGATGAGCTTTAAAGTCATCACACTAAATCCCAGTGCCATATAGTGACATATGTTTGAAGGTGTCAAATTCCTAAAAACACAACAAACCTGTGTCTCAATTTGTAAAAATGACATTTGAGATGTTCGTAGTGCTCCTTCACCATTTCAGCCTCATTAGCAAAATGGAAGATATCAAATAAAACCAAAATTATTGCATATTTGCAAAGGTATGTGCATGACTAAATATTACTTTCATCAGTGCAGCATATGTTTGTTGAATACAGACCTTCAAGCCAAAATCTGTAATTCTCATTCTGTGTTTCTATTGGTAGTAAATAAGTAACAGAGTAGCAGGAAAAAACGTTTTTAGCTCTAAATTGCTTTTATCATTTAATCAATTCTTTCCACATTCTAGTACTGTTTTAATTATCAGCACCTCTATTCCTCTCATTCAGATGACAAGAAGGACATCGACCATGAGGAACAAATCGCAGGTGAAAACTCTCCTCCGGATTATTCTGAATACATGACGGGGAAGAAGCTTCCGCCTGGAGGCATCCCGGGCATTGACCTCTCAGACCCCAAACAGCTGGCAGAGTTTGCACGGTAAGTGGAAATGTTGATGTTTATCTTCACTCAGGCCGTATAATGTTAATATATTGTAATGTAGGGATGTGGGTAGTTGTGTATATACATCTATAATGATGCAATCATTTATTTCTGCTTAGGATCAATAAAGTATTTTTATTCTATTCTGTTGCAGAATGAAGCCAAGAAAAGTAAAAGAAGACGACGCACCGAGGACGATAGCCTGTCCACACAAAGTGAGTGCAGTGTTCTGTTTATACAGGACTGTACAAAAGATGAATGTTAACATGCATGAACAGAAGCTTACTCAGTTGTACTGTATGCCTTTATTATTGACAGCCTTACTGAGAACATGCTCATTACACTGGTATGAAGAGTTCACGGTGTTCGTTTGGTAACGTGAATATGTCCCTAGTGATTTACTTCATCTGGGTTCTCTCCCACTCAGGGATGTACCAAGATGTTCAGGGACAACTCAGCAATGAGAAAGCACTTGCATACCCACGGGCCCCGTGTGCATGTCTGCGCAGAGTGTGGCAAAGCCTTCGTTGAGAGTTCAAAACTCAAGAGGCATCAACTCGTACACACTGGAGAGAAGCCTTTCCAGGTGAGTTTCTCTTTGTTTTCCTTTGTCTGGAGAAAGCGGCGTGCTTTTATTTTGCTTTATATGTGATTTCATACCTCCTTGCTGTTGTCATCTCAAATTCCTGCAGTTAAAATGATATCAGTTTATCTGTGAGCCAGGCCGAGTCATTCAGCAGTGTTAACTCAATCTCTCTCCTCTCAGTGCACATTTGAGGGCTGTGGCAAGCGGTTCTCTCTGGACTTTAACTTGCGTACACACGTACGTATTCACACTGGAGACCGGCCGTATGTCTGCCCCTTTGATGGCTGCAACAAAAAATTTGCGCAGTCAACCAACCTGAAGTCTCACATCCTCACACACGCAAAAGCCAAAAACAACCAGTGAACCAGCAACGCGAGCATACACTGGAGGACTTGACCTGCATCTCTGCTCCTGACAGACAAACTACTGTCCCGTGGCCTGCTTTGTTGTGAGATAAGAAGTCCCCTTTGTATCATCTCTAGATAGAAGGCTTTTGAGAAATTAACTTTTCTCGAACTTTTTTAAGGAACTTGTGGAGGTTTGAACAAGGAACTTGTGAGAACCCCGACCCCCTCAGGCCTCCTATCCTACTTTGGCGTTACCTGGATGGAACAATATGCTTTCTTCTTGTGAAGATGTTAATTCATGGATCTGCACCTAGAATATTTATACCTTGACACAGCCAGTTAAAAGTTTTTGCAATATTTCAAATTTGCATCAGTCCTCACCAATGACACCTTTTCAATTTTGTACTTTCCCTAAGTGTGCACATTGTACACTGTTTGACATAAGCTCTGTGGTAATGTTTGTAGTAAGATTGTCCCCATAGATGTTTTTGGGTTTCAGTTTATTTGACCTCTCCCTTCATGTGAGTGTGTTTCAAGGGGCAGGGGGGAGGATCGGGTGATCTTTGGATATTTTCATTTTGTACAACGCAATATCAGAATCATGTAGATAACAGCCATGTGATTTCCAATAGTGGTCACCGATTAAAATGTTTTTTCCCCCCCTTGCACTATCAACACAAAACGTGTCATTTGTCCTCTCACAATTAAAACCTCACCTAAAATATTATTCACATGTTCATTAGTCAGTTGTTGTAGTGGAATAATGAACAGCACCTGTGTTGGTTTTACTTTCAGATGTGCTGTATTCATACATGAGAATGTTGCATTTCAAACAAATCTTGAGGTGGTGAATCTGTTATTCATATTTTCTTAAGGGATGAATAATTAGGACAGTATAGTGTTTTAAAGGTGGCTGTTTAATAAGCATATTTACAGTTCAATGTCCACAGAATGTTTTGTGTGTGTTTGAGAATTTGACAGCAGTTAACAAGTCTACATTTCCTCATTTGGTAACATGGGAGAAAGAAAGAGGAAGTGAAACATTCTGTCTTTATTTTGGTTTTATTTTTCATGACACTGCAAATACAGTCAACACTTGTATCGCATCTTAAAACTTAAAATTGAGCAGCTTGAAAGTGGCATCTTACAGCTGGTAAATTGTGTAACAATGGTTCAACACACGGTCAACTCGTTTGTCTCTGACATGAGACAAAGACAACAGAGAGCAGGGAGGGTGTCAACATTTGCATTGGAAATTAAAAAGGTTTCATTCTGATACCGCCTCTTTAAAGTGACGCTCACTTAACCAACTACAATCTCAAATGTTACAATCAGGTCTTAAGTGGTGACAATATAACTTCCAGGCTGCAATAAAATTATTTTCACTGTTAGAAGCAGAAACTAGGACCTGTGTGGCAGTTTTACTTTAAAAACGATTCAGAGACCTTCAAATTAACGTGCCATTTTTTTCCATTACTTTTTCTTTTGCATAAGCGTGTGGTACCTCACACTTCACACTCAAGATCATCCTAACATTGAACTGACAGTCTCTTAATAATAATCTTAATTACATCCGATTTGAAGATTTACATGTTTTACAGATAAAAACAAGTGCAACAATGCTGGTGGGTAAAACTTAACACATATTAGTGCATTTGGTAGTTCGTAGCCTCAGAACAAACGGCAACAAACCGAAGTAAAATCAAGTTTTAAAAAGGCCCTGTAACCCACATACTATGTCTGCCTATTTTATTTCACAACACACAAAGGACGTTTTAGAATTGCATGCAAATATCGTCTGTTATTAAATTAAATGACGACTTTTACCCAATTCATCCCTGCAGTGTAATATGTCAAAATAGACTTACAATATCACATTTTGTCCATCTGCGTCACATTGCAAACCAAACCTGTATCTAATTAAATGATACATTTTCGTATCTGGTGAAATTATTGCATCCGGTATAAGGCTGGGCATAAAAATGTCTATCGTATTTACTTTTCTATATAGTTTCTATTGTGATGTTGGAAAATCAGTGCCGTATTTACATCATTTGGACATTTTGACGTTCTGTTTATTTTTCAGTAAAGTTCTTAACAAAATGAGAAAATACTCAGTACTTTTCATTTGTCAATTATTTAAGGAGTATACAAAAACGCTTTACTATGTGGTTATTTCATATAGACTATGTATTTATTGACTTACCAGATAACATGCTATATAGTGATAAATATCATTATCCTGATATGAAATGTCCTATATATCAAATAGAAGATTTTTACCATATAGCCCAGCCCTAAGTTGGTACATACAGTGCCTATAGAGATCATGATACCCTTTTGAAAGTTTTTGTTTTACAGTCTGAAAATATAATACTTAAAAAAGATTTTCAGCTTGAGTTACACATTTTTCCTGACAACATTCAAGTGAAAAAGTTTTTTTCAAAATTTCTGAAAAGTAATAAATGAAAAACTAGAAATAGCAGGGTTGGAAAAGTGATTAGTCCCCAGAATCAGATGAAAACTTCTCTATCAGCTTTGTGCTCCTAGATTGGGAAATATTTCCCCATTCTTCCTGCTGAACTGTTTGAGTTCAGTCAAATTCTGTGGTGAGCAGTGATGGACTGCACTCTTCAAGTCCATCCACAGATGTTCTGTAGGATTCAGGTCCGGGCTCTGACTCGGCCACTCTAGGACATTCATCTTCCTCTCCTATAGACAGTGTTGTTTTTACGCGGTGTTTTGGGTCATTGTCATGCTGGAAGGTGAACCACCCGCTCATTTTCAAGTGTCTAACAGAGGGCTGCAGGTTTTCCTCAAGATTTTGGGTGCAGAGCATCCATTTCCCCTTTAATCCAAGTCCCTGCTGAAGAGAAACAAGCCCACAACATAATGCAGCCACCACCATGCTTCACTGTAGGGATGGTGTGTTTTGGGTGGTGTGCTGTGTTTGGTTTCTGCCAAACATAGAGCTTGGAGTTCAGCCCAGAAAGTTCAGTTTTGGTCTCATCTGACCATATAACCTTTTTCCTCATGACATCAGAATCTTCAATATGTTCTTTACGAGACATATTGAGACATTGTGACATTTTTTCAGCTGATGTCAGGTGGAAGCCAATTAGCTTGGTGTTTAATTTGAAAGGTGATTGGTTATACCTGAGAATATTTATAATGGTTATTCCTAAGGGACTCATCACTTTTCCAACACAGCTTTTCTAGTTTTGCATTTTTTTTAATGATTTTCAGAAAAAATCACTTGAATATTGTGAGGCAAAATGTGTAAAGCACGCTGGAAAAATATTTTCATGTATAATCATTTCAGGCTGTAAAACAAAAAAACATTTTTTTCAAAAGGGTATCATATCATCTCCTATATAAATATAAATATATATAAAACACTTTAAAGTGTACCCCTGAGAGGTTGCCTGGTGTGTGTACTTTAGTATATTTATGTTCTTTATGCATAGCAACTAGTTTTCCCCTTCATCCAATTGTTGTGTATCTCGCAGCATGAATTTAAGGCATAAGATTACCGTTCACGCTAATCTGCCTTGTGTGTTTGAGAGATCTGGGTCACTTAAAATGCAGGGAACAGCAGAAACAAGCAGCTCTGGTGTAGCATTAAAAAACCCTCCACTATCCCTGACCTTAAAAAAATGAGCAAACAGTTTTAAGCCTTCTGGAGCAAATTAAAATCTACTGATAAAATGAGCCATTCATCAAATGGATGCAGGTGATGACATAAGAACATTCCTGAAGACTGCAATAACAGTGTTTCCATCTCAAATCAACTGAATAAAACAAAGAGGCATAAATCTAAAGTGTAGGCGTAGTTATACCCCCATTTCACCATCCTGCCTTTCGATGTGTGTAGTACTCCTGCTCTCAGAGCAGAACCCATCCTGATGGTTTCACTCATGAACTGTGTTTTCACTCAGCTAGCATGGCAGCCAGCAGCGCGGGGTAGTTTGGTGTCCCCCAGCCTGTAACAGGATCCCACGATGGTGCAGCACAGAAACCTTTGCCCTGAACTTGTTCGTCCAGACAGCTCAGGTGACAACCTTCAGTCACCTGGAGACAAGAGCGCACAGCCTTTAGGAGCCGGACCATGACTACAAAATGTGTTGCAGAATGGTCTCCGTCTTCATAATGCCTTAATGAATGTGCAAACCTACTGTTTCAACTTATAGCATAGTCCACAAAATGTTTTTTTTATACACAAAACTGCAAACGAGTTATTTTGGATGTGCAGTTAAAACGTTTTACAATCTGGTTCCTTGGGTTTACGCTATGTCATTTTCACATGCACATGAACTTAGAAAATGCATTACAAATATACACTGTTTATTATGTACATCTGTACAATCTAATGCAATAAAATAAAAATGATGCCGTGAAATCTACTTTTATGAAACCTATGATCAGTTTTTTAACACAGTCATAGATGTCTATTTAGTTATATGTTTTGTCATTGATATAGTTCATTGTGGTGTTGTTCTAGGCTGTATTATATTGTTTAAAATATTCTAAAGCGAGATTGCAAGTCTAAAAACAAGCTTTATGAGTATCTGACAAATCATTTGACTAAAGTAATAACTCACATCAAACAGAGCTTGTCCTTTGAGCTTGTAGAGGCGAGGGTTGAGGAAGCCCAGGGCAGGCAGGCCCTTTAGCAGCCGCTGGTCATTGATGAGAGACAGCATGCCTCCAACCACAGGGGTTGACGCCTGGAAAGAAGATGAGATGTAAACAGAGCAATTAAAAAAGGTCATTACTGTATTAATCCTAAGAATCTTTTTGTTCAGCTTATATAGGTTTTGTGTGACTGGGTTTTATCCTAAGAAAATAATTCTATAGGTATTCATCTGTTCTGTCACACGTCAATGCTCTATTCACAAAAAGGAAATCCAACTGTGCCATATCTTACCGAGGTCCCAGACACCCAGGGGACGGGTACTCTGTTGATAACCACCCAGTAGTTATCCGACAGGGCAGCCATGTCCGGATAGGCCCTGCCGCTGGTGTTGAAATAAGACTGCGGAGGGAGGGTTGCCGTTACAGTCTTCAAATACCCATCCACTGCACTGGCCTACAGGGACACAAATACACAACATTAATTACACTGTGTGCATTAAATCATCTTTAAAATAGCTGACTATCTGATTTTATTACCTGGTAGTCCGGCATCTTGAAGACGTTGCTGAAGCCTCCTCCACTGATGTAATCTGTAACTTCATACGTGACCTTAAATGGGTTTTTGAATGAGGTTCCTCCTACTGTCGTCACATATGGGCTGAGAAACAAAAGGGAGGGCATAGAGCGTTAGGTGTTTTGTCCTTTTCCAAAACTTTTGAAAAAGTAGGAATTTTCCGAGAGTGACTTTGTGTTAATTTCCAGACCTGCACTACAGAGACAGTACATACCAGATGAGGGTTGGTGAACTGTGCTTGCAGTTCTGAATCAACCTTCTGCAAATATACTGCAGGCTAAGTTCTTTGTTCAACTGGAACATCCATATGTCTTTGTAGATTCCCATATCACAAATATAATGCTTGAGACAAAGCCCCGTCTTATGATAGTATTGGTATTCAATATAATGCAGAAACTAGTTTGCTGTCAGAAATGTAGAAATGCTTTACCTTGACGCGGGGAAACTCGGCCTGAAGGAGTTTTGTCCTTTACCCAAATGCTTGCAGCCTGCACCACTGTCACCTGAACAAGAAACAAGATCGCAGTGATAAAGATTGATATAAGAGATGCTCATTAAACAAGATCAGTTAGACTAACAACGTTGTGGCAGTTAATCATGCAGCATATCTTAATGACAACTGGCTGCCTTTCAAGTATTGTAAGTTGTGGAAAGCACTAGAGGTCAAACTGTAATGTGTAAGCCTGTTTTTCCAGAACCAACATGCCATGGGTGTTTATTTAAAACAATACCAGTGTATTCACATTTCAAGTGAGATAATGTGCTGTCGATAACAATGGAGCCACAAAGCCACAGTAATTTGACACATTACCTCTTGGGCCGCTACAAAAATTACAGCTTACATTTGTTAAGCCTTTTGTGTCAACTGAAAACAGGAACTTGTTTTTTTGTTTTTACTGACCAAAGAAGGAAGATTAGAAACTCAACCAGACAAGTGAGAGGTCGCAGTCATTGCATAACAGGAGTGACAAAATGTTGCCGTTACATTTTCAAAATATAACAGAAAAACAAAGGCTTCATTAAGCAGATGTGAATGTTGTTGAATGTCTCTGTGTGCTACAAGTACAAGGCATTTGGATGAGTTCTGCGTACTTCCTCTTTACTGACCAGAAGCAAAGAGCAAAGAGATTCCCCTGACGCCAGCCTTCATAAACTCAGTGTTAATGCGCATCATGTATGCAGTAGACAGACTGTCTTCATCGTCTCCGTAGCTGATAGTGTGAACCCAGGGCAGGTCCGACATGTTGCTGAGCAAAACCATCCATTGGAGGAAAGGCTCCTGGGACTCGTGACGACCTGAAGGACAATGAGGAAATTTGTGTGTTTTGTTAGGACTTAAATGTGGGTGGTCGACTAACAAGCCAAAAATGTACTATGCCTAACCACTGAGTCTGATAATTTGATATTTATTTTACTGGAACTATAAACACTTGGCCTGCATATATTTATGATAAGTGTCTGTAGAGTTACCATCATTATTTGAACTGAGAAGAAAATCAACTCAAAGTCAATCTATACACACCTGGATTGGTGAAGACCCATGTGGAGATATTTGCCCCTGTGCTCATGATGTACTCTACATCCAGACTGGCCTCCAGACCGGCCTTTCCTGCTCCTTGAGAGCCTACAACCCGGTCCACCTGAGAGAGATGCTGGAAGCTCCTACCATACATGCCCATGAACTCCGCCAGGTCTGCAGGGCTGTAGTACTGCTCCAAGAACTAAAAGAGAGAACAGCTAGCTAAAGTGAGAAAGTACACCAAGTTGTGGTGAGATTATACACACAAACAGACGTCTAACAGGAACACACAGTGTTTTATTATGAGGGTATTCTGAAGTGGCCACACCTGGGCTACAGCCTGGCTGTTGTTCTGAGCTTTTCCCACATCAGCTGCTGTGAGGTTATAGCGGGCCCTCAAGATGGCAGGAGTCACTCCCAGATGCACCCCTGCCTTAGACTGCTTTTGCTTCCTGTTAGAAGAGGCTGCGCTGAGTTTCTGCCCTTTAGGAGGGAGGCGGTGAAGCCCTCCAACTGTGGAAAAAACAACAAGCAATGTAGCACAGGTGCTGACCTATATATACAGCAAGCACAGATGATAGCTGAACATAGTGCTGGTTCTCACCAAAGTCCAGGTGCTGGTGAACGTCATCATGAACAGAGTACGGTGCTGAAGACCTCACAATGGAGTGGCCGTCCTGAATGAAACGGTGGAACTTGCTACCTGGAAGCAGCACCTCTGCGACCCTGAATACACAAACAAAAACAACAGAACACAGCCTTAATGTCTACAAATCCACTCCCTGTCATGGACACGAAAATGAATGTGATTCCAGGTTTTTAAGAAACTCATTGGCCTGTATGTAAAACTGATACAACTCAAGATACAAGTAAGTTACAATTAAGGGTGGGGTTGTTTAACTGCTGCCAGTAAGTGAAACTGTTATCAGGGGTTGGAGTTTAAGGGAAGGTGTTTTTTTAAGTTCCAAATAACCTTGGCCTAGATTTATGAATTTCAAAAGCCTGCAGCTCATAGCTACTTTGATTTTAAGCAGTAACCACAAAAAGAGGAACAGTATCATGTGATAGGGCATGGCTTTTGCGTGGTTTCACACAGAGGGAACTTAATACAGAAAAAGGGTATTTTTTTTGTGTCTCGAGCAAACAGAAATGACTGATTAGTAAGCAGAAAAAATGCTGCTAAAAAAGATATGCTTACTCTGCAGTCATGGTGCACTGTAAAAAGTCCTGAGTGCGTACAGTCAGGCAGTCTGTAATCCCATGACTCTGCAGCCAGTGATGCACCACCTTCTGGGTCAGTTCAGAAGGACGCACAAGAGAGGACACTTCATCCAGGGTGAGGTGTTTACCTGTGGACGACAAAACTCAATCACTGTTTGTTGTATCAAAAGGCCTTTGTCTCATCATTTAAGCTTCGTCAATTTGAAGCATTTAGGTTCATATCCCAGTGATGTGCTGCACAGTATGAAGGACATACAAACCCCATTATTTATTATTTATTGAGTATTTAGTTTAACAAGCATGTGCTGATTTTTTAGATTCTAAAAACATAAGGTTACTTGAGGGCTACCGGCAATTATGAGACAAAGCCCCACCATATTGTGCAGAGTCAGGGTCCGACACCAGTCTGAGTATTTCCTCCAGCAGTTCAGTGTTTTGCTGCTTCAGGGCAAAGGTCAGCTCCAGCTCCTCCGCAGGGTCCACACGACCTGCACGAGTCCAGTCGGCTGGTATCCTAAGGACAGACAAACATGTATTCTTTTAGTAAGAAGAGGTTTTACTTTACCAAACACTATTGTTGTGATTTTGTGTGACAGATTTTTTTTCAAACACTCAAAAACAGCCTATTGGTAAAATCCAAACCTGTTTTTTGGACTGAATTTGGATGCACACTTGGAAACGGTCACTAAAGTATTAGCTCCCTTAAAAAACTTGCATACTACAGGTGCAAATCCAAGTTATTTCCTCTTTTACATAGGTCTTTGCTGCACATTTGCGCTGTCAAGACTGGTCGGTATCTATGAAAAAGTCAATGATGCTTGACTTTCAAATTTTATAAAAAGGGTTTAAACGAGGTGAGGTACAAAACTGATTTAGTAAATGACAGGGAGGTAACGGTAATGGCTCTTAAAGTGGATTTTTGCTCACAAGACATCTTGGTCATATTCCAGATATCCACTCCGGACCAACGAGATGAATAACAAGCAGATGGAGAAGGTCAGCCTGGTGGAAGGAGAAACAAAACGTTGGAGAACAAAACGTACACATGCAGAGATTCATACGTTCATGAATGTAGTAGAGCAGTGGTTCTCAAACTTTGTACATGACGTACCACCTCAGTTAAAACCAGGCTCTTTCAGGTACCACCACTAAGACCAATGTTGAAATACAGGAGTGTAGGCCTGCACTATTCAGCTACGGAGAGGAAGGTTTATTCCTCATCAGAAGATTATTTATTGTTTACTGATTTCAGCCACACTGTATGAGGGGTAGCATCAGAACGGACCCCAGTGTTTTCAAGCCTATTATTTGACCTCTGCTCACTATCTTGCATCACAGTTTATCTCGTAATTCGGCTTTAATGACTGGACTATTTGATCAAACATACCAAGAGGTGTCATTGATTTCCTACCTTACGGTTAACCAACATTCTTAAAATGTTGACACACTGTAGGTAACCTATCACAGCTGGGGTTGAAAAGGGACGAAAAAGTTTGGTAAATAGCTGGAAACTTTCCAGAAACAAAAATATGACAGGAAATGCTAAACTTCTTTTAAATTACATTTCAAGGCTCCTAAAAGTTTAAGTATTTTCTGAGTATTATATTAATTTAGAAATTAATGTTTCCTTTTTTATTTTTATTTTGGAGATGCCTTCAAGCAACACCAGAGAGTACCACCAGTGGTCCATGTACCACAGTTTGAGAACCAGAATAGTAAAGTATTAAAGAAAATTTAAAAAAAAAAAAAACTTTATTTGTCCCCGGGGGGCAATTCAGGGCACACAGAGCAGCAAATAACGACAGTGCAACTATACAAAAACATTGTAACCTAACAACAACAATCACACGCCTTAACTTCCGTGTTACCTCAGGGTTACAACAGAACCAAGTCAATGTGACTTACTCCATTGCACGCAGAAACACACATATGAAACGGTTTGCTAGCTTCATATTTTATAATAATAATAATAATAATAAGACGGTATATATGTCTAGTAGCCTTGCCGTTGTGTACACTTCACCCTGCTGCGTTAGCTGGCAGCTATCTAGGTCAGCAAAACCGGTAAAAACTAAGAATACAAGGTGCGCCACACGAGACCGGTTAAAAGAGTTATTGTTGCCTGAGTCGTGTGTTTCGTGTTATCACTATTAACAATAAAAGACAAGTATGGAGGTATTTAAAGCACTCACAGCGTGTCCATGGTGTCCTCAGCCGGTGCTGTTGTCTAAACTCAGCCGCTGGGTCCAGGCTGTTATAGACGCAGCGGTCACGTGACAGGGCTTCACGTGATTTTCTTATTCCCTTTGTTTTGGTTGTTTGTTTGTTTTTGCTGGTGCATTAAGATCTTTCGGACACATTCAGACACTTTTTATATTTATATTTAACGTTTTATCTGTGGAAGTGGTTCCCAGCGTTTTTGGCTCCTTAAAATGAAGCAGTTGTACTTGTTACCTAATCATGTTAAGGGGCTGAAGATATTCATAATAAAGGGGATTTTGCCCTCTGATTGTTTCATTTGAAGGATTTTAGAGGCCTGGAGGTTAAAATTATTAGTATTTTACAAGAAAAAAATAGAAAAGCCAAGAAAATAAACACAAGTCTTTTTCAACAAAAATATTTTTCTGTTTTTCTTCTGAAACAATAGATTTTTGGGGGGAGTGGGATTAAGGTGCATTCATGTTATTGTATATTTTCATATTTTTCTAAAAAATTGGAGGGATAGTGGGATTTATATTGGGTTTCTTTGTTTTTGTTCCTGTTTTTTTCACTTTAGGGCAGATGCGTTGATACACTGCACCGCTGTTGTACTTTTTGTTTGACATCTGCAAAATACAATAAAAAATGTGGGTGAAAAAACCATTGGAAAGAATATCAATCAATTTAGGACAAGACACATGAGAGGAGAAAGGTGACCCCTTAAATGGGGGTGTGTGTAAAAACACATAAGGGATTTTTTTAGGCACAGAGACACTGGACAGTTCCAGTTTGCTCCCTGCAGCCATCGCACGGAGGAATAAGTCATACAGCTATATTTTGCACAGGTGATTATGTATTGCTGATATACTCAGTTCTGTATTTATGTCTTTTTCATTTTTACTGTATTTTTATTTTTAATTCTTTACCCAACGTTTTAACAACCTAGTTTTTTTCTGATTTAATTGTATTCTATTTCTACATCTTAATATGGTTTAAGATACTTCTGGACCTGTATGAACTTTTTATTTTGCCATTTCCTTTTAACTTCCACTGTTTTAAGTTGGATGAGCTGTAAAATGTGTTTTTCCTTTATGCGTGTATAATATATACAAACAAAATCTACCTCCAGGTTCTAATAAAGTAACTTGGAGCTGAGAGAATAAATCTGATATCAGGGAAGAACATTGCACTCCTACCTGTCTGTTGTTTTTATTGGGACCCCATTGGCTTCCAAAAAGTGTTCGCTAGATTCATCACAATGGTCAGAGGGAAGCAGATTAATTAATCCCAGTCCCCAAAATAAATCTATTGTTTCAGAGTGAGGAAAGGAAAAAGATTTTTGTTAAGCAGAATTATTTTTATATATTTTTTACCTTTTTCTTGTATAACACTGAAAACTTTAACCGCCCAGGCCTCTAAAAACCCTTTGAATGCAAATACCATCAATATTATTAATATCTGCAGAACCTTAACATGATTAGGTCATAAGTATAATAGCTTCATTTTGAGGGGGCACAAAAGATTGAGAACTACTTCCACAGACAATGGTTCTCTCTGAATATACAGTATAATGTACACAAAAAAAATGTATTATAAAAATGTTTATTAAAAAAATAGTTACAACTGACTGTTGGGACTAGGATTTACAGGTACATACTGGAGCACAGTAGCAAAAGCCTGGTTTTGACAGTATGTTAAGTAATAAAATGATAAAACAATTCCCAAACTATTAAACCCAACAAGCCACATTTGTCTCAGTTTTTGCGTTGAAAGTTGTGCTTAAAAGCTTTAAATCCGTTCCTCTGGCCATTGTGTTTTTTTCCACATTAAAGAGCTCAAATCCAGTTTACGCTAAAAACAAAACAAAAACAGTCAACTCTTACATGTGAAAGACAAGAGCAAATTTGCAAGTTTTATTGTTCAAATTTGGATGAGTTAAACAAGAAAGACGGCCCATCTCTCCTCTATTTCATTAGTTTATTAATTTGTACGATCTTGGATTTCTGGATTTTAAAATGTGAAGTTTTCTGCTCAGTTGTCATCCGAGAAGTAAAAATCCTCTTCCTCTTCGCTTTCAGGCGGCACGTCATCCTTTCCTGGGAACATCTCCCAAATGACAAAGGTGTCATTTTCTAGTGGGAAAAAAAAGTGTATTTCAAAAGAAAGAAGAAATACAAAGAATTTAATTATAGCTTTAGAAACATGTTCAACTAATTTCTGAAAACCTTGCTGTGAAAATCCCCTTTAAACACATCTACATACAGCAGTGGGCAACAAAAACAGAGCTACATCAAGACGTAATGAACATCATCTTTACCCATGTTAATACAATCCAGCCATCCTAAATGAAAGTATAAGCCGTAGAGGTTGTGTTGTAAAGTGTGTCTCATTTGCACATTTCTGAGGAAACCCACCTGAGTTACCGCATCTCTTCATTGTTCGTTTAACTGTTGGCGTGGGTGTGAAGCTCTGAGAGAAACAGACGCAAATAGTTATTTTTCTAATAAAAAATGATAATCCACATGCTTGAAAATAGTAATAATCTCAAAAATGACCTTTCATGAATTAGTACCTTTGAGGAAGGAGCCTGTTTGTTTTTTTTCTCCCTCTTCTGGAAGTTATAGACATACTTTTCCGCCTTTGTACTTTGAAAACAAGAAAGAGGAAGGTTAACTATTGTACTGCAATGAATACTTTACAAGCACAAGTCAACGTCATTCACCTGTTTGGAGTCCCCATCATGCCGGGAGTGATATGCAGACACTGCGGCGTCTTTACTTCGGGGTAAGCTGTAGACTTGGGGGTGAGTGGCTCCTTGTCTGACCAGTTGATATCTAAGTCACTCCGACACATGGAGGGCATCTATCCATCAAGATAGGTACAAAATAAGTCATTTAGTATTGTGTCATAGTCACAAAATGTCTTCTTTTTTTGTGAAAAATACAAAAAAAAAAAAAAGTAACAAACTTCAGAGCATTTATTATGCATGGCCGCAGAGCTGAAAATGTCCCCCACATCTTCTTTCGGCATGGCCTCCAGGAACTCACGCACCTGCTGCTTTCTCCTTAAGGTTCCCACTCCGGCAGATATCACCGGATGATCTGCAACTAGGCGTAGATTATAGCTTGTGAAATCTCTGCAGTTAATGTCCTCTCCTTTGCAAAAACGTTTAGATCATTCTAGTTCTTTAAGGGTAGTTATTTCCCTGTGTGGAAGTGACTAATGACGACAACTTTTTTTGAAATTGGTCTGTAAAGAATGTTTAAAGAGAAAAATGAATCAAAGCAAAACATGAAGAATACTATAACTCTACTCAGAGCCCAGACTTCGGCCAATGCATGCCCTATCTCACAATGTTACTGCAGTGTTCATGTTCCCACCCTGGATCTAATTCTTCAGGTTATTCCCACACCACACAAATGCAGCACAAATGCCCTACCTTGGAACGTTAAATAATAATTGTTATTATATATATCAGCCAGTGTCCGCCCTGCTCTTTAAATATCAGCTTTGGCAATTGAAAATCCCACATCTGTCAACCATCAAGCTGAAAACAGACTGATAAAGTGATGCCTCCTGCGGAGTAAAATCTGGGGGTGTGGAATCACAAAGATGTGAATTTACATCAAAAACTCAAACCGTTTTCTACCTGGATCTTTTGGTGCTTTAACCTTTTCCTTTTTTTGTTTCTTAGCGTGAGTCTGGGAGGTTTCCTGGGATGCGCGCTTGGACTGGCACTCTTCTGGAGAACGTGTTCCAACCATCTTCGCCACCTTTGCCCAGTAACCTACCATGTGCTTAGGAAAGTAGGACACAGCCCTGGAAAACACACAAACACACGTGAGGCTATAGCTGGGCCTCCATCCAAATGAATTATAAACGTTTTTTAACAAATATGCAAAAGAACATGCAAATGAATGCCTTCTCCCATCCACTACCACGGTGCGAATATTTGGAGTTGGCTCATAAGCAACAGATGGCGCCAATTCTCCACTGAGAAAACCAGAAAACTATTGCAGAAGAGGTCTTAAGTAAATAAATGTGTATCAGTCAAACCTCTAAAAAGGTGTAAAACAACAACAGGAAAATGGAAATGTTTCCTCTTCCTTGTCCCTCTCTTGTTCTCTCAGTTTGTCAGACCATAAATTAAGAGAATTGGTTATGTTGCGCAGCCCACTTTCCCGTGCAACTAACGCTTCACCGAAGAACTTAGAGGCTATTTTTTGTCCTTAAACACACTAAATAGCCTCTTATTTACATGACGGCATGTCCTTTCTGTCTCTATATGGTTGCACGTTTACAATTATCCTTTGCTCTCTGTATCGGGCACGACGGAGTTCCGCCCCGATGTGGACAAAAATATCTGCATTTTGGAAAGAAATGCCCTCCCCCCAAAAAGCTGTAAACCTAGGAAAAAAACTGGTGTGTCACCAATTATTCCCTAAATCTGTTTCCATTGCACTTTGCTTTCATATATTCACCAACCTTTCCTTCTCATCCCAGCATTTTTTTTTAATATTTCTGTTCAGGCTTTTCATGCGCAAACTGAAAATGTGCATTAAAACAGGTGGTGAATTCGCCTTATAATGCAATATGCAACTTTTATTTTGCAAAACTGCTACTGTCTACAAAACTCACTCTTGTAGCTTCATAAGCTCTACTCCTGTCCACTCGTCTGCATCCTGCTCTTGAGGAATCCGTACATTGCCTTTGCTGGCCCTGGGTTTCTTTCTGGGTTGTGCCAACTCAGGCAAAGGCTTTGAAGATGATGAAATGTAGCGTTTCCTCTGTTTATGTTTGATTTGTGTTACTCTCATTCTTTTCCTCAGTTCATTTTCACTCTCCTCAGAGACCGTCGACGTATCACTTGGAAACACGTAGCTTGGTTGTGACTTGTTAACTCTCTTGTTTCTCTTCCTGTGCACTTCTTTCCCCTTCTTCTTTCTTCCAATGACCTCATCATCTGATGCTAATGTTGTGTCCTCAACAGATTCTGGGGAGGCTGCGACAGCCCGTTTCCTTTCCAAGATTCTCACTGAAGTCCTTGTGGTGTCATGCATCTGTGTTTTAGCATGTTCACTTTGCTTTTGAGGGACTGTGTCTACATATGTTTTCTTAGCAGCTGGATGCCTTTTTGGTCTGCCAGACTGCTCTTCAGGGCTGCCAAGTCTCTGTTTCACTGACCTTTGTGTTGAAGACTTTTCAGGTCTACTTTGCTTTTGAGGGACAGTGTCTACATATGTTTTCTTAGCAGCTTGTCTTTTTGGTCTGCCAGACCAATCTTCAGAGCTGCTGCGTGTCTCCACAGGCGGTTCAGATGAATAAGAGGGCTTTTCTTCAGGTCTAACCTTGGCTCTGTCGCATTTGCGGAGTGGAGGCTTGACCTTCCTCAGTGGTACTGATGCCTCTTTATCACTGGATGATGTACGTTGCTTAAGGCCTGAAAACACAGAAGACAGGTTGTCTGCATGCAACTCATAACTTATCTCACAATACTTAAACTACAGCTCTAAGCTATCTTTACCTTGACTGCACGCTGATGTCCTCACGGACACTGTTGTATTCACCTCCAGTGATGTAAAGAGATAAAACATTGATCAGTTGTTTGTTCATAGTCAAACAATTTTTCTGGATTATTATGTAACTCGTGAGCAAAGTATAGGTGCTTACAGGGATGCAGATGGAGGTATCATAACCATCATGGATGGTAACATTCATGTGGGAATCCAGAATGACTCTCGCTCCTTTCCAATACTCAAGCGGCGGCTTGATCGTGCGACCACTTCGTGAGACTTTTACACAAGACGAGAAGTCAGAAGGACAGGAATCACCTGGAGAAGAAGAAAATATATTTAATATAAATTGATCAACGCCTTACTCTTTTGTAATTTTGGAGCTAGCAGCTCTAGAGAGGGCATAACCGTCTGACGGTCAATCCACCCCCCTTTGTTCCGCAATTAAATATCTCAACTATTGGATGGATTGTTTGGTACATTCATGGTCACCAGAGGATGAATCCCATCAGGTCAGACCTGCAAAACTAATGACATTCCTATCAACTTCAGCTGAACGTAGTGCTAATGTTAGCGTGCTAACAAACAAAGCTAAGAGGGTGAACATGGTAAACAACCTGCTTGTCAACCATAGACTGTAAAGAAGTTAACATAACCACTATGACATCACCCATTAAAGCCAGAAGTGACCATATTCAGACAAGAAGCTACTAACTAATGCTAGTGCAGGATAGCTTGGTTACCATATTAAGTGGGATTCTAATTTTGGCTAGCGAAATGAAATACACATACTGGAAAAAAAGTCCTAGAGTGTCTTTATGTACTTTGAAATACTGGACAAGACACTTTTAGGCGACAAAACTGTTTTATAACTTTTATGAACTAAAAACACACTGGGTCAAGGGTCAAAGACTTAAGCCTTTAACACAGACAACCACCTAGAAGTTCATGGCTATTTAAATGTACACAGTGCCGCGGATGTGTATTACTAAGCCTCCATCCTGACTGAGAGGTCGCCATGGTAGTGACTTGCTAATTTTACAAAATGAACATAATGTTGTATGGAAGAACACATGACACTAGCAAATGAGACCACAGCCTCATCAAGGAATTTTACTCTAGGCTAATAAATCAAGTGAAAAGTAGGGTCATTTTCTCATTGACTTCTTCACAATCTGACTTCTTTTTGCAACCAGTGGAGTCTCCCTCTGCTGGCCATGATAAAGAATGCAGATTTAAGGCACTTGGCTTCACTTCTCAGGCCCAGGCGCTGCCACTTGTTGCCATCATTACGTTAGCAGTATCATTGTGGACATGTTAGAGTGCTGACATTAGCATTTAGCTCAAAGCGCCACCTTGCCTATGCACAGCCTCACATAGCCACTAGCATAGGCTGGAGACTCTTAGTCTTGTATGATAATTCATATTAATAATAGGAGTAGCACAAGAACATGTTATTATATGTTCTTGTACAAAGCATGTATTTGCTAGGCTTTCTTGTACTCACGTGTATTCACAGACTTTTGCTTGTTCTGCTTCACAGAACGGATGGTGGATCTCTCAGATATTGTCTTTGATAGGACACCTTTCCTCTCTGTATCGCTGGAGTTGCTTCTGTAAATCAAAATTCAGAACACAGGACTTTAGCAACTCATTTTCAACCATGGTAATTTCATCTGATGCATTTATTATTCAACATCTCCAGGAAAAATAAAAGGGAAGCAAACACTTAAGTAGGGCTGCAGCTAACAAATATTTGTATTGTTTGATCGAGAAAATAATTGACAGCTTATTCCATTAGTTGTTTGGTTTATAAAATGTCAGAGAAAGGCGAACATTTTTGATCGTTTTTGTCTCGAAACCCCAAGAGGACGTCCTCAAATGTCTTGTTTTGTCTCAAAGATGTTCATTTTACCATCACAGAGGAGTAAAGAAAGCAGAACACATTCACATTTAAGAAAGCTAGATTTAGATAAACTTTACTTTACCGTTTTTTTTTTGTACTGAAACCAATTAATCAAAATAATTGCCAATTAATTTAATAGCAGACAACTAAACGATTCATCTTTGCAAGTCTATTAACCAGGGGGGTGAAAATGTCTAAAAGGGTGATAAAGATGTGAACCCTGGAAAGATTTTTTTTTTTTAAATACCAGCTTTAAAATGTGGAGTAGGTATGTGTATGTACTGCGTGGATGTATATATATATGTTACATTTTATCCCCGCACAGCGCAACCATTTCAGGCTAATTAACAGTTCCATGCCTGACATGTCGTCACATAAGCCAATTAAGGTTATCAAAAGAGAGGATTACATTCAGGCATGAGGGCAGTCTGTTGATTTTTTGACAACTTTGAGGCAATTGTAAAAACGCATTGGAACTACGCAAATTACACAAATGTTCAAAACGATGATTTCAGACAAAAAGCCACACGTTTGCATCTTACTCTCTTGACTCTGACAGACACTTCTCATAAAGTGCCTTCCAGTCCTGAGGAAAACCATGTTCAAACTTCTTCAAAAGCCACTTGGGAAATTCTGCAGGCAAGAAGTGAAAGGGTATTTATCCACACAGTATTTAAATTTGCATCTGTTTATGTGCATTTTTTAAAATTTTGTTTCACTATTCTTCCCCTGCCAAAGTGAAGCACATTCTCAGTGGAAAAATATCTAACCACACATTATCTTACCAGAGTCCACCCTCATGTTCATCTTTCCAACCAAGATGTAAACGCTGCCGGAGATGGTCTCCACCACAGAATTAGACACCCGCTCCAGAATGATGTTACTGTGCCACTGTATCTTTTTATCCCTGGATGGGGAAAAAAACGGTTAAAAAAGACACATTAAACCACACAAAATCTTATTTTTTTAAATCATAATGTCTCAAGAAACACGTACCGGTGGAGTCCATCAACAAACACACCCTGGTGATTCTTCCTCAGGAACCACTTTTGGAGGTAAATCATTCTCTCCTGTCAAAGAGGAAAACAGGCCCAGTTAGAATCAGAATTGCCAAAAAAGAAGACAAACAACAATTCATCGTTTTCGATTTCCCATTTGATTTAAATGTGCCTGCAAATCCAAACCTTGAATGATCAACGCAGGCCTCTTCCATTTGCCCTACCTGCACCCCTTTTTATCCAGGACTTACATTTAAAGTAAGAGGTAGCCATTTTTAAAATAACTTTCTACTCACACTTGGGAGATTTGTCTGCTGGGGCCATTTCTGTTGCTTGAACACAGCCTCTCGTTTCTTCGGTATGGACACCTGTGGCGTGTTGAGTACAAGTGGGTCTTCGAGCAAAACGGGCGGTGGTGACGCAGCAGGGCTCGGGACATCCTCAGAGGGGTCTGCGTCTGGTTGGCTGTTTGCTGACTGTACTCTGGAGCGTTTGACAGGAACCACCACCGCACTTTCTGAAACACCTCTAAAGGCGATGTCCTCCATCTCACCCACGTTGTGAGCTGTGGAGGGAGGCGTGTCTCTGGACTGATGGAAATTACCTAAAGCAAAGAAAGACAATACAAAACTATGCAATTTGCAAACATGACTCAGGATACATGCCTACAAACATGCACAGCTAAAACGTCTCTCTTTGTTGGACTAATTTCACACACCCTCACCAAACGGATTCCATGTGCTGCTCTTGACTTTATGAACTTCTGGCAGCTTCGTTTCTCTTTCCCTCTGCTTCATGTAAGCAAACATGTTGGCTGGAGACATCGGAGGAATTCTTTCCAGAGAAACATTACAACCTGTTCAAAAACATCAAGGAGACACGAGTCAGTCTCTTCCCCTAAATCAGGTGTCTCAAACAGATCCAGTAAAGGGCCGCTGTGGCTGCAGGTTTTCATTCCAACCAAACATAAACACACCTGACTTATTCAACCAACTGAATCGCCTTCACACAGTTGGATTTGTTGGATCAGGTGTGTTCTTGCTTGGTTGGAATGAAAACCTGCAGCCACCGCGGCCCTTTACTGGATCCGTTCGAGACACCTGCCCTAAATGATGACTCACTTAAAGCAGGGAGAATATCTCACGTTTTATTGCGGTGGGTGATGACGCCACATGTTCTGATGGGTCAGCAGAGAATCCTCTAATATTGTCCTCCCTGAAAACACTGGAGGGTGCCCTGTCCTGTGGCTGCTGCCTTACGCATTCATTGCTGCCCTCCTTTGTACTGCTGCTGACTTTATTACAGTCCTGCGGATCCAACTTTCTCTTCCTCGTATGGGACAACATAAAGGCTGGAGACATCCGTTCGATTTCAACAGCACACCCATCCCCAAAAACACTGCTGCCCGCAAAGTCATTTCCTACTGGCTGCATCTTTACTGGAGTCCTGCTGGTCACCTGGAAACCACCATCGTCTCCGATCACAGGTAGTCGTGTGTGGATCCGCTGTCCGTTGTCCCCAGAGGGGGGCTGAGACATGGCTGTGGACTCCAGGAAAGACCTCTTTGTGGGCGTGCACCCATGTCCTGTTTCTGCCACAGGGGCCTTCAAGTGCGCGCTGCTCACGTCTGAATACAAGTACCCGGTGGTTTTCTGAGGGGTCGATATTGGAGAGAGAGTCAAGACCCGCGCTTCATTGGGATAACAACCAGAGCTCAGGTGCTCATTATTAAGCTGACCGGGCATCCAGGTGCTTTCTGCTCTCATCTTGGGCAACTTAAAAACGGCCCCGCGTTTCTCTTTGGCGTCGCTGCCCGTAAACGTCCCGTCATCCGCGCATATCCCTCTCTCGACATCTCTCTGCACTCTGGACTTCAGCTTAGCAAACACCTTGGCCGGAGATTCAACCGGCCGGTTTCTGTGTGCCAAGAAATGAGGATACGACGCCATTTTTATTTTGTTTTAGAGAAAAAGAAAACCGAGTTGTATAGATCCGACGCCATGTGCTAACAGCTAGCCCGCTAGATTTCAAATTCCCACCGCCGATCGGTTAGAAACACGTGACGTCATGTACTGCAAAACAAAACGTCACTTCCGCACAGGATTTTAGCCCTTTCACATTAAGACGCGATATTGACTTCAATCTGTCGAAAATTGTATACGATTTATTATTTTATAGCTCGATTTATTTATTATTATTTATTAATTTATTGTACATATAGTAGATAAAATATACAGATTACAGCAATACATTTGTGAAAAATGGGTAGGATTAAATTTTTATAGCTATATAGTATATATGTTTTTTCTCCTCCTTTTAAACTAAATTCATTTTGTATACTTTTGTATTTTGTATTATTTTTTATGTCTGGAATAAATAAAATTCAAAAACATTTTGTAACACAAACTTTGGAAAAAGTATTCGGAGCTTGTCTCATAAATATCATAGATAAATATCTAATAACCGACAGAGTTAAGGAATAATATTATTTAAACATGACTTCCTATATATATATGACTTTATAAAAAGTGGCAATAGAGAAACAAAATTTACAAAAAGTATAACGTGGAAATATAAAGACAAATAAACTTTTAATTCATTCAGAAATATTGATTTATTTCTGTATTTATTTTTCAATGTATGTATTTATTACATACGAATTACTCTAATTATTTTTTACATAATGTACTTTATTTATTATAAACTATTTGTACAAGTAGTTTAGAGCAGATACAACTTACATAATTCATTTGATCATTATCTTAGAAAAATACTATATTCTTAAAATATTTGGATAAACAAACTACCCTCCTTTTATATATTTTTAAAGATTCAGATTAACCACTATGGAAAATCTAAAACTCGAAAATAATAAATTGACAAAAACTGTATTTGCATACTGTTTTTGTTATTCTCCATTATCTTTTCCTGTATTACTGTCTTTGTACATTTTGATTTGTGTAATTATTGTTTCTACATTTAGAAATACATTTTTGGTATTGTGTTTAAATGGGATATGTAAGAAAATTTAAAAAAATAAAGTAGCGTCTAGAGAGCGAAATAAATAAATAAATTATTTAATCTCATATTAAAATTACCCATGCAATGACTTAATTCATAAATTTAGACCTGATGTTCCCCCTGTATGTCCCTTTTGTAAAGAGAAGGTTGAGTCCTTGTCTCGTTTATTTTATGCTTGTACTCATTCATGTAACTCTTGGACTCAAATCTCTTTATTAATGTGGGGAAACTCATAAGCTCTTGGTCCCTATAACAGAATATATGGTCTTCTTTTTGAATGTAGAGTCTGACAACAAAGGAGTTGATACCGTGATACAACTGCTGTGTCTTTTGGGCAAATATCGTACTAACAAGGCCAAATTTCCTTGAAGCACAAACTTGTTTCATGGTGAACTTCAGACATTATTCTATGCCTCTGTATGTAAAGTATTTAGAAAAACAAAAAAGCTTTAATGACTTCTCACATCTTGAAGAACACTATGAGTTACATTACCAGGTGATTTCAGTTGTTTTTTTTTGTTATAAAATCAAAATATATGTTTATGTGTATAACTCCTCCCTGTACTTTTATTTCCACATTCCACATAGTATATTGTAATGTAATGTAATATAGTGTTTTAAGTCTGCGATACTGTACACCTATTGTAGTTTATATTTTGTATTTCTGATTGTTTTGTACCGCTGCTACGATTACCTAATTTCCCCTCGGGGACAAGTAAAGTTATCTATCTATCTATCTATCTATCTATCTATCTATCTATCTATCTATCTATCTATCTATCTATCTATCTATCTATCTATCTATCTATCTATCTATCTATCTATCTATCTATCTATCTATCTATCTATCTATCTATCTTTCTGTGCTTTAGGACATGCTGCTACATTTCACTGTGGTTTACTGTAACTTACTTTAACTTACTTCAGTACGAAGTGCTGCTACACTCCACTGTGCCATACTGTCACTTAGTTCTGAAGGAAATGCTGCTACATTTTCAACACTTATCACTTATCGCTCCTTCTCACTTATTTAGTTTGTACTTATTTCATTTCAATCTGCTGCTAAATGCACGCTGCATATTGTTGTATATTGTATATACCTACGCTTAACCACAATGTCTGTTGCACTCTGTCACACTTAGTTCATTGCTTGATTTATTTTACGTTAGCTTTATTTTGATTTGATTTATGTTTTTATGCTTATTGTTACTCTGACCCTTTCCCATCTTTGTATTGAAACTGTTGCACAATAATTTCCCTCGGGATAAATAAAGCTTCTTGAATCTTGAATCTATCCATCCATCTATCTATCTATCTATCTATCTATCTATCTATCTATCTACCTATCTATCTATCTATCTATCTATCTAGCTTGTAATGTAATATTATTGCTAATAAAGTTTGTCCAAAAAACACGTAAGAGGGAGAAGTGTACTGCGCATGCTCACACCAAAGTTAACCTTCCGGTGTTGATCTCTCAGCTGTCGTTTGTTAACTGTCAGTTGTAGATAACAGTGAAATACACAGGACCTGTTTGGGCTTTATCGTGTTTATTTACGTGAACAGTGTATTTTTTTTACGTCTAATACAAACCGGGCCGTCTTCGTGTGAATATCCTTGGATATAAAGTGTTGTTAAGCTGTGTGAAACTCCTTCCCCGGTGTGCCTGGAGTGATGCAACATGGCAGCGGCTCCTCTCAGTAGGTGTTTCCTCTCCGCAGCACTAAGGAGACACTCTCGGTGTCAGAGGTCTTTGGCACAGAGGACAGTCAGCCGGGCGCCCTCTGCTGTGGTATGTGACGTGACCCACATGGGAACGGAGGGCAACACAAGCCTCGTCAGGGGACCCCGGGTGGAGTGGGACGGAAAAGGTGGCCATGACAACAACAGCTCTCCTCTGCTCAGGTCCGTGTCGCTGGGTCTGGGACTCTGTGGTGCGGCGGCGCTTCTAGACGCCCAGAAAGATGAAAAGGTGACGGACGGAGGAGTCTCCAGACCCGGGCGGTTTCTGGGTCTAATGCTGGTGTCCGCTCAGTGCGCTTCTCCTTATAAACCGGACAGCCCGCGGTATAAGTACAACTTTATCGCAGATGTGGTGGAAAAGTCCACGCCAGCTGTCGTGTACATTGAAATCGTGGGAAGGTGAGTCGACTGAAAAAGTGCCATTTTCATAGTTGAAATGACAATTAATTGGTGGAGTATAATACCAAATTCTCTCTTTTTTGTTCATTCATTTGTTTTGTATCACACACTTGACTTATCCGATTCCATTTGACCTGTATTCCTATCTCTACTTTATATATCTCACTAAGAGTTTATTGTTTACTGTCTATTGTTTTACTTTTTATATTTATTTAGCTAAGAGTTTATTGTTTCACTTTCTATATTTATTTAGCTAAGAGTTTATTGTTTCACCTTCTATATTTATTTAGCTAAGAGTTTATTGTTTCACTTTATTTATTTAGCTAAGAGTTTATTGTTCTTACACCGTGTTTTTATTGCTCCTTTGTGTTTTTTGTAAGCTGCTGGAAATTCAATTTCCTTTCAGGAGTCCTCCCAAAGTGATCGGTAAAGAGAAGTCTCTGAGCCAAAACTAAATCTAAGATTATATCCTATTTTCTTTTTTTATTTTATTCTAAATGTTTATTTCGAATATGTAAATACAATTAAAACAGAAAATAATAATAATAATAATAATAATGAAGCAAAATCATCGCTCCATTGCAGGCAGAAGAACAAAAACATAAAAAAAAATAGAAAACGCATACAAAAAATAATTAAAAATTGAATTCACGTATTCAAAAAAGAGTGATAAGAATAAATTATTGAATCCCACTCCTCCATAATTAGTATCTAATTATCAATAGTATAATAATTAATATTTATAATATATTAATCACCACTTATCTTTATTTTCTGAAAACATTTAAATTAATTTCAGCATATATATTTATAATATATTACTCACCACTTATCTTTATGAAAAAATGTATAATTTGATTTCAGCATATTTATTTATAATTTATAATCTATTACTCACCACTTATCTTTATGAAAAAATGTATAATTTACATCAGCATATTTATTTATAATTTATAATATACTAATTACCACTTATCTTTACTTTATAACAAGTAATAATTCATTTCAGTACATTTTTTTTCTGTGAATTAATTATTTCGCACCACTAGATAAGTCTTTCACCATAAACATTACCTTCAGGGTCTGAGACTGGTTTGTGTTCATGTGATTAACTTTATATACGTGTATATACCTGAATATGTGGGTGTTCTCTCTACTAAAGCATCAAACTACATGATGAGCTCTTTAACGTGGGCCCTGTTTACTGGCCCTTGTCAAAGCTGCCTGTTTGTCAGTTGCTAAAATAATGTTTTGGTTTCCTCTCTGTGTGTATGAACCAAAATAATACATTTTGCTTCCAGGCTGAATAAGATTTACTGTTTCACAGACACCCGTTTTCAGGAAGAGAAGTCCCAGTGTCAAATGGCTCTGGTTTCATCATCAGCAGTGATGGGCTCATCGTCACCAATGCTCACGTTGTGGCCAACAAGAGAGGCGTCCGCGTGAAGCTTACCAACGGGGAGATGTACAGTGCCACCGTGCAAGATGTTGATCCAGTAGCAGACATCGCCACTATCAAAATCACATCAAGGGTGAGCAACTAACTAAAATAACCTCTGCTAAAGGAACTGTATGTTTATCATCAGAACCAGAATCTATAACAAAATACAGTTAAGAGAAAGAATACAAGAAGGGTTTCATCACAAACATGGGTTATGTTTACTGCAACAAAGCAAGATGGTTCAGTAACATTTAAAAAATCAGCAAATAAGGGAAACACACCATTGACTGTGCAGTGTGACCAATATTAACTTTTTCTTCAAACCTTCAAACTTGTCTTTATGATTCTGTCTTTTTAAGAGGGTGTGTCTATTTGTTAGATAAAAGTGCCTTTTAATGTAGAATACACAGTATATGAAGCAGTCACATGGTCAAGGTTATCACATAGATCAGACTATTGAATTTGTCTGTCAGTCTCATTTAAACCTCCTGTACGAAGTCTGAGGAAATATTTCTTTTGCCGTAGAATTACAAGGCTGTGATTCATTAAGTCTACTTAAAGACCACGACGGCAAAATGAATGGTCCTCTGTTTTTCCCCATTGAAAAGCGTCACTGTGATGGAAGAGCTAAAGGTCGATCCAGCAGCTTTATAATAAAGCAGTACACTTCATCACACATTATCGGGTCATTGCAGCAAGAGAAATGGAGCGTTGATAAAAAAAGAAAGCTCTGTTCTTGTGATAGTGTGAATGACCTACGAGCAGTGAGAATGTACAATCTGTCTCCCCCGACATGTAGAATCCTTTACCAACGCTCACCCTTGGTCGGTCATCTGATGTTCGACAAGGAGAGTTTGTGGTCGCCATGGGAAGCCCGTTCGCTTTACGGAATACCATTACGTCAGGAATCGTGAGTTCAGTACAGAGAGGCAGTAAGGAGCTGGGCCTGTCCAACTCCAACATGGAGTACATCCAGACTGACGCCGCCATTGATGTGAGTATAACTGTACACAGAATCACCATGGCCTGATGGACCAACTACCACATAAATGTTAGGAACAAGTGTTTAATGTATCGAGAAATATTTCCTGCGACTCAGAAATGTCTCACATTTAACGTCACGTGACTGGTTTGTTTTGCAGTTTGGAAATTCTGGAGGTCCCCTGATTAACTTGGTGAGTGACAGGTTTGTTTATCCCATTCAAATGTCACCAAACGTCTTCGGACTTTGATTGTGGTGTGTGTGATGCTTGAATGGAGGGGATTGTCGTTTGAGTTGTTTAGTTCAATGTACTGTTGTTAACGTTACATCAGTTTGACGCAGCAGAGTAACATTTTAGCGCGCACCACGCTATCTGAATGTGTTTTCTCGCCCCTTATTAGGACGGTGAAGTCATCGGCATAAATACCATGAAGGTCACTGCAGGGATCTCCTTTGCTATTCCATCCGATCGCTTGAGACTTTTTCTCGATCGCGCAGCAAAAAAAAAGAGTAAGAAGCAAAAGCTGCCTTTCCCACTGTCTTTCTTTCTCCCATATTCTACTTAGCATCCGACTGTTCTCTCCTATGAAGGAAATTATTTTTACACATCCCGTCTTTGTGCGTTTTCTTCAAGGTTCTTGGATCGGTGAGTCAGAGACAAAGCAGCGGTACATTGGTGTAACGATGCTGACACTGACACCAAGGTAAATGCTTCTCGATGTGGAGTGGAGTGTAGTTCCAGTAGTACTGGCACCACTGTGTCTAAAACCAGATGTGTTTTGTCCCTCTGCTTCAGCATCATTGCAGAGTTGAAGTTGAGAGACCCATCCTTCCCAGACGTGACACATGGCATCTTGATTCACAGAGTGATCATGGGCTCCCCGGCCAACAGGTAAGCAGATCAAGCGACTGTGGACAGAGCAGCCCTCTTGCTCTTAAAAGTTCAGTGTTTGAGGTGGTGCGTTTCTTTTGTTGATATAAAAGGCAATTAATTCAGCTTGTATGATGTTGCTGCAAATCCACAGTAATGTCGTACTTGTTTCAGAGCTGGCATGAAACCAGGAGACGTTGTGGTGGAGATTAACGGAGTGAAGGTGAATACCTCAGAGGAGATCTACCAGGCCGTCCGCAGCAGCGACAGAATCACCACGGTGGTGCAGAGAGGAAACGAGTTGCTTCGACTGCAAATGACTCCAGAGTGCATAGATTGACACTAACCACAAAATGTAAAGTCTTCATGTTCACATTAACCTGAGGGACAGTCACATGATTAGTTTGATGATTTTTGTTTTGGTGATAGAAGGTATTGCCCAGCTTTTTTGAGGCGGTCTTTCACTACATGGTGGTTTTCAATGTTATTTCTTATATTTAAACAGTTTCAACCATCACGAACAGTCCAGTATTATTCCCACAATAAACACAACGTGTTTTCTACCTCTACACAAGACTTCTTATTACTTGGCAACGTAGCAAAACTACTCCTGTCATGTCATGAGTTGTGTTCCTACAGACCAAAATACAGTGTTTGTAAATTTCAAGTTAATGAAACCTGAAACAATGTACGTTATTAAAGCCATTTAATGTTAGACGGCAACAAGAAGCATGATAGACCAACAATATGGCATGGATCACTGGTATTAAACTGCACTAAAGAGTTACTTTGATGATGATCACACTAGTAAAATATGAATATCGCACCTTTTTTAAAAGACTGTTTTGAGTATGTCACACAGTAGAAAACATGAATTCCCTTCATGTTAGAGAAAAATGCCAATCCTCCATGATGAGAACAAAAAAAGTGAAGCGCACCCTCAGACTCAAGCGTCAAAGCTGTGAAGCCATACTGAGTAGATTAAAATTTCCATGGTATATGTACAGTAACACATACACTTACAGTAAAGTAATAAAGTGACATGTACTGGACTGCTACACAATTAAATGCATTTACCAAAGACTCAAAGACTGATAACTATTAAATGGAGATAACATTCAAACCATCTAAGGTTTAAATAAAATGTTCATACGTCTGGACTAAAGACATCTTGTTAGGTACGAGTACTACAACATACAAGTATGGGAGGAAAAATAAAATTGTTCAAATCCCATTAAAATGACTTTAAAAAGGCTTAATATATATTGCTGGTAATATTTTTCTTTTTAAGAAAATATAAATTGTGCGACTGAAGCTTACAATACACTGCTGGCAGTAGAGCCAGAATCTGTGAGGACCTGCTGGAAATAGGGTCATCTGTCGAGGTGTTGTCTGCGGAGAGACTCCCGGAAGAGACAAACAAAATAAAAAAAACAACAGTTGGACATCTCATGATGCCTGAATCCCTTGCACCAAAACCCAGATGCTGCTATGGTGTTTGCCACGGTGGAATGCTGCAGATATCACATGAGGTGCACAAACAGCAGCCAGACTACAGTCAAACTCATACAGATACATAAATAAGGGGCAGTGGGGGGAGGTTAGGGGTCTTGGAGAGGGAGTGACAATATAAGGGAGAATTTGTAGTGTCCAGTCTAGTCCAGCAGTGAGCAGGCTAAGCATTGACTCAATTGACGTGGTCCAGAGCACGCAGCAGCTCCTCTCCCTGCAGCAGGTACTGACGACCCTGCAAAGGGGCATTGACCTCGCAATCGTAGCGAGTGAGCTGCGGCAGGGTGAAAAGGGAAGTGGTGCTGTCTGACGTGTTGCCCAGCAGACGACTCGCCATTTCTAAAGAAAGAACAAGATATTTAAGAATTATGATTCTGCTGTTGTTTAGTATCAACCAATAGTCATAAAGTATTTATCCCAGATCTGGTTCATTCACCTGAAGGCAGCAGAAGTATGGTCCTGGTTGTTCCTGACCCTGAGGCCTTCAGCTTTTTGCCCTGCTCCACTTGTTCTGGGGGCAAAGTTCCCTGGGAAAATCATCAAATACGATCACTCAAACTCTCCATCTGTGAATATATAAGTAAGATCTATATAAACCATGCTTGGATGTTGAGGACTTACCTGGCCAATAATCTCTTTTATGTCACCCAGTTTTCTTTTGCGCTGTGCGTTTTGAGCTGCCAGTGTCCTGAGTGAGACATCTTTGTCCAACTGTGGGGTCCTAAGGCACAGCAACAGTGATTAGCTAACCCAGAAAGTGTTATAAAGCAATAAATATGATGCCTTTGGGAGAGTTTACCTCTTAGCAATGATTGTGGCAGGAGTAGGGGCTTTAAGAGGTGCTGGGGAAGTTGTGCGACTGTTTGTTGCACTGAATGGAGAGCTGGGATAGCTCTGGACGTGGACTGGAGAACTCTCAAGGGATTTGACTGGTCCACAAGATAGAGGCTCATCTGGGGTCAGACTGCGCAGCTGGAAGTCATCATCCATGGGGATGTAGGGAGCCAACATCTCCAGATCTAAGTCTTCCATTGCCTTAATGAGAGATAACAGGTCTTATGAATCAGAGTACAGGAACCTTTTACACTATAAGATCAACAATTAACTTGATTTAAAAGCAGTGGAATCTACAGTATCTCCTGGCATTATTACCTGTGTGTTGAAGGGGGTCTTGGGCTCTGTATCAATGGCAAACAGCTTCTCCACCAAATCTAGTTTGAAATCTGAGCTCATCTCTGAGTCCATGGGGAAACAAAAGTCCATGGAACTGTCAGCCTAAAGAGAACAGACGTCAAAGATTATTCCCTTATTGGTGCGTATCAGAGGAAAGTTATTTGTCTAAACTACAAGTTGAGAATAATTCACTTTGTTGTACCTCTGGGGAGCTGCAGCTGGTTGATGGGGCTGACGGAGTTGGAGCGAAGCTCTTAGCTTTGGCATCCTCAGAGCTGGTGGAAGTGACATGGAGAGGCTCGCTGGGCGGCAGAGGGGAAAGAGGCAGAGCCAGCTTGTCACTGGTGGAGGGAAGCATTACATCATTGTAGAGAGGGACCTCCCTCAGTAGCTGGATCTCCGAATCTGTACCACAAGATACGGGGGGTTAGAATAGTTTCAACCACTCAGCATATAAACTGATTTCTGCTGTGGACTAGTTTTACCAGGGCAGCTGAAGTCCAGGGAGATGATTGCATCTCCAGCAGCTGGGGCCAGCAGGGTGAGGGCCTCTGGCACTTCTTTCAGCTGGTCATACAGGCTAGCTGGAGCCTGGGTGTTTACCGCTTGAGTGAACAGTTCGATCACGTCCGGCTCTGGGCTCTTCTCCTCCACCTTCAGCAGGGTGGGAGACATGTCAGGCTGGCTGCTCTCGATCACAGCCTTTTCTTCCTCCTGTTGCTCCTCCTTCACTGGCTTCACATCCTCGATCTGCTCCAGAGACAAGATGAGTTTCTCCTCCTGGATGCCACTGTAACAGAGTTATGCAGCCTTTAAGATTGAGTGTATTGAGTGTTTTCTGTACAAACCAGTTCATCATCTCTCTCACTTCACTTAACAAACTGACTGGTTAATACAGTCCAATCTGTTCTGAAAATATTCTCAGAAGAGCATTTATAGTACCTGAGCACAAAGTTGACACAGACAACACACTGTGGCTGGGAGTTCTTGTTGTTGTAGATGACAGTGGCTTGAGTTTCCACCCACACAAAGCCTCCTCTCTTGGCCAACATCCGATACTGGCCTGTGCTGACTTGGCCCTTTGCAAACACTAAAAGAAGAGAGAAAAAAGGGTAATGACAAAAGATAGATTCAAACATTTCTTGAAAGGTTTGGCAAAAATAACAGCCGGAATTTGCATTAATTCAATACACTTTTGTTGTGTATGCTTACAGTTGTGGTGAGTCTTGGTAAGATGGTCTGAGTCCAGAGCGTGATAGTACTCATAAACAGAACGATTCAACAAGTCCTCTGGATCATAACCCATGAGCTCAGTGATTCTGGACAAGCAAAAAATAATAATCATAATTCTTCCAGTGACAAGCAGAAAAAAGTTCTGTAGTATCTACAGTGAACACTAGGGGGCTCTGTAATACCATGCTAGAGAGGGTTTTGGCAACAACAGCCAACAAAAAGTACTTCACAGCTGGCCTAAGTAGCTGAAAGCTTCTTAATATTCACTCAGATTGGCAAACTCACCTCTCGTCACAATACGTGAACTTCATGTCCATTGTGTGGCGGCTGAGAAAGGTCTTGGTGTCCAGAGGGACCTCAATGTTGGAGGGATGTTGGATGGGGTCACAGATCAAAACCAGGTAGGGGACAGGTGGCTCGTTGTGCCCGATGGGAGTCTCCTCAGTGTGGCTGCCATATACACGGACATGACCTGAGCAGTGGAGCACCTAGAAGGCGACGACCAGAGGGTCAGAACATGTTTAGTATCATTTAGTATTTCCAGACCCCAAGCAGAGAAAAACATTTCTAGGGAGTCTGTATATTTCCAGTTTGTCCTTTAAAATGCATAATTTCCTTTATCTGCGCCTGTAGGCCAACATTATTCAGATGTAAGTTCTACATCAACACACTTTTAAAATACTTTTATACTTAAATGATTACATGTAGTTACTTGCTGTTTTACAGGCTGAGAGTGTTATCTAATATAATAATCATCATCATTACACAGTCTCATGATTTGACATGTCCTACAACAATAAAGAGACATTAATGTAGCTTTAAAGTTAATAGAATAACTAAACAATATATTTCCATTTGAAATGTTTCCTGAAATTTCATTGACCTCACTAACATCCCTGGTGTTGATAAGCGTACTTGCACATGTTAAAATGACAGTAATAGTTACATTAGTACTTAGACTGTTTTTGATACATTTCTGAGAAAGCATTTCTTCTTCTATTGAACTGTGGCCTACCTTCCATGTTGCTGATTTCACATTGACAGTGCGGCCCCTGCTTGTGAGAGTGCATTTCATTCGGAGGAAGAAGCTGCGCTCTGTGTTTGGTTCCTTGGCCTTTTTGGAGCCTGAAATCACACAAACAGGAAGAGATATTGACTACCTCTGTTTCATTTTTTATTTCAGTGTTTTATTATAAACTTGTGCCAACAGTCCACATTTGCATTCTTGGGCAACATTAAGTAGTAAAACACCATGGTCAGCTATGGCAAGTTAAATAAAGGAAGTAGAGTTACGGGCCGTTAAAGCTGCTATCGTAACATGTATATGTGTACTAAAGTGTCTAGTAGAAAAAGCAAATGTGGGCTCAAATACATGGTTTGCATGGAAAACAAATTATGTTTTGTAGCACATTTCAGAAGGAAGAACTGGGATGTTTTAGTCTAATTCATTTGATTTAACAGTTCTACTAAGAAACTCAACTGAAATCAATGGTAAACAAAAATAAAAAATAGTAAGCAAGAAAAACTGAAAATGTGCCAGTAATGCTCCAGTAATGGCGAGTGAAAGGTCACAAAAACGAGCCAACTCTAATCACTTTGACCTCAGGGCTGAAGTGGGAAAATAACTTGTTTTGACAGCCTCCTGCTCTGAATTTTTAAGCACAAAGCAAATTGGATTCCTTGCTGATTGGAGCACCAGAGTGCTTGTGTGTGCCTGATTCTGTCCATTAGTGAGTTTTTACAATGTTACACCGCTCACTACCGTTGTCCTTCACCTGTTTTGTGGACCAGCATCTCCCTCAGCTCTTCCTGGTCGCAGGGATGTATGAAGTCAAACACACTGTGTCCCGTCAGGTCAAACTGTAACGAAAAAAGAGAGGACAGTGCAAATCTTGTTACCATGTACATGCAGCAGTTTACAGTTTTTCATGGTAGACACTGTGTCATGACAAAAACAGGCCTAGTGTGTGTGTCTGTTATTTAACAGTATGTGTAAAAACAGTAACCATATTTTATTTTGTCCCATCAATTTTATGTTCTCACTTTAATGCTGACATAAACCAGGGCAAATCAGACCAACCTGTGCCAGCCCCAGGCACTTGTTGACATTCTCGGTAAGATAAATCATATCTCCATCTTCAGACAGCACCATGAGAAAGCCGTCCAGAGCCTTTAGGTATGAGCCGTTTAGCTGGTTATCAAGCTCTGTTTCCTCTTCTTCCATTGGCTCATCTAGGGGCGATAACACAGAGGGGATGAGAAAGATAAGTAAGGCAGTGAAAGAAAATGAAAAAAAGAAAAACGAGGAATTTGACATGAAAAGTTTGCAGGGCAGGACACTGCAGCACAAAGGAAACACACTACTCACAGCCATATCTGCAGAGGGATCTATACTTGTGTATGGCTAAGTCATTTATTAAAGTAGCTAACTCAATGCTTTCCCCTGCATCTAAAACTGCACTCACTTTTTCTTACACTCTTCTAAGGGTGTAATTTCCTTCTGCCAAAAGATCCTTTTAATTGTGGCTTATATATCTGGAACCTTAATCAAAACAATCCATTCTCGAGCTGCCTAAAAAGACAATAATGTATCACTAGGATACAGACAGATACTGACCAGTGCTGAGCAGTTTTCTCATTCGCAGGTAGCTGATGATGAGCCTCATTATCGAAGCCTTGTCCAGGCTGGAGCTGACACTGTGGGGTAGGGGCAGCTGCTGGGCCAGCTCGTAGAACACCTCCGACTCCTTCCCGCGCCGGCATCGCGCTGCATCCCTTGACTTCTCCTTCCTCCGCTCCGAGCTCACCCTGCGAGAGACAGGTGGTGGTGGGTCAGCAGCAGCTTGGACACATCCTGGTTTTGATCCCACTATGCACACCACAAGAGCTGACATCCCTCCTTCCAGTGTCTGGCTGGCCACTAGCCTGTCACTTGGGAGGCTGCAGCAGCTGGAGTCCGCAACAAGGGAGCTCACAGCCAAGCAGCCGTCTGGACCCCTGTCAGACTCATTTACATACATGGCTATCTGCAACCGTCTTATTGGCTGCTGACCAAAATAAATGGAGTCCGCCCCCTCAGAGTGATTGGCTGGGAGTCCGGGCATGGATTTTCCTGTTTGTCTCTGGGTGCACAGCCAAGCTTCATTGCAACACCAATCATCCTGACATTTACGAGTGACTGAATGGATCTACAGGGAGGAGAATGATAATACTGGCCCTAACACAGAGAACACACACAAACACCGCGTGAGTGACAAACAAACTGTCATATGATCCTATTGTTGTTACAAATGCATGCCTCATCACTGCTGCTTACTGCTTCTAAAAGCCCCATATTAGACCAAGCATTTATCCAGGCAGCTATCCAAGGTCTGGCTAATGGACTCTCATCACACTGAAAGCAAGATTTTATTGCACTGGCAGTATTTTAAAATAACTTTAAAAGGACACATTGACTTGTGCAAGTCATGATTCAAATGATTCACTTTATTGTATTGATTTTTAACAATGGAAAAACCTTTACTTTTCACCTAAGCACTGATTTGAATCTTGATTTGAGTTTGTATTGGTTAACATACATGAAGCTCTCTTGAACACTAACATAAATGGCTAAATTAGAAAAAATAATCGCATTACCTGACTGACCGCTGTTGACTTTTTGCCATTATCACTCTCACAACCACGCCCTCAAAATGCATTTAGAAACTTGAGCATCACAACAAAATAAACAGCAGTTCAAAAGTCCTCAGCTTTGAAATGTACACCTAATTGAAATTGATCTGTTACATACTTACATCACTGACCAAGGCCATGTTGTTATTTATGGCCCTCTAACAAGTAAATGGACCAGCTGACTAAAATCAGCTGACTGCGTATCAAATCACCTGGCAGGGTTGCAGACACATTTTCCAAAGGCTAGGGTAAGGAATGCTTTTGGTTTCAGACCAACCAGATTAAGAATTAAGTGCTATGGGCAAAAAGTGTGTGGCTTTTGTCTCTTGGGAAGCCCCAACTTTGGAACTGACCTATGCCTAAGAAAAACATCTGCGAGTCTGCAAACACATGGTGCCTTCCTACATAGTTGCATATAGCAGCAAAAATAGTTTACTAGCGGGTGGTGTTCAAACTGCAGAAAACAAGGAAGTAAATTAGAAATCACTTATAACACTAGGAATTTAAAAAACAAATGCAAAAATCTAACCCATGTTGAATCATGGCCAAACTACAATTCTAATGGATATCTTCCCTTGTTCATCTAATCCCCATTTGATGACAAATTCCCGCAGATACAAATTGTGTGTAACTGAAGATCTTACATACCAACAATCCTCCTCCTCTCAAATATGTTTGTGTACTGTAGCATAAACATGTTTCAATCCAGACCTCAATTACAACTACAAGCGTATACATTCATCCACATGTTTGCACATTTGCCAATACCACTGTCAAATATTTACAATAGCTTCTGTCAATCCCAAGAGACATAGCCAGAATATCTGGACAATAGTGAAAGCTGATCTTAGAGTTATGCAACCACTTCTTTATTGTATCAACGCATTTCCTTTCTTATTAGTCGGACTTTTGAATCCTACTGTAACAAACACCTCCAACCTACATTCATGTAAAGAAGCCATTGTACACAGGGAACACTAGGAAAGTCATCTTGCTATTCTACTGGCTAAGCATCTGATGATCTAATGACAGATAAACGCCCCACAATGTTATAAAAAGGGTCCTATTGGAGGCTGCATGAGTGATTAGTACAAGCCAGTATACAAATTGTTTTCCTCTGTAATGGCTGCACCCCTCTCTATCGGATGCTTCCTGTATGTTATTGCAAATCCTATTCAAATGAAGATCAGCTGTAATATTCCATTAGTGCGGTCACGACACCAAAATTATGACTTCGGAACAATGCCTGCCTAAAATATCTCCATACAGAAACTATACCACAGCAGAAAACTAAAACATCATCAAAAGTAATGGAATAAAATATTAGATGATAGAACGTGGAACTTAAAAGTTATTTATTTCTTTTCATTCATTAAAACACTTAAACTTCTGAAGTAAAAATAAAAATATATATTTTGTACAAGCTGAGCTTCACAGCTACTTCACATTCTTTGTTCTATTCATAAAATAAGATCAATTTGCATTTTATGTTGATAAAGTTCCAACCCCTGATCATTAGCATGCATACTATAATGGTGCACTAAAGTACAACACAAACGACCCAGACCCAGTGGAGGTCTGTGCTCTAATCAGACCATTTTCTTTTACAAATTACAATCTGTATTATAAAGTGACAAAAATGAGCATGATATGATTATATTACCAGTACTGATTGACTTAAAATAGATCATTTATAACTGGTGGTGTCGATTGGCATACTTGTGAACACCAGCGCATGTTATGGTAAAGTCAATGTTACCAGCGTGAACGTTGTGTTTGAATACAGAGATGTGTGGAACTGCAGCGGACAGTTAAACAGTTAGCTTTACCCCAGATTGCCTTGTGTAACTCTGCTGCTTGACTTAATGTTACACCGGGGGGATATTTATGTTATCTATCGCTTAACTCTTTGAACAAGTCTGCATCTTTGTCAGCTAGATGTTTCGCCAAGTTGAATGTGTTGGCTGGCTTGCCCTTACTGTCGGCTACGTAAGCAAAATAGCTGACTGTGCGTCTGCGTTTTCAGCAAGCCTAGGATGGCCGGCAGGAGCACCGATGCCACTACCAGCCGTTGTCTGTCTTCTCTGTGAGTGACCATGATAACGCGCCCTCTCTGGCTGCAGGCCGTGAGAAAGCAGAGAGAAGATGCACACAGACACGCTGCCACATAAAAGATCATAAAGTACCAATACTAATAAAACGTGAAATAGTATTGTTTTTAACGGCAGGGTACCGCGGTACTTTTATAGTATCAGTTTAATGCGTAACACTTGATTCCATTCAATACAAGGGTATAATGAGAAGCACTTACTAAGCCTACATTCAACATAAACAGTGCAGTGTCTGAGCCACAGGTGATTTCAGTAAGTAAAGTTAAGCTAATCATAAAAGACCGCAGATTGTGGTGAAAGCATAATCTCTTTTCACAGCCCTGTGACAAATGTCTAATACAATCACTTACTTTTGTTCCATTGTGATAATTATAAAAAAAAAGTACTGTGTTCAGAATTACAAAAGGGAGAAGAAAACAGCTTGATTCCTTTACATGAAACATGCAAAGAAAACAAAAATGTTCCCTTGACGTTAAAACAAAGGAGAGCAGAGAGGCCACGATTACATAACACCATTAATGCACATGTTCATGCATGCCCAGCAGTCCTCTGCGTGATGCCTCACTGCATACACAATCACATCTCCAGTTCCCATAGCTTTATTTGGACTTGGACTCTGTTTTCTGATAAGAATGATTGCTATTACATAAACAAAATGTAATGCTGATTTTAGTGGGAATACAAACCAGTGTACAATTAATAAAAAAATAAAAAGCTTTGCGAATGCTACCAGAGTTGCTTGTGTATTTTGTTGCTACGGGGCTGGCTTATTTTACAAGAGAAATGTGCTCACAATCTGCCAGTCTTGTTTAGTGTGACAGTAAACACTCTCTAATCTATTATGTAATCAAGTTCAGGGAATCACCACAACTAAAAGCTCAACTCACTATGGGAAAAAATAGCAAAGCAACTCTGGGAATAAAACCGTTTTACAGACAAATTAACCCGTGGCATGATGTTTGATGACTTGTAGGAAGCAGCATAGGAGGGGTCTTCCCTGAATTCCTCAGTTATTAGTGTTTTACTAACATGCTTTGAATATTGTAGTGGGTGATAAAAATCAATATTGCATCTTATATTGAAGGTGGAATAATAGAGCGATAGGTCAGTATGATGGTTCAGGGGTGGTGATGCAGATATTTCTTTCTGTTTGGCTACTCAATAATTAATCAAATGAAGACAGAAATTCCTGTGAGGACCTCTCACAGGAAACTGAATGAGCATTTTATGCTGTTATATTTTCCATTTCCTTGGTGAAAACTCTGCTTAGTTTTCTTTACCTTGATCAAATGTTCCCACCTGAGCTAGTTCTTAGTTCATTAATAAGGATTTAAGTCACCATTACTGCAGCGTGGGGAATTTCTGGAGTTTGTCACGTCGTATATTACAACAATTTCCTGGTCTATTAAGAAGCAATATCAGTTTTTTTCCAACGCATATATTACACAATTTTCGGCCGTTGCATCTGAGATGTTCACCCTCAGTGGTAGCTTAAAGGCATATACGATGTTTCTGTTACAGTATACAATAAAAATAATTCCCTACTTCCAACAGGGACACTTGCCTGTCCCTCTCCACTGGGAGACATAAAAAAAAAAATCCCTAACCATGTGAACATAGCTCAAAAGACTACTACAACTAAATACACAGGGCCCATTTATTCGGGTTGGGCTCGTCTGACAGTCAGTCAATGTGGATTGTACAAAAACAGCTAAACAAGTATTTTACTTCCTTCCACTTTCCATGCTTCGTCCTTTACAAAGATTCATCTCATGCTGACGTGTGTTAAATGGAATCATTCATTAAAATAGCAGACACTCACAAATGTGCCATTCTTTTCGGCTAGAAATGCAGTTTTGCAGGAAGTGGGTATACCAAACCCAAAAACAAATGTTAGATGGTTTTACCTTAAATGTGACAAGAGAAAGACAGCTGCCTGGGATACAGGTGCACAACACCGTCGGACTTTCCACTTTGCTCAAAAGTTATGGTTTTGGGAGTTTTATCATCTACACTACTGACTTTTCAACATATGTCCAATTAGATTAAAGTTTAACAAAAAACTAGCAATGTCTTAATTAAAAAAAAAAATTCCTTTCAAAATTTTGAAGAAGTTCATCTAAAATATTACAGTTGATGTGATGAATCAAAATCTCTTCAACAGTAGCGAGAGAAGACCTGAAAATGGTTGTTCTCTTACTGTATTTGTAGCACGTTTCTAGTCTTAGCGACCATTCAAAGAGCTTAACAACACAACACAGATCATTCAAAAATATTTAGTACCAATTAGAGATGCCAATTTGGGCTTTTTTCTAAATGATAGTTGATGCTTGTTAACCTATCCTTAACCGTTAGCAGACAAGTAAGTAGTCGAGTCGCCTTCAGGGAGGCTCGGACAGATGTGTTTTTCCCGCATGCCTCTATGGCGTGTAACATTAGACAGCCAATCACTGGCACACCGACGCTGATGAGATTTACTCCTTGGGTAATGAAATACAAGGACTTTTTCAATATTCGATACTACAGAGGCAATTCAGTTGGTACCTGAAATAATCAACGTTCAGTACCCAGCCCTAGCCAGCACTCCATTCATACTGTACTACCATGTAAAGTACCACCTGCCAACTAGGAGCAATTAACAGTCACAAGCACGGCGTGGGTTCGGTATCCTGCCCTAGGAAACTCCGACATGTAGACTATAGACTCTGGATCGAACCACCAGGGATCAAACCACAAGTGTTTGACAGTGCGCCTGTTTCGCTCTTATTTGCCCTTATAAATTTGTTCCATTTTTGTTTTAATTTAGTCTCTTTACCTTTAGTAATTCAGTTGTAAAAAGGAGCCTGTTTGTGCGCTTCCAGATCAAAGTGTGAACGCGGGGGAGCTCACAGACACGCGCATCGCCAGCAGCAGCTTCAGTGAAGCTTAGCAGAGACAATTAACGCCTCCCTGCTTGCTTCGTGGTGATTTTGCATCATTATGTAAGTAATAGTTATCATTATTTGTTGACAGAAAGTGGCATTGTCCATGTGAATACAAATGTGAGTCCAAAGACAGATGAAATACTGAAATATTTTATTCGTGCACATTTTGGACACTTAACTTTGTAGTAGTAAAGTAAGTAGTAGAACTGTACAACTGATCAGCACTGACAAATGTGTTCAACTACACATTTTAAATGTGCACTATGTTGAAGACATTGTGTAATGGAGGTATTGTTTTCATACTTCCTTCCTTGAATTGTTATTATGAAACACTCATTGTGAGAGTGGAGTATTTGTTAATGAAGAAAGCAAAAGCAGACATTTTAGCACAGATAAATGTGGGGTTCAACATCTTACTGCACAACAAAACACTTGGAAATTATTTCTGACATGTGTCCTTTTGAGACATTACCCTCCAGTGAAGAGCAATTTCCCTGCACAATCGGTCCTCACAATTACAGCTAAGTAAGTTTAAACTGCTTGTTTTCCTTTAGAAAAATGTGCACACAAACCAGAGATATCTATGCATTGTACCCGCAAGTAACATATTTCCTTTTCAAGTTCTATCTAGCCTGCACACAGGTTGAAACAGCAGGGTACTCTGCAACTTGGCAGGCAGTGAATCGCTACACACATTTGGCTGCTCCTATTGACGTCAAGGCCTAGTGATTAAGAGATGAGACAGAAATAATAACACCTCACACCTCAAAGACACCAGCCAAAATGGCGTCAAACCTGACCACAACTCTTGAGTTCTGCTGAGATAAAAAAAAAATATATACACATATTGACTGAAACTCAACAGGATTCTGATCTTTTACCTAGCCCTATACAAAGCGCCAGATTTCAAATTGAGTGCGTAAAGCTCATGCCATGGGGTAACTTGATGTAGTCTACAATAGGGGTGGGAACTGATAAGATTTTATTGATACTATGCCAGCATCAATTCTGGGCTATCGTTATTATAACAACGTTTTGGACCGTTTCTTCCTTTCAGTCTTGTTCCAAGTTTCCAGCAGTGTTGATGCATTAGTTTGACCTAATTGTTTTGCATTGCATAACTGTCAACTGCCAGAATTGATAAAAGGAACCGATGAGCCCGGGAGGCATTCGATTCTGGTTCAGATTCCAATTTGTCACCAATCAATCAATCAAAACCAATTCCCATCCCTAGACTAAAGACAACCACATAACCTCACCAAGGCAATTGCTTGAAACGGAAAGGACCATAACGACTATACTATTTCAATAGACGGAGGTTTTAACACATGCCATGCAACCATTTCAGTGCAACAACAGCCCAGTGGGATTCTTAGCATGTGGGATGAAACAGAATTTAACCTCTATGGAACAAATATCACCCATGTTGAGTTATCAATGTGTCAAAGACATCTCTCATTACTAACTCTTAAAAATCTGAATCTCTTCAGTAAAAGTACACCCAAAGTGGAACAGAGGACTGTTATCAAATCAAGCTTTGCACTCAAAAGTCTGCCACCTGTCCGCATATTTAGCATGTCTGTCAATGACAGAAAGGCCCAGAAAAGCAATCTGTCTGATGCAGGGTCTGGGTCAAGAAACACCACGCAGGTCAACTACACATTACAATATAGGTAGACTCTGCCAGGCTTGATCATTACAGACAATCAATAAATAAAAAAAAAAAATCAATAAGTCACACAAAGAAAAACATCTATTTTATTAGTAATGATCAGCAGTAGATGGACCACCCACTGATGCTTGATTACCTAATTGCCTTCTGGGACAGAGGAACCAGGAACATCTAATTTGGCACTTAAATAACGATTAAAGTTATGAAAGATATTACAATATTAAGATACTACAAGTAGTGGAAATAAAAGTAGTTTAACCAGCTATATAAACAATAAATACCCCTCTCGTTTTACTTTAAACTGTTAAATTTCTTTTTTACTGTTTACATGAGGTATTATTATATTTTGCCTCGGCTATTAATGCTTTTGTTATTTGCATTATCCTCTTTTGCTGGTGTAGCACTGAAAAGATGGGATTAATAAAGGATTCTCTTCTCTTAATTCAGTTTTGCCAGTCCAGAAAAAGAAGAGAAACTCACACCAAGGCCAGCTGTACTAAAACCCTAAATATTTCATCAGAAACCTCACACCACCACTCTCCAGTACTGCTCACATGAGGTCCAGCTACTTTTCACTCAACACTATCAACACTGGCACATCATACAAATACTACCATAGATGCCCTTTCAATGAGACACATTATGTCACATTAAAGGTTAATAATGTTAACATCTAGGTTTCAACACAAACAAAAGCGTAGTAACGGTGTCTGACGAGGTAACAAATAATTAAAAAGCGGATATTATTAAAAGAAATACACAAAGACACAAAGTTACTGGCGAGATTAGTTAACATTAAGCTTTGTAAATAAACAGTTTAACGCCAACAGATGTTCTATGAAAGCTAACTTAGCTAGCTTTGTTAGCAGCCTGCTAATGATAACAGCGTCGCTAGCAAACGCGAAAAAAAGCACGCTGAACTAGCAGTTAACCTTGGAAAAAAACCTATAATGTCACATTAATAGCATTTATTCAGTCCCAGTCGAGGACCAAAGTTGTTGGGGCGGCTCTTAAACAACAACACAGCCTGCTGCGTAGCTATTAGCATAGACGTTACCTTTTCTTTTCTGGTACAGTTCCTGTGTCCATGTCAGGACGAAACGACCGGAGTTGAGTCTCTCTCTCGGTGTCAAAGCTGTATCCGGGGCCCGTCGAGAAATAAACCAAAAACCCTTTAGTATTCACTGATATGACTCCGTAAAATCCTCACTCGCTTTGCATACGACTTCTCACTGTGTTTATTTGGTCAAAGAAATCAAGTTTTCATACGCGTAAGGACAGCCCAGTCTCCTTCACAGACCCTGCCACGCTGGAGAGGTTTCACGCCGAGACAATACTGTTGCACCGTGGAGGCACTTCCCCCTAACTCCGCGGGGACGCGCAGTCACATGCTTCTCCATGCGTGAGGACGCGCACAGAAAAAAAACCTGTTAAAGCCCATTGGTTAGAGCCACAGAGCAAACAAACTGTAATTTTCCACTTATGTTACAGAGTTATAGAGTGCTTTAACAATCCTGTTTCTCAAGGTTGCTCTATGGATATAAGCATATTGTATGTTTGTTACTATAGGGCAAGGTTTTTTAGGCTGAAAGACAGATGAAGCAAATATTACTACAAATAGTGTATTAAAGTTGCATGGGCCTAACAGCTAAAGTGTCCGAAAGTCTATACACACAGCTTTTTATGGTGCATGCAATTCTAAGATATTACAATGATAATTATTAACATATTAAAGCTTGAATATGTAGAATCTTTATTAAAAAAACATATATTTTTAAGAGAATTCAACCACAGGCGTTTTGAGGGGTATAATAAAAAAATATATTTTGTCTGAATAAATATTTTTAAAAATGCTTGACAATGATGGTTTGACAATGACTTTCTGTTTACATTTTACCAGCCAATAGTGGCCGGCATTGTGGGTTGCCAGGGTTGTCTGTTGTTGGGTGCAGCTACTGTAGGCTGGCACTGGGTGATATGGAGTTTGCCAATCCTGCAGCTGCTTATTTGTCCCAGCAGCTGAGTGACCGGAGACGGGCAAGAACGAGGGTCAATATAGGCCAAGAATTCACTTAATGGACTGAGATAAAGGAGTTCAACGGCATTAAAATGCACGCTGAAATGGCTACAATTATCCTTGATCAGTTAAGCTAACTTTCATGTTTACTTAGCTGTAACGGCTAACGGTAACGGTAACTCCTCTGCAATACTTGTTTTATGGTGCGATTTGCCGCAGGGGGATGTGTTCAAACAGCCTCAAAAAGAAACCCCGGTCTCCTGCAGGCTACTGGACCGGGTCTGACCAACCTGGCAACCTGAGTGCTTTTAATTATATTTTGTTGTTGCGACTACAATCTTGAGACATAGATGGCGGGGTTCTGCTCACTCTCCATATTCAACCTTTAATATATTTATACATCATATGTTAATGTTAAACACACGTTCTGAAGTCACATTGAAACCTTCAGCTCAATTGTATCTGTGCATGGTTACCGTAGGTGCTACCGTGAGCCAGTAAGCTTCTCATCAAGGTTGTGTAAATGTAAGAATAATTTTTTCACAAATGTATTTTTTACTAATAATACGTTGCATTCATGTTAATGTAAATTTTCAGGCATATTTTTGAAAAAAAAAAAACATTGGAAAGATTATCAAACTTTTTGGCAGACCCCCCTGCGGTAATTCTGAGGACCCCCTGCTGAAGATCTCTGTTCTACGGTGTTTTGCTGATGAAGGTGTCTTGTTTTGTTAAGTGCCCCAGGGTACACGAGAGGCAGAGGACTTTTCTTTTACTTTGGGAGCAAACTAATCCTCTTCAAATGGCAAAAAGACTTTACTTTACTTTATCAAATTAAAGTCTATGTCTGTGCCTTCCCTCCAGTGCCTCATCTACCAAAGAGACCCTGCCCTGGCCCCCCCAGTTCTTCCAAAAGACTGTGTAAAGGATTGTTGTGATTTTAATTAACTGCATCATAGAAAGGAGAAAGTGATGTTCCGGGTTGGTATGTCTTCACTCCACCAGACTGCCCACATTTTTCACAATGTTACAGCAAATTGTCCAATTTCAGCAAGTTATTCTACACTGTGATGTAAAAACATTGGGTTTAAATACAAATAACAAAAAAGTAGGTAAGATAAGGAAGTTGAGCTTACACATTATCTCCAGTGCCCATCACAAAAATTGCATGTGTGCATCTGAGGCACCACAATCCTCTTCACACTGGCAATGTCGATGACGAGATGGTTTTGGTTATTTTCCTGAAGTGGTTTGGAGATTTCTGTCCAGTCAGGCTCCTCCTCCCACACCACTGTTTGGCAGTATGATTCAGCTCTTGCTTTGGGAAAAAAAAGTTCTGAAAATTATTTCCCAACCTCCCAAAAACACAGCAAAGTTTACTCCACGTTAAATTTCCTCTCTTGGTATATTGCCTTACAGGTCTTAACCTTTTTACTCGGCAGATATTGGTTGTTACATCTGGCTACAACAATAAGGCATAGCTTTGGCTGCCACTTCCCAGAACTGTTGGCTGGGTGGCACAACATGTCTGTGTGTGTGTGTGTGTGTGTGTGTGTGTGTGTGTGTGTGTGTGTGTGTGTGTGTGTGTGTGTGTGTGTGTGTCACAGCTGCAGACTTTTACTTGAAGACAGACTTGTTGACTTGAATTTATATTTACGCATAAACCAGAGGGTGACTAAGAAAATGAGTGAAAAGCAAAAAGTCCACTACATGGATTCATCTGGTTCTTACACTCTGCTAGTAGCTCGCTTCACCAGAGATGACTGAGGTAATTATAAAGATTACTCAGTTGCAGGAAATAATGTTATTTTTTTTAGTCATTCTGATTAACTTTATGATTGTCTGAAAGCTGTCTAAGGTGCTAAGCCACACCTTTTTCTGGTCACTTCAGAAAGGTGAGCACACAGTACCAGCTCAGTCATTGTTATGTTCCGAGCCCTGCCAGTTTTCTGTGTGAGAGCAAACGGTGTGAGACTAGAATTTGAGCAACATGAATCTAACATATAAAAATATGAGCACCAACAGGTTCTTTTGGCACAAACTGCTCTTATGTCATGGACGTTCAGTTAATATGCACTGAAGTGGGGTTTGTTTAAGGTCACATTCTGTATATATCTATCTTCTTTTTCTCTCATCTAACATGACGTAACAACTGAGTCTCTTCTCATGTAAATATATGTCTGGATTTGTGAGGCGAATTTGTGTGTGTGGCTTTGTTTTAACTGGTCATGTTTTGTCTATTTTTGCCTGGTTTTTGTTCTTAAATGGGGGCTGACCCTGACAGTGTACAAATCAATAAATATATAAATATATTTTTAAAATGCACTGAAGGGTCTCCGCCGCGTAACAACACTATTAACACAGCTTTGAAAGAGAAATGTACAAGAAAGCTTGCTTTGTTACTGTAATAGTGACCATCGTCTGGTTGGGTTCTGCTTTCTGAGTCCATTCCTTCACACGGAAAGAATCATGATCTAAAGTAACAACTACAGGCTGGGAATCTTATTTTGTTTTAATGCACAAAAAGACCACAAGCGACAATATATATATATCTACAGGGAATCCCTTGATGCCTGTGTCGTGTTTTTTATTATTTGTTGCTACTTTTGGAGGGTATCAATCATTCAGGCAGGGTCAAACACTGATTCAACCAAGCAGTGCAGAGACACTGCTGGCAGCCATCAGTAAGTCTCAGTAATGAAAGCTGAGACAAGGCTCGTAAATCTTTCCTCTCATTCAGACATTACCCGAGGAAAGCAGCCAAACGGGGGCCATGATCATGGGTAAACAAAAAGTAAAGCCATTTAATCCAGTGTCCTTTTCTTTCTAGAGAACACACTGTCCATCTTTGTTCGGGAAAGCTTAAAGCAGAGTGGCTGATTTTAAGTCCCTGACATAATGCACTTTTAAATCTTGAGTTGTTTAACATGTTGTTTGACGCATGGCGGGGAGAGCTCAACTGGTAAGTAAACCCAACTTTGCATTGGCTCTTGTTGTGTTGCTGTCAAAGCATAGCAGCACTGCTTTCAGTTACAGATTATACACACATTTTCTGTACCCACCAATTTACAGTATTTAGCCGCACGAGCCTCCACAGGAAAGGGAGCTGAGGAGATAAACAGATGCGATGTGGAGCCTGAAGACTTCCTCCCCCAGACTAACAGGAAGAGTCCATCTCCGTCCTGCAGGCCGGGGCGCTCCATGTCTGGGCAGGTTCAGTGCAGGGAACACAGATTCCTCTCAATGGCGTGTGTTTCTTTTTTTTTTTTGGTTTGGTTTAACTATTTCAATTTACAGTTTATTACCAGCAGCACAAATTGTATTGTATTCATGCTTCTCAAAGGGTCCCAAGCATGATTCTTGTCTTCCTGTTCCCATCAAAGGCGACAGCAATGACGCCGTGTGGTTTCCTGTTTATTCTCTACTGGGTTTACGATGACAAAAAGAACCTCAGAACGCCCCCACCATGATCAGACAGTTTGACTGTGTTGCAGGGTTAAAGTTTGGAAAAATAGAGATAATGCTCCCATGAACAACATTTATCATCACCAAGTGATGTTTTTTTGACGTCAGGCTCTTCTTCGTCACTTGGTGATATTAAATATAAGTTCACGGGAGCATTATCTAGCAAGCAGACTCTATTTTCCCAGCTTTTATGTTCTTCTGTCTAGCACCTAGTGTTTATCGTCTGCAAGTGTGTGTGAAAACCTTCTTGCATTCGAGTTTGAAGTTGTCTCCCTCTCTCTCTTTCTCTCTCCTGCTAATTCTAAATTCTCACAGTGAGGGCGGTTTAAGTGTTCAGCAGGGAAAATACTCAATAACTTTCTCAGATTTGCATGTTCAAAAATGCCCCCCTGTGAGCTCTCATTGCCCAGGCAGTCTGCCCACGGAGCTGGAAGCTTTCAAAGGCTCTGTGTTTGTTGAGAGAAAGAGAGTGTGTGTGTAAGCAGAGAGCAGCAGACTGAGCAATTACTGATACTCTTGAGAAACCTTCAGACTCAATTGAATCTGACAATTGCCAAACACTACATAACTAGCATTATTCTTGCTGCTGGATGTAACTGTGTGGGGCAATCTCAAAACTTTTGGATATTTTACAGTCAGTGTGAATCACCACAGAGCTTCCAGATGAAAATGGTGAATCAGCCTCAACACGTCAAATTACATGGAGAATCACTGAGGCAGATGCCAAGTTTTTTGTTTAAAGGGCGACTAATAAACACATAATACACAACTCCTACTGTCGGAAACTGACTGAAGCAACTTAGACAAACCAATGTACATTTTAAACTTATGTCATTTAGGCAGTATATGTGGGTCTGTGAATATTTGTTTTTTTCCAGAGTAGGGTCACATCATTGAAAAACTATTTCATCTGCTCACTCATTCCTTCTGGGATTTTAACTGGCAGCTGGACTTTCTGGGAATCCCTGGCAGGCTGGTTAAAACTGACTTTCTCTGGACAGTGCTGGAGAGCAAAAAACACCAACCATGCCCTCATGCTCCAAAAAGTGCTTTTTCATTTGAAGTAACTGGAAGTGCTGTTATCCAGAGCACAATGTACAATAAAAATCCAAGGTTGTACACTTTTGTCAATCAAATTTACAACAACATTTCAAACACACCATTTCCACACAGTCGCTTGCATGAATATGTCCCCACTAAAAACTTAATGTCGTTTTTAAAAGTCGTTTTTAAGAGCCACTTTTTTGGGAATTACAAGAGTGCTTAAGAGTTCATCAAGTGCAACAACGGTTCTTGTCGACCACGTGTTTGGCTGACTTCTCGTCACTTTTCATCCTCATGTCTCTGGGGAATGTGACAGTGTCATACTGGATGTACCACTGCGAACTGTCTTAGACAAAGGCAGACACTGAGAAAAATGAGAGTTCAGGAAGACTGGTGGATCAAGGAGGAGACTTTTAGCTCTCCTGCAGTCCAGGCGAGGTGAAGGAGAAGTTACGAAACTCTTCCTGGTTGATGGAAGGGATCAGAGGGTCATCGATGGGCGTGAGGGTGGGCTCTTCCTGAGTAAAATCTGGGTCAAAGTTGTTGACGTCTTCCGGTGTTTTCTGGAGGGGAATAATAAAGAATTCTTTATTATCAGCAGCAACAGATTTTAATTAACAGTTCAGCAAAAATCACAGTTGCAGGCAGACGTTAAGACGAAGTCAGTGGCTGCTGTCTTCATTATCATTTATGACAAAGCTTATCAATAAAGTCATTTCTTTGACTTACGATCCTGGGCTTGAAGGGTGGCTCCATTTCCCTACAATTCAGCCTCTCCCAATCGATGCCAGTGAAGAAGGCATGGCTGGTCACAGCGCTCTCTCCGCCCTCTAAGGCCACACAGCCCAGACGCCGGGCCGGGTTTTTGGTCAAGAACTGTGAAAAACAAAAAGATGAATTAATTCCCTTAAGACCAAATAAGAAATCAGTTGATTATAAATAAAGATCAATAACACACAAGAAGGATCACACTGTCTGGAGTTTGAATTTCAGCATTTATGAATTATTTCACTTGTGTCTTTTGCAGGAACACCCTGAACACTGAGCAGCTCCACTGGAGCGGTTGGGTTTAGAGGCTTTGCTCGAGGGCATGTCAGTGGTGGAAATGCAGGAAGGGCAAGCGCTGCTTTTTCACTTTCCCCACCCAAATTTACCCAGGGATTGAACTGACAACTTTACAGTCCCAAGCTCGCTTCTCTTACCTTTAGGCCACTGCCCCCAAAATTGTCTGTACATAGTCAGGAAATGTGATGCATGTTATTCAACTAGATCAGACAAGAAGCTTTTGGGAGCAATGCCAAACTGGATGCAAGCCAGGATGATATCCAGTTATGCCCCGCCTCACAACTTACAAAAGAGAAACACACCCTGGACTGTATCTATCACCTCCCACTATGCTCCAGTTACAGAGAGTTCAGCTAAGTTCAGTAAAGTGCATCTAAGGTGACCCAACTTCCTGGTGTTGTACATAATAAAACAATAGAATAGTGGATCACCTGTTGACTACAATTGTTTCTCTGCCACCAAAGTAGTGGTGGGTAGTAGTGGCCAGAGGGAGAGGTCCAAACAAAACAAACTAAATTGAAAAACTTAGTTTCAACTTGCCTCTGGGAGGCAAGTAAAAACCTGAAAAGAGAGTGTTGTGGACAGCTCTCTCTTGGCCGAGTAGTCTGTGCACACCTAAGGGCTGGTGATGACATTCAGGCTAGGCCTCAACTAACTGAAGGGCCTTCGTCTGCACAGACAGTAGCCAGATTAACCCCAAGTCATTGGAAAGCTCAATTTGTCTTGCCATATCAGCTCCAAACATTGTTAACTACCAGCGGCCTAAACCATGTGCCTCAGCAAAGGGGAGATGAAAAGCTAAAGAGGGGATGAACTTAAAACACCCTACTGTTCGTTTTGCATGGGTAAGTCCAACATAACACTTTTTCAGAAGCATAAAACAACTTCTATGCAGCTTTTGTTCTCAAATCATGCAGGAACACCATACTAATCAATGTGCAGAGACTCGAATCACGCAGTGACTTGGCTGTTAACATCAAGACATCATCTTTTTTGAGGGGAATAAATATAGTTTCATGCTCACACTCGCGTGCAAGGATTTGCAGCTGCAAGCACGACTTTGTTGACGTGATTTGTAGTTCTATGCTTAAAACATGTTCAAGAAACCACACCATTACACTAATTCGGCCCTTGAAGTGGAAATAAAGGAGCTAGAGAAACCAGCAAGAGTCAATCAGTTCAGGAGCTTACAGACCACAGAACGTTGCACTGAAGATGACGCCATCTTTCCATGGCTACATGTCAGCTGTGCCATCCTCAGCACACGATTGCCATGTCAACATTTTTTTTTATTTAACCATTATTCAACCAGGAGAGATTGAGTGAGATTAAGAATGGCTTTTTGAAGTGACAAAGACAGGCAGCAGCACAAATACAAATACAGACACATTACTATATGAAGAAGCCATTCTCCACTTTATGAAACTAGCTGTCATCTTAGATACTGGCTATCTTACACAGCATAAGTGTTGCCAGTTCCTGATTTTAAAAGCTTCATTGCAGTAAAGTGATATAATTTTCTGAATTCAACAGATTATTCTAGCTTTTCTATTATTTCCCTTACCCACTTATTCATTATATCCACATTACTGATTATACAGCTACTTCATATATATTGAACTAAGAGTTTATTGTTTACTGTTTTTTATACTATCTGTATTTATTTAGCCAAGAGTTTATTAGTTATCTTATACTGTATTTTTTTTTTTATACCTCCCTTGTGTTTTTGCTGGAAATTCAATTTCCTTGCGGGAGTCATCCCAAAGGGATCAATAAAGAGAAGTCTAAGTCTAAGATTATTTATCAAAAATCTCATTGTGTAAATATTTTATGAAAGCACTAATAGTTAACCCTACAATATCTCCGTTTCACCCAGATCTATATTGTTTAGATTAAATCATTAATCGATAAGTCAAAAATCAAAAATGAAAGTAATTATTTGTTTCAGATCTAAGTAACAGCATCATCCAATCAATGTCTATCTGTTTATAAAGCGTCTTTACATAACTGACTAAAATAAACTTATTAAAAAAGCAATTATTCTTTAAAACTCAACCAAACTCCATGCACTTGCTTAAAGGAACAAGGAGAACTTTGCAGCGGATCAACTTTCAGTATAAATAGAGCAGCAGCGTTCAAATCCACTCATGCCAACGAGCACCTTTACATAACGTGTGACACTGTCAGCAGTGACTCAAATCCCCATGGGAGGTCGGACCTGCGCTTCCTCAAGCATGTTGGAATAAGAACAAGGATAAGAGGAGGAGAACTGGAGAACAGGGTGCAAAGAGGGGAGGAGTGGAGGGAGGAGGCGTTGTCGTATTTATAGCTTGTGTGCTGTGGTTGGGCAGTGAACCTTGCTTTAATATAGTTATGTAAGAGACCCAGGCCAAACAGCTGGCTAGCAGGGGTCCGTAGGGCTGCCAGTCACTCTGCAGTCAGTGTCGGTCAGTTTGAAGGACAACATATAACAAACCCTGAAAGGAGAAATCCAGAGCAAAGCTGCTCCGACCTCGGATATCCTAATATAATCACACAGCAGACTCTGTCCAGGAATGCAGGGAATTTGTCTTTTAGTAAATGTTCAAAATGCTGGCCACAAGTCCAGTGAGACATTGATTTTCTCTATCATTAGCTCAGGTTAAAAAAAGCTTCAGAGACATTTCCTGCAATTGGATAATGTGAAAAAAAGTCAGGGGCAAGAGGAGGGCGAATGTCTGCCAAAAAGACTGACTAAAGCAGCACTTGACCTGCCTTTCATTTAGCTTTATCCATTATGCAACTTTAACGGTTGATGAAAACACAGACTCACAGCTTTGAGTATATTCACAGCTTCTGCGCTGAGCCAAGACGCATAAACAATCTCTTCATTGAGGATGGATTCAAAGAGGTCATCTTCATTTTCGGCCTCAAAGGGAGCGTGTCCTGACAGCATCTCATACAGAAGCACCCCGAGAGCCCACCAATCAACAGAGGGCCCATACAGCATCTCCTGCAGGATCTGTGGAAACATGTCACAGCATAGCATTAAAGCTACGCATCACAGCACAGAGAGCATTACCACAAACTTAAAACCACTTCATGAGGTTCAGTCAGTAGACGTGTTGGATTAGTGTGTCGCCACTGAGGCTGCACTGAGGAGCAAGTATTCACTGTTGAGGACAGGAAAAAAAGCCTTTCATTAATGTCTTGGTCAGACAAAAAACACTCAAACATGAGCACAAAGACCATCTTAATCCCTCATTATGAAAACCAAGCACGTATGTAGAGCTGCATTCTGATGAGGGGATCAGTTTTTGTAAGGACCACAGAGCCCTTCCCCAAACGGACCTCACAGGTACGCTGACTTCCAGTAAGTCAGGAGAGAGTTTGGAGTGACAGGCAGTGACCACAGTGTTTGTTTATACTGAGGTGGTGTGATGGAGAGAGGATAGGACTGGGAGCTGCGTCATATGAACTCAGAAGACCTGGGATGCAGGAAGCTACAAGTGTTTGAATCTTTACCGCAATCTGTTAATGTTAAAAAGTGAAATATATGTAACATCACACACCAACATATATGAAAATGTTCTGTATCACAGGTGGATCCAAATGTCTGTCATTCTTAGTAGTTATGGGTCTTGAACTGTAGGTGTGTAAAGTTCAGCACAAGTGTAGAAACTGACCTCGGGGGCAATGTAATCCGGGGTCCCACAGAAAGTTCCTGTGGCCGCGCCTTCAAATATGCCCTCTTTGCACATGCCGAAGTCCGCCAGCTTACAGTGACCGTCTTTGTCCAGAAGAACATTGTCCAATTTTAGATCCCTTAAAGGCAAAACCAAGAGAGAAAATTAGGTATTTGTTTCGCAGCAGACATACGCAGAAAATAATAACAGCTGCTAAAATGTCAAGTTTGTGTTCAGTCTCTAGTCACACCCTGTTGGTGCTGTTTTAAGTATATATAACAGAGGTGGAGACAAAATGAGGTCTTCTGAGGACAGTGAACCTTTGGTGGCAGCAGGAGACAGACGACTCGCTAACCGTTAAATAACAGCCAGGAAGAGTCAGATGACCACTGGTGACAAGGAAAAAAGTGCCCTGATGTCAATATTTATTCTGAATCGAGGCGAGGCCAAACCTGAGATACAGGTTTTCTTATTTTCCTGCAGTGAAGTAAATCAGATGTCCTCACATGCACTGGAGGTGAAGGAGTGATATTACACCTCCCACACCTTTTTTGTTATCAGTGTGGATTTTTTCCTCTAAAGCAAATGTGTGATCTGTGATTTTGGGGTATAATAATGTAACTATTTAAATAAATAATCTGTTTTTATTATCAAATCAAGAAAATGTATCATTAAAATTACCTACAGAAGAAAAGAGCGTACTGTAATTACATCCTAGCTAACCTGTTTTATTGTATTACATCTGTATTACATCATACTATGTTTTTATTACTAAAGTTATTAAATGACCATGTTGGCATAAAAATGACTCAATGCTATCCTACAAACAGTCTAAAGTCTAGTCAAAACAAAAAGCGATAACATATTGGCCTCATATTTACAAGCTGTGACAGCTGTAGCGGAAACCACAGAGGTGGTTTTGAGTATTCTGTCATGTCTGTCCTAGAAGGGGGACAGGAAGCAGGGAAAGGTCACGGCCCCACCCCATCACGGCTGGTGTGAGATAGTCTCTAGTTATTGAATAAAAAATAAAATGTAACATCAGTGAAAGCATCTTCCCTCAGTGTGGTTTGTGCATGTGGATGCCTCCCGAATTAAACGGTGGAAAAGATCTCTGGGTTCATGACAGGTGGTGCTTTGTCATCTGACGGAGATGGAACCTTCTGAGTGTGGGCTCTAACCTGCGATCAGATGACCCAACTAAAACAATACGTTTTACATATTGACTGAAGCTGGATCAACGATACGGAAGCTGAAGATAAATTATTTTTTGGAGATGCATACAACTTTAAAAAATTATCAGTTTTTTTAATTTCCTGTTTCTTCCAGAAAAAGAGGAAAACAAGGGTTGTGAGTCATTTCCTTAAACAGGATGAAAAATACAGAATTTCAGAATGAAAAAGAGACAGCGTGTCAAGCAACACTGGTTTGGTTGGATTAATCTGGTTTGGTTGGATTAATCTGGTTTGCTCTTCTGTAACGTAAGCCGATTGTGTAACAGTGACTCAGATATTCATGCCAATAAACAGCAACTCACACATCAAGACCATTCAGCTGTACAGTACACAGATCAGAACATGTGAGGGCTTAATACCACAGCAATAAAAAAACTGTGGAGGCCACTAAATTGATTTATGTTTCAGTGAGTGTCTGCGATATATGGCCGGTTCTGCTGTTTTGCAAACATTTTCATACTCTAAAGCGTTTCCCAGTGCTACTGGTGGATCTATTTTAGTATGAATGTGTCCACTGAGAAATGCATCTCTAACCCTGGAGGCTTAACTGCCGTGCTCTCATCACTGAGCTACACAGAATTACACATCACTATGTAAATAACCCTCTGAAACTAGTGCTCCTGTGCTCCTTCCTGCAGCCACCTCAACACACTGGAAAGACAAGCCTGACTTTAACAGACCCTATTCCTATAGAAAGAGGCTCAAAGTCTGACAGTGTTGTATCCACAGTAACAGTTAACATCTGCCACATGGAGGTACTCAACTCGGTCACTCTGGAAATTTTCATATTGCAAGTCTGTGTCTTACCCAGTTAGCTGTTTCTGTAAAGAAGAGGAAGTGCTGACAAACACTGTGACGCACAAACTGTAAGTTTTGCTTCTAACTGTGGTTAGAGGGTAAAAGTACATCTGGACAAACTACAATGGCCTTCTGAGATCTACACTCAGCGGCCACTATATTAGGTGCACCTGTCCAACTGCTCGTTAACGCAAATTTCTAATCAGCCAATGCATTTAGGCATGTAGACATGGTCAAGAGGATCTGCTGCAGTTCAAACCGAGCATCAGAATTGGGTTGTTGGTGCCAGACAGGCTGGTCTGAGTATTTCAGAAACTGCTGATCTACTGGGACTTTCACACACAACCGTCTCTATGGTTTACAGAGAAGGGTCCGAAAAAGAGAAAATGTCCAGTGAGTGGCAGTTCTGTGGGCACAAATGCCTTGTTGATGCCAGAGGTCAGAGGAGAATGACCAGAGTTGGAGCTGATAGAAAGGCAACAGTAACTCAAATAACCACTGGTTACAACAGAGGAATGCAGAAGAGCATCTGTGAACGCACAACACCACCTACTTTCTAGCAGATAGGTCACAGCAGCAGAAGACCACAATGAGATCTGAGATCTATACACATACACACCCACGTAAAGTCCCTATTTAGCAGTGTCTTGATATACAACATACAAGAGGATTTAAAGCACTCTATTTATTATTAATATTATTGCCATTTTTCTATTAAAATATTTTGTTCCCTCCTAATATGGTTTATTCTCCATCATGGTGGTGGGGGCAAACAAATTAAGACAGCACAACACAACACGTCTCTGGCACAGTCCCAACAAAACTCAGCTACACAAAGGCCCTGCCTTTGTATTGGATTGCATGACATTAAGCAGCCTGTTCATGATACTGTGTTCCCCTGACTCTCCTCACTAAACAGTTGTTAAAAGTCAGTCAGCCTGGGTTCAGACTGTTTTGAATTAAGTCTAACTAAACTAGATGTATTTTATATCATGAATAACCACAGGATTTTAACAACCTTTTAAAACTTGTTTTCAGAGGAGGACGGTAGCAGGAAACATGCAACTGAGAAGTTTCAACACACAACTTCACATCAAGCTCAAAGAGATGTATTTGGAGAGATATTTAGTGATGTGTGACATATTACACTAGAGCGTCAACCAACAATTATTTTCATTATCAATTCATCTGTCTTTTTATTTTCTAGATAAATAGTTAATACGTCCAAGATGATGCCTTTGACGGTCTTGTTTCATCACTCTAAAACCCAAAGATATCAGTTTAATATGGTATAAAACAGAGTAAAGCAGGCAATATCCATATGTTAGAGGGTAAAAACAGCATGTTCTGCCTTATTGGATATAGAATAAATCATTTTAATGATAAATCAAAATAGCGGGCGATCATTTTTCTGTCAACCATCTAATCGGTTAGCCGACTAATCGTTGCAGCTGTATATTACACAACACAGTTACCGAGGCAGGATGATCTCTGCTCTTCTCACAATGGCCTGATGTGCAAGCTGCTCTTTGGCTTGTTATTTTAGTTGTAGCATGCAAACTGCTCGTGGCCTCTTAAGCCAGTCATGCTACGTGGTGCAGGCTGACACACAACACTTGGACCACTAAATATAACTCAGGATTTAGCTCACATGATGCTCCATTTCTTATCATCATGTCCTGGCAGGGGGGCCTGCTGCTCTGCCACCCTACTGAAAAATGTAACCATTCTGTCGTAGCACGCAGTCTGTGGCAATCTGCTGTTACACTGTGCTGCTATTATAACGTCAGGGCCTTGAGGAAAATATAAATAAGCTGAAAACTGAAAATTTGGATGAACTGTCCAAGTGTCTGGCTGCAACACAGCTTGGTGAATTTTAATCGAAAAAAAATCATTAAGAGATAACACTATTTTGAGAGGAGGGTGAGATGAAACCACAGAGGCAAACTCAGTATGATTGACTTGATGGTGAGGATATAATGGCTGAATAAACACAGTTAACACATCCATCTTAAAAGAAGGACCCCAGAGATTTTGCATTTCACTCCCATTAAGTTGGACAATTTACCAAAGACACAACGGACCGAATCAATGCAACAGAGGACGAGGCTGTATGCAGACTGTGTTTGCACTGTTGTGAGCGTTTTCCCCTTAATTCACCTTCTTTTCACAAATATATCTTTACAAACCAAACTTTCCCTCTGCTTATTGGTCAGATTTGTCTGGGGCAGGCCGTAGGAGCAGAAAAGTAAAAACAGAAAGAGGGTCCTGTATTCTGGACTCATGCATACTGTATTTCTGTGAGAAAAACATCAGCTTGCTTTGTACTACTATTAGCCTATTATGCAAGCTGCTACAGTTTGCCTGCTCGGCTGCATCCCAGAATGCAAAAAATACCTGAATACAGGAGCCGTTTAGCTCAAATTTGCGGAGTACACTTTGTATTTCAGTCGGAACAAGGTTGGTTCACATTTCCACCACAAACTAACCGCTCCAGATGGGTGTCTGTGAACAGACCAAAATCCTCTATCTTTAAAGGGTGTTAGTGCGGTTGTTTCGGACTGCATCCGAGTGTTATTGCTGTGTTCACACCTGCCCAAACAAATCGCACTTAAGAGGAAAACAAACTATTTTGACTGGACTAAAAGGACAGATGTGAAAATGCCATAGTCCCCATTAGATCCAAAAATGATGGACACCAAATCTTTTATAATATAACTTGCCTGTTTGATAAATGCTCACATCTTCTCCATGCCACAAGTCTGTACTGCACGTTCTCCGTTATAAATTTGAAGTCTCAAAACCCAAACCAATACAAAACCCTGATTTTATTATCAGAATTTTGTAATCAGAATACAAAATCTCAATTAAGACTCATTATGGGGACTCGTTAAAGGACTAGTTAAGCTCGAGACATGATGCTTTGGAGACCTTTCTGTGCACAAATATTTGTAATTACTCTACTGTATTTGGCACAGCATGCCTATCATACCTGTAGATGATGCCTTTGCTGTGCAGGAACATGAGAGCGGAGGTGATCTCTGCTGTGTAGAAACATGCTCTCGGCTCTTCAAACTTCCTGGACTTCTGGATGTGGAACATGAGATCGCCACCGTTGACAAACTCCATCACAAAGAACAGACGGTCCTGCAAAAGGGAGCAAGGAGATGACTTTTACACATGTGCACACAAGCCACAGTCTCAGAGAGACTCCCATGTTATTACAGTCAAAGAACCCATGACCATGGACATGCTGAGATTGCTTCAAGGGTGATACATGTCTGCTTCCCATCAATTTTACTTGTCTGTTTAATGGATTCCTGCAACCAACCGAAGTTGAAAGTCAGTGGGGCAAAAAGAAGAAATTGATCAAATCCATAAATCTTTCTCTCTCATTACAGGTTACGGTTGACATGTGATCTACAAAATGAGCCGGGAGAGAGAAAAAAAAAACACTGCAGGAGAACGTGATGTACAGACCTGCTCATAAAGCTTCCTGAAGTGATCAGGACATTCAGCTACAGCTGACTCGGTTTTATAGCTCTGTGGTTGAGAGTGGTCTGGTATTTACGCTGAAATATATAATGTTTAATAATGTGCTGCACCAGTGAGGCAGGCAGCACTCTGTGTGTGGTGCAGCTGTAAAGGGAATCTTTAAATCCACACTAGAACAGTTTCTTGGTTGTACATCATCTGTTGAGTCTTATTTAGTTGTGGAATTTGAAAATGCTAGTCACACACTGACATTTGAGCTCCGAGGTGCAAGTACCATTTAATCTCAAAAGCCTGGTTCACTGCCTACAACTGTAGTTGAACATTCAAGTAACCGCAAATGCCATCTCTTGAAGTGGTCATTTCAAATTCACACCCAATGAATGGCTGCGCGGAGATATCCAAAGTTTACTTTTACTGATTATTTTGCAAGACTTTCTCCAAACCCCGGCCAACTTGATGAGCTAGATGTCTGGCGATGCAAGATTAGATTTAATTTGCTTTTTAATGGTGAAGATGAGCAGCTGATGATAAATTGCTGTGTCATTCAGTAAAAGAAAAAGTATCTGCCCGTCTCACCAATGACTCAACACATGTCCCCCTTTCATCACCTCTCCCACTCTTTCCAAACACACTCACTTGCATTTTTTTTTAAAATCACACTTGAGAATAGTTAAAAATGCATACAAAATGATGCTTTAAATAGTCAATATTATAATAGTAATATAAGCAATGTTATAACAAAATGTAATAACTGATCATTTTTACAATTTTGTTTGTAGATGTTTTTCAAAATGTTCCTAGGTGCTTTCAGGGGAAAAAGTTAATTTACAATTTATAGTGACGACCAGCTCAAAAAAAAACTTTAAAAAGTAAAGATGAGGTACAGTGGTGGAACAAACGCTGTTCTGTGGCTGTGTGGGTTTTAAGGTGTCAGGGGAGCAGTGTCATTGAGTTAATTCTTTACTTTGTGCTGCTCTATTTTGATCCGTGGGGAAGTAGGTCAGTGGTGGTTCACACAACAAAAGCAGATTATGAGTGTCCTGTCGGAGCCAAGAAGAAAAGCTCTGCCAGCCAAGGCTCATTCACTCCCTCACAGCCTCTCAGGCACAACACCGTGAAACTGCTGCCACCTGCTGACCAATGCACAAACTACAATGCTGTGTCCAAAGTCTATACTACATAATAACTGTAAACACTGAAGTGTGTCTTACTGTACGCGCACACATTTTTATGGTCAGTATACAAAATTAAAACTAACATGTGCACGTCTAGATTAATGGTATGACGGTAACATTACATTTCACTGATTTATTGGATTTATTGGTAAGCAAGGCTGTAAGAATGGAATCTATGCCACATTAAGATCCCAAAAGTATTGTAGTGCTTAGAAATACGTAAAGTCTATAAAGACCTGAGTATCAGGCATCAATGTAAAACATAGGAGGGAACTGTTAATTAATACCACAGTGCTTTTTTGTCAAGTTGTCAAGTAATTAGAGTATGGTAGAATAAGAAAAGTGCTATACATATAATCTGGTATCCAAGCTATTTTAACTGGGTAATGTCGATTTTTTAAAATGATCTTTGCAGCGTGCTTGCATGCAAGTAACAATTAAAATTCCAGAAAGACTACTGTATAATACTGTATAATATATAATACGGCCGTGGGTTCGACTCCGATCTACAGCCCTTTGCTGCATGTCTCTACCTCTCTCTCTCACCCCATTTCCTGTCTGTCCTATCAAATAAAATGCTTGAAAGCTGCCAAAATGTTTCTATTATACAACAACTTGTCTTCAGGAATTCTGTCTGACATGAACACATTGCCTTTTTTAATTGCATAATGCACAGATTACACTTGCAATAAAAAGTGTCCTCGATCGTGACACAAATGCATGTGTGCGTAATCTGTACTGACCGGCGTCTGGAAGCAGCAGTACAACTGTGTGAGGTAGGGGTGACAGTAGGCGAGTGACAGCACCCTCTTTTCAGTCATGGTACACTCCACATCATCGTCCTGCAAAATGATATCTTTCTTCAAAACCTTCACGGCGAAAACCCGATCGTTGCCGTTTAGTCTCGCCAGCATCACCTGAGGATACACCATACACAGAAGACAGGTTCAGTCACCTTGATACAAATCAAAATAGATAACGTTTATCTAGATTTTTAATAAATGTCACTTGAATATATTCCCCACATTCCACCGTCTTCCTCTTTTTTCAACTAGGTCTTCACTTGATTACACACAGGGAACTTTTCATTTCTCTATTTTGTGCCTCATTGCTCCTCTCTCCCCCCGTCTGAGCCCCAGAAACTCTTGAAGGATGTCTCAGTTCCTTAAATGCCCCGCAAGGAGAGAGGAGGCTTGAGGAATGAGCATACACAGGTGTATCGTTTGCAGGAGTCTTTTAGCCACCTGTGATGAATTTAAGAGCTGTTCCACATGCCATATTAAAATTGACATTGCTTTAAGATGACACCTCGGAATCACAGACGACTCAGTTTGTTAAACGCCTGCTTCCCTGACGCCTCTCTCTTTGTGAATCTTCCTTGCCTCCTCCGGACTCATCTCAGGTGGAAGGGACTAATATGTGAAAAGGCAACCGAATCGAGGATCTACAAACTGAGAAACGAGAAGACGGGAGAGCACTTCTCATTACACTCTCTTGTCATTCCCACCTTGCCAAAACTGCCCTTGCCAAGGACTTGAAGGAAAGTGAAGTCTGAGATGCCCAGTCGTGGGATGTGCTTCTGAGTGTCCGTACTCTCCCTCCTTTCAGTGGGTGCACTCGTCTGACCTTCACCTTTGGTCTGTCAGTGCAAAAATAAATAAATAAATAAATAAAACAGCATCATTGAAGCCACATTTAATTATTGCCTCATTCTGGAAAGCTCAGCCTTTGTACCACTGAGTTGCGTTTTGAGAGTCCTCCAGCCTGCAGACCCATCGCTGCAAGCGTATTGGCCAGTTCCACACTGTTGACCCCGCAGTTGGGAGCGACGTTGCCTCTGCAGCGGATGTGAACGTTCATTTTACAGACTGAAGAGAGAAACCAAACTCAATAAAAGACAAATTGGGACATTTGAGATCCTGATTTTAAGAGACAAACGTAGACACAGGTCTTACTTTTACACTGCAGCCCCTGCCTGACTATTCCCCACAGCAGTGAGCCACAATGGTCACAGAAGGTTGGCGACTTGTAGTTGTGGATGTTGAACATGTGAGGAACGTTGATGCTGAAGCCTTGGTTTATGGGCTGCAGAGAGAAGACACACTGTAAATCAACCACTGTGTTTTGTAACGGTATGTTCACCCACGCATGTACATATTCTAAATAACTTTAACCTGCCACACATTGTGAAAAATGTTAAGTTCCTAGTTCATCATACTGAGGCCTTCTTTCTGTTTATTGCTGCATTTGCTTCTTTTTGAATCTCTCTTTTGAAGGAAGAGAAACTTGCATGGCTCGGCAAAATATAATAAGACAGAGCAAAAATAGCATGTTCAAATGCTAAAACAAGCACAGATGTATTTATAGAAACATATGAAAATGCCACAACAAGCATGCGTGGAAAAGTACAGTGTTCTAGCTAAGTGACCAGCTCAACACAGAAACAGGAACCTGCACAGTCTGCAGGTGTCAATCAGCGAGGCTGTGTGTGTGTGTGTGTGTGTGTGTGTGTGTGTGTGTGTGTGTGTGTGTGTGTGTGTGTGGGAGGGGGCTGTAATAGGTCTGCTTTCTTTTGCACATCCTGCATTACACACAAACTGCATTTGAGGTGAAAAACAACAGCAACAACAAGCTTGAGTGCCTGAAACCTTCTAACACACTGATTACTTTGTTATTGATTTTACAATCGCAGTAACAAGAAATCCTGCAGTATCAGCATACTGACACTGTGTACAGAAAGAGTGATGTGTCTTCTCACACTCAAATGGTTCTTACCTGTTCTTTTTTTGGCTTCTTCATGCGCGGACACACAGTGACGACGTGCTGGTGGCATCGTTTGTGAACCACACAGGTACACACTACAAAAAAAAAAACCCTCAGTGTCAAACTCATAACTAACTCATTTCTGTATGTTTATGGTGGCAGAAATAAGTTCTGCTCACCTTGGCACTGGTATCCCTGCTTTCCAAAAACACCCCTATAAAACAGAGAAAGAGACACAATCAGATCCAGTTTACAGTCCACACAGATGAAGTGGCAGTGATTCGTGTTTGCTCCACTTTCTCACCAGATGAACTCTTTGCAGTGGAAACAGAAGGTGGGTTGACGGAGGAAAGTGGACATGAACTTGTGTCCGTTGACCTGGTGGATCTTCCGTCTCAAAGCCCCTTGTCGCTTTCTTGTAAACTGCTTGTAGGTTTTCTCTTTCACTATGGCGTCGTCTGACAGAAAACAATGAGAGCAAAAGTCTGAAAAGGGCTCAAAATGAATTTACATGAAAGATTGAAAAGTAGAAAATCTGCGATGGAAATGTAAGTGAATTTTCGTTTGATCGAAAAATCAATGAATTAACGAATCGTTTCATAACGAGTCCAAAGCTCCCCATTATGATGTTTAAATATTCACCAATGCCAGGTACACAATTCCCTGTTTGACATCATGTTATCAACTCAACCGACATTTAACAAATTATTTTGTGACATTATTATCAGAAGAATATCAGCAATTGTTTTTCTTCATATCACCCGACCCTAACTGTGGCATGAGAGGACAGAGAGAATGTGGAAGGACGTAACAGGACAGATGAATAAAGGACAGGGCTTTAAAAAGGGATTAACAAAACTCCTTTAGACATTGAATAATGTAAATGTATGTGCATATCTTTTACCCTTGTTCACATCTGTGTGGTTTGGCGCTATGTATTCTAGCTTGAAGTAAATGTAGTGGAGCCATTTCTGGGATGAAAACTACACATGCATTACGGAAACCTATCTGCTGAGCGCCCATCATCCCCCTTGCAAACAACAGATATATTTGTGGTTGAAGTGTGAAAGGGGGGGCTTTACAGCTTCTTTTGCACCACGAAAACTTCTATCATATGCACAATCACTCAGCTTTTCTCTGTAAAAGGTCAACTGTCTGTCCCATAAACAGATTTGTAGCAACAAAAAGATTCGCCCTGACCAAAGAGATCATTTATTTGGGTTCAAACCACGACAAGGTAGAACCCTTTCGAATTAGTGCCGATTTTGAATAATTTGTCCTCTACAAGCTTAGATCAACAAACAGATACGTGGCCTTGAACTGGATAGGATTTGCAAATGCTTCCCAAAAAAAAATTACACCAAACAACGCTGTAATTAACACCCCAAAATAATAATTTTTCCAATGCAAAAAAATCCAATTAACTTGAAATATGGCACATATATCCAGCTCAATGTGCTCTACAAAAGATGCTCTTGGAGTATTTTCTGCTAATTTTCATGATGTTACATCTAGTTTTTGATTTTTGTAACAACACCTAATGTGGTAAACTGATCGGTTAAAAAACATCAGTCACCATTAATGAAAAAACTTTGCAAAGCACGGGTCTTAGCAGGAAATGGCCCTTACTCGTCGGCCATTTGTCCAACCATCATACCCATAGGGGGCACAACGAACAACAAAAAACATGTACCACAATCTCACCACATTTGGTGCATGGCCTATTAATCATTATCTGCAGCTGGCTTACACTGGCCTTACACCCTAGGAGTTAAATGAGAAATGTCATTTTAAAATCAAGGGGGGGGGGGGGGGGGGGGCACTGGGACTACCTTTGTTTAAGCTGTAAATGATTCACATAAAAAACATACATAAATGGAAGAAAACATAAACCACCCCAATCATAACAACAGTGGATATTTAAAAGAGAAAAAGATGAATCTGTGACGATGTTCTGCTAGTTTCCAACAATGGAAAGAAACTGAAACAACTTAAATATTTGATGCAACTGTCATGTAATTTTACAAGTAAATTAAAATGAAATGTCAGTGTTTTATAAGGTTTGTCAGGCAGTGAGGCATGATGGCAACAGATAAAAAAAGAGGAATTAAAGACCATGTAGTCACCAGCAAACTAGACTTCTGCTTCAAAAGATCTGTGAGTCACTTCCCACTTGTTTTATTTAAATGGTGACGTGGTCATTGGTTAAAGACAGCGTACATATCTAAGCTACAGATCGGTGTTGATGTCCTTTGACGTCTGAAGAAAGAAAACTTTCCTCTCATCACAGGAGGTTAGCTGGACCGCGCATACCTTACACATACTAACCTACTGGAGTCACACACAAACATGCATGCACACCTATTCTCAGAGCCTCTATTATTACACTTTATGGCTCACGGATAATTATTCAAAAACACTCTGCAGCGTTTCACAGGCTAGAAAAGCCAAGAGAGCAACTATACAAGTTCACATACATGGTGAGCACTGGTGTTCAAGATTGAGTGAAGGAGAAGTACAAGTGTGAGAGCGAGGATTCGGCATGAAGAGAAACACTCGACTGCAGTTCAATCTACAGTAGCCTTACCATCAGTGAAGGATCCGGTGAGTGTAATATGAACATAGACCTTGCCCTCTGGCTCCAAGTCCATCTGCGGACACACAAACGCACAATTACATTTCGGCATACTCAAATAGCTAAAAAGAAACAGTACGACCAGATATTAAGATCCACTACAAGAATACAAATATACAAGACCAATTCATTGTAAAAACGTATGTAACCAAACTAACATAAAGTAAACATAAAAGACATCAGAAATATGGTAAAACTGAAAATATGTAACTGCGAAATGTTGTTGCTTTAGTTACAATAGCTGGGTTAAAAAAGGGGGATATGAGATGGTATCTGACATCTGAGCATCAGTCCTCTGGCTCTAGTATAGACATAAAAGGAGCTACGTAAGCGCATATTTTTGCATTCTTAAGTGTGTACGTAATGTCGGAGGAATGTGTACACCGTGGCATAAAGACAACAAAGCAGGTCCGGCAGGTTGGGCTGGTTGCAGAGGCTGTGGTGATCTGATGCTCAGCAGAGAGTGATGACGTACAAGTGTCCAAATACGCATTAACATAGCCCTACACACAGGAGAGGGCCTTCTTAGAGATGGGCAGCGACTTCACACAGAACAAGACACTTCCTGCAGTGGAAACTAATGTCACTGTAACACTTCAATAAGGATCTATTTATGTTACACATACACCCCCGTCTGGAAAATACTGTGACCACAAAACAGTGACACATTAGGCCAGTCAGTTTGCACGTTCAATGTAAAGCTTTCGCTTTGCAATAACGATTGTTTCACTTCATCTCAAACTGTTACCTGCTCATATCCTGTGCCTCAATTTATGATCTGGACTGCAATTTTGACTTGTCCACTGTGAAGACTTCCTCTATGTGTGCCGTCTTTGGCATTTTCACCTTTGCTTCCTCTGACCAAGCTCTAGGGAAGAAGTAGAGATCTGCAATGCATTTCTGCTCTCCTCCACTGAGACAGCTCGGCTGTACAAAAGGAGTTAGTTCACATTTTTAAAGGCTGGCGAAAAACAATATTTACACGTCCATAAGTACATAGGAAGAGTTATTAGTTTTTGTCAAAGCCTCATATTGGCTTTTGTGTTTGGCTTGACTTAAGAATGTGTTTTAGCAAAGAACGAGGACTGTGAATTGGATCCCCCATCACTTAATCATGACTCTAGAAACGGACAGGAGAAATAATTACAGCGACTTTTTTCTATGTACATATGGGCGTTGTTTTTTAAATATGTAGTTAAGTGGAGCAGATGATGATCAGATCTGAAATAGACGTGGGTGAAGGCACCATGATGCTGTAGTTTAAAAGAAGAACACTTATTGCTTTATCACAAAAGGAGGAAGTTTCTTTTTTTAAACAGTACTTGGGGGCTGTTTCAGTCGAGTAAGCTGTTAACTTTGCGGGAAAATGTCAAGGGGCCACATTTAACCCACTTTCAGTTTCAATGCTCCTCAGAAGGACTTCAAGCCTGAGAAACAACTCCAACAGCACAAGCACCCCAATACTGCTTATAATAGCCAACGTGTTGTGAAATTAAAGAAATCAAAAGAAAGAGATAAAGATGTGACAATGTAGAGCCACGTAGTGTCAACAGGTGGGAGGCAAAGGAAGCTGGCGTCATGTGTCTAAATGTCATATGATGACTGTCTCAGACGGATGATGTCGGTCCTGACACGAGAGTCGGTGTTGTGTGGGGTTCAAGTGCATTAAACGGGAGTGTGTGCACAGAAGGGGGTGAAGAAAGAAAATCTGTATAATAATAACAATAATAATAGAGATAATAATAGAGAGTGAGTATTTTTGACAGTGAGCCCCCAAGCACTGATCAGATGGTGGGAACGCTGCGATAAGCAGCAGCGTGGGCGTGTAGAGGCTTGTGCCTCAGTCTCAGTCTGCTTCACACGTGAAACAAAACAGCCCAGCGTTTCACACGTGAGGCACAAAAACCCTCCACAGTTCAGATCTAGCAGACGACCACTTCAAGCTTGTGTCTGGAAGTGAGAAAGCCAACTACAACTTCTTTGAAATCTGCAGGCCTGAGCTCCACTTTCACACCACTTCACCTCAACGTTTGGGTCTTGGTCAAAGTCTGTTCAAAGCCGTCTCTAAAGTTTTCTTATTCTTATTCTTGTCATTTGCAGAAGCCTATGTGTCTTGAGTATTTACTGATATCATAATTTGCTAATATTTGTATGTTTTATTTTATTTTCTATCTATTTTGTACTGAGGGATGTTCTGCTGTTTGTCAAAGCAAAGTATAACTACAGTGCCTTGTCATCAATGTTCTGTTAGCTTCAGCTTGTGGAGTGAAAATTCAATAAATACACTTTATGCCTCACCCCTCAAACACCATACCACCGTGACTTCCCCACACTGTACTGCAAGTCACTGTAAATATCTGGTGTGAAATGATTTAATAAGCTCAAGGTTTGGACTATTTTGACGCCCTTAATTGACTGTATTGGATGAAGGAGAATACCTCTGTAGAAGAGAGAATTCTGCATGTAATGAGAGTGTTGTGGTACATAGTTGATACCACCTCAGCCTGCTCCGGGCCTACACAGGCTCAGGTTACATCCACCAACACCTGCAGTGGCTTAAAGTCCTTGAAGGATGAAAATAAGCAAGAAGGGGGAAACTCCAGTTTGAAGGAGCAGTTGTGTTTGTGTCTGGAAGAGAGGCAGACGAGTGTGATCTTCAACATAAAGCACTTAATCTGAGCTTTGACTGGGGACCATTTTCTTCCTCAACTGTTAAATGTGCGGTAAAAAAAGGAAAGTGTGGGGTTTTATCACCATGCATTTGTTTGTACAGGCGGGTCGAATGCTGAAAAGGGCAGGCAGGGGCAATGTGAGTCTGTTTGTGCACTCTGCATTGTGGTATAACAAGTCACCATAAGCAGAATTAACACCTCCCCACAGCAGCGAGGATGTGTGCGTTCAGACCACATCTGCCAATGGTCACAGTAAAGCATCTCGGCCAATAAACAGAAGCCACGAAAGGTCCCTGTCCTTACTACCCTAACTAAGACACGGAGATGCAAATATGTGCGGGTGTTATCGTTCAGGAAGCCTGTGCAAATGAGGCAGTGTGACAGTGACAGTGAACATTGCCCTGAGCTAAGTAGCATGTTTTGTTTCCTGAAGGATGTTAAAGAAATTTTCCTGACTGACTTTTTCTATGTTGACTTTTCTAATCTAAATGTATGTATAGGAATTGTGTTTTATTAATATGTTTATATTATTCTTCTAGAAGTAAATGGGGAAATACTAAATACTCTATTTTACTGTGTGTTTTAATCAGCGGTGCAAGAAGCGGCCTACTCAGATCTTGCGCTCAAGTAAAAGTATCAAGACCACAGTGTTCATTTACTGTTACAGTCTTGTGTTAAAATCTCACTTACGTCAAATTATTTGCAACAAAATGTACTTTAAGTGCCAAAAGTAAAAGTACTCGTGCTAGATTGCACATTTCACATTACATTATTTTTTTACATAATCTGAATCTGCAAAGTAACTAAAGTAGAACTGTCCTTGATTGAAGAAATTCTTAGACGACTAACAAACGATCGTTCATTTAATAGACAAAGGCCTGGGCAACAATTGATATGGTGATTTAAATCATATATCAAGATATCGACACCGTTACATCGTCTCAATTGATGCACCACTTTAAATCTTGTATTTACCAGAGATGTGCTCAGAAGTTTCTTGGAAATAAATCATTCAGCATGAAAAAGCATAAAGATTTGACAAAAACAACTGGAAATGAGTCAACTAATCAACTAAATTATGGCAGATTTAAACTAAAGCCGTCAAAAAAATGTATGTATGTAATTATTTGAAACCTGATGTTGTGGCATCCCTCACCCCTACGCCATGGGTGGCGGGGTTTGTCGTGGTCAAGTGGGACCCAAGGGCACCCTAATAGGTTAATCCAGCCACGATTAGAGTAATGCATGGGGGGCTAAACATGACTCAATAAAAAGTCTCAATAAATAAATGCTGAAATAAATACAGGAATAAATAAATGCTGAAATAAATGGGACCTCCTACCTCATTAACATATGGACACAGAAATACAGAAAGAAAGAAATGTAGGTGACCATTCATTTATTTATTTAGTTTATTTATTTCTGCTTTTAATTA